>NC_066584.1:134310581-134910581 GCF_024323335.1 Lathyrus oleraceus
CTGGTCATTACCAAAGGATTTCTTCGATCCAGATGACGAAGCGTTTCCTTGCATGTTCCCCATCTTCAGCCAGTCTTCAATCCTCCCCACCTTCTCGGCGATCGCTTTCTGCCCTAAGGAGAACTCTTGCATGACATTAATCAACTCTCCCATTTTCTCTTTCAGCTCGAGAATGTCGGCGTTAGGCGGATTCATCATTCCTGTGTCAATCAAACAGGTTAGAAGCTGATACCTGCAAAACAGAAGGCAAGTTATTATGATCATGCATGAATGCAATGTCCATCCATATGAGGGACACTTTGTCTCTTGATCCTGGCTTCATCGAGACATATAATAATTCGGCGGCAATATTTTGATGTTCAGCATTTGATTTCATCATACAGATCAGAGATATATGATTCAGCAAAATACCGCCCAACCATGTGTGTGTTCGTGTGAGCGCATACGGTAAAGCAAATAAAGCTTGAAGATCAATCACTGAATGAAAATAACCATCACATAGCAAAGTGCACCATAAGTGCCATAGTCACACATCAAAGCTGATACAAATCTCCATAATCGGGAAAGAAATACAAGCAAATGAATTCCGTCAACAAGCCTGACGGTAATCCAACACTAACAAGAAAGGCTAGCCTGATGAAGGTCCCACAGATGGCCCTGTATCATCAACCATCTTTGCGAACTCTGCAGCGAACCTGAGCTCGGTGTTCTCCTGTTGTAATCTCCCCACCTCTTTCTGGTGAATCTTCATCTGCCTGAAGTAGTGATCTCTCTCAGCAATGTAATGATCTCTCTCGGCGACGATTTTCACATTCTCCGCTTCCTTAACCTTCAGCTTGGCCTCCCACTCAGCAATGAGAACTCTGACTCTGTCGTCCCTCTGATCCTTCACGAGAATTTGCCTCCTCTTCTCATCTTCAATGACCTTTGAAGCTCTAGCCAATCTCTCTTTGGTGACGTCGTGCTCTCTGGTAGATGACGCTAAGGCCTGATTAACTTTCCCATAATAGGCGGTATCCATCTCAAAGCGCTTCGCTTCTAGGGCATGTCGCTTGTCTTGATCCTCCATCTTCACTTTGATCTCCTGATTGGCTATCTGGACCCGAGCAACAGTCATCTCCAATTCAGCTTTCTCTGTAAGCAACTGATCTCTGGCCCTCTTCATCTCGAGGAATTCTTCCATACTGACAGAAGAACGCGGACCCTCAATCATAGGACACCCAAGATCACCTCCAGGAAATGGTAGAAGTGTGAGCTCTATCCTCTTCCGCAACCAATCCTCGAATAGGGGAAAATACCGACTGTTGACCTTACCAAACGGAACCTTTCCTTTCCTCTGAATGTTACGCCATGACCCAGACACTTGCATCAACTTGGCCTGATCGCCCTCAGCTGAGAAGTAAAAGGACTCCTGAATCTCTCGCTCGAGAGGAGGAACCTCCATGGCAAACCCCATCTGTCTCCTAAGAAGCGTCGGGTTGTAATTAATGCAACCCTGAACACCTATGAGAGGCACATTGGGAAATCTCCCACAGCTATATATGAAGTCTCGTCCAGCCATGCCGTTATGAGTCCAAGCAATGTCATCAGCCCGCAAACCCATCAACCTGACAGACCACTTGACCGTAGGATCAAGAGAAGCAAAAGCACCCCTGGAAGGCAAATACCTCATAAACCACCTGAATAGCAACTGAGCACAGCACCGGATCAAACCTCCACGCCGCTTCTCATTCCTGTTATGAACCGAGTAATAGACATCTCCGATCAGAGTAGGAATAGGGTTTCTCTGCATGAACAATCTGATAGCATTATGGTCCACAAAGTTCTTCTGATTAGGAAACAGAACAACCCCATAAATGCTTATAGCAACCAAAGCACAAACCGTCTTCCAATTACCCATCGCAGCATGCTCCTTGGTCTTAGCTTCCAAGAAACTCAAATGAAAACCAGGTAATTTTCCTTTCTCCTTCAAACCCTCCTTAACCATCTCCGGACTCAAATAAAGAGCACGGGAAAGCCCAAGGACATCTGGCTCTCCTCTAATAGCACAGAAAGGAATCTGATCTCGGATCGGAACACCCAGGATGCTAGCATAATCCTCCATCAGAGGCCCCAACAAATAATCGGAAAACACAAAACATCTCAGACCCGGGTCATAGAACTGGAGAAGAGTATGAATGGCACTCCTGTCACTGTCAGTGAGTCTGAAAACCATCTTCAGGATACTACCGTATGACTCTCTGAACATCCCCACATGGTCGAGAGTAATCAATGCTATCATATCTCTCAACTCGTCAATCTCTGGGTTAAAGAAACTGTAGGTAACGTTGTCTTTCAAACCGGTCCTCATATCTGAGCAGAAAGTCTCTCAACCAGGATCTCGATCTAAAGGGTCCCTGCATATGGATAAACATGTGTTAGATACAGGTAAATGCATTATGTAATGATGTTGATGAATGAATGCAATGCATTGCCATCCTCTCAGCCATCTGATCATCTGCACTGAACCACAGCTCGGATCTCTGAACTGATCACAACCATCTGAGGGAACATGTAATCACAAATCCAACTCAAGGGTTCCGAAATAAACGGAAGACAGATACATCATCATCATTACAAAACAAAACTCTGAGCAGATACCTACAACCTCTGAATCGGCCCGGGGAATCCTGAAATAAATGGATCCCCACTGATAACATCGGCCCGGGGAATCCTGAAATAAACGGATGCCCACTGATAAATAACTCGGACAGCACTCCGGCGTCTCGGCAATAAATGGCCATAAATCCGACTTATAAATAGGACTCTGATCCACGGAACAAAAAGTCACCATCTGAGTCACCAACAGAACATGCATCTGAAAGAATCACCCTCCCCTCACAGGTAAATTCTAATCAGGTCATCCTAAGGCGGACAATAGCCTCGACAATCGGGCAGAGATACTCAATGGGTTTGCCCTTTCGGGTGTGCCATTGTAGCTCTCCTGAGATCATCTAAACCAAAGATCCGGGAAATGATCGGTCACCAGAGTCAACAGCCCAGATGAAGTAACTCAACCAAAGTGAAATATTCCACAATGGAAAGCACTATCAAATGAACCTCGTCCGGCTTGTGGTATGTCACGTTGCAACATCATACTGATATAGCAAATGAGGAACGTGAGACCACACTAATCCTAGGTGTGCACTCGGGCCTGGGTTTTAGCCCCACTCAGAACACCCACCCCAAAACAGAGGAACCACCTGCACAGAGGACGGCAACATGATAGTATGATGCATGCAAATATTTATGCAAATATACACAGTCAGAATAATAAATGCAATAAATACAGCAAAACAAGCAACCTAAACTATCCTAGAACGCTAGGAAGGACTCGCTCGGGGAAGATGGACCAGCACAGGTCAACACCATCTCAATCCCCAGCAGAGTCGCCAGCTGTCGCATCCGCGAAAAACAACCGGCGGGCTGAAACAAAAAAACAACACAGAGCCGCCACTGCGCGTTATTTATCCCAAGATAGGGAAAGGAAACGCTCAGAGAAACCTGTAAAAGACGTGGTCTCGCGACCAAAGAGAACGGGTAAGGGAGTCGGTTACGCAAGGGGAAGGTATTAACACCCCTCACGTCCGTCGTACTCGACGGGATCCACGTTCTAAAAGAAAGAATAGGTTGCTAAAATAAACAGACAAACATCATACACACACGCTAAGACAACACAGGTGGGGTTAAGAGGAAGGGAGCTCGATAGGACGTCGCATCCTATGCCTACGTATCTCGTCTGGAACGAGAATCAGAGCTGCCGTAGTTCGGCTTACGCACGCCAAACAAGCAAACACAAACACAAGCAAACATGGAGCCTGAATGCCAATCACTGGACTTACATCAGCATCCAAACCAAAACGCACACCAGAAGGCAAACGTGGAGCCCGACCGCCAATCACTGGACTTACATCGGCATCCGAACCAAAACGCACACAAGAAGGCAAACGTGGAGCCTGAAAGCCAATCACTGGACTTACATCAGCATCCGAACCAAAACACACACAAGAAGATAACAAGCAAACACACACAAAAAGAAAAAAAAAAGCCCGGAGAGACCTCGCACGGTCTCCTGCCTACATACCTCGTCTGGAACGAGGATCAGGGCGATGTAGTTCCCCTGAAAGGGAAAGAAAAACTAGCCAGAAACCAAGGGAAGACACACTACCAGGGAGCTGTACTCGAGCCTAGTGTTGTCATGCATCATTACCCTACGTTGAGGTTTCTACCTACTTGCGCAACTGCAAGCTAATCCTATCCAGGAAGAAAGCAAGCATACAAGCATACAAGCAAACAAATATTCACAAAGCACACACTATAACCAGTCAAGTGAGGCTCAAACAATGGGTTTGACTGCCGAAGCAAGTCATCTGTACATGGGTAGATTCGCTCTTAACCTTGCCATTGAGAGGCTAAGGTGAAGCAGATGAAAGGTGAGTGAAGATTGGACTTCACAGCTCTTATCCCTGACCAGGGAGAGCTTCAGACAAAGGAGCGTGGGTCCAGAATGGAGGGACCCTTCTACGCTCAAAGACTCTGACTCGATTGTGCAACAGCACAGGATCTTGGGTTCGTGCCCCAATGCATCAACACACAGCCGTGTGAGCAGAGGGACGACTCACAGAATAGTGGGGGATAGATTGCATATCCCTTGGCTTCCACCAATTGCCTCATAGAGGTCTTCACCTGCTTGGCACAAATGTAAACAACCACAAACATCGCCTCTTAAGGAGGACTTCAGACAGTTGCCTGGCCAAATAACAGGCCAGGTCTTCCAGACTACATGGAGAATAGAAGTCCTACCTCAACTGGTTTAAAAACCAAGCAACAACAAGCAAGTTCTTAAAGAACTGTAAGCGACTAAATGTACCTGAAATCAATCAAGTATCATCAGTACTCAGACAGACAAACAGTAAACAGCAAATGTTAATCTATACAGACAACACAAGTCAATGCACACAAGTGCAAGCTATAAGCCTAAGCTCAAGCATCAATCCCTACAAAACAAAGTCAAATTAGTTCTCAACATCAAACAATCTCAATTTAATTGACTTGAAGCCATCTCCTTAAGCATTGTGCATTTCATCCTGAAAAGTCAAACCAAATGTGAGAAACTAGACCACTAGGCCAAGCCTAGGGTCCAAAAGGGAGAAAAAATTCTAAACAGCAAGCAATTCTCAACCAAAATCAAATTCAAGCAATTCAAAAGCAAATGCAATTGGTCCCATGCTCATATCATCCACCATTTTCATTTCATGCACAATTTGGTACAAACTAGGTCAAATACAACATCAAAAGTCCAAACAGAATGACTTCAATCAAAAGCATACCAAAACAATTCCAAAAATCCTCAAATAATTCACACCTAAACAGGACACAACCAAAAAGTAGCATGTCAATTTTTAGCTCAATTGGACAAAAGGAACTAGGCCAATGAAAATCAAGAAATCCAGACACAATTATGCAAGCCAATTCATAGCACCAACACATGCATTCACTTCAATAATTCATAAAACAGTGAAAACAATTAAGAAATGAATGGGACCAAAAGCATGGTGTCCCACAATGTGTCTACAATCATCACACCAAATTTCACATTCATCCAAAACCATATGAGAATTTCACAAAAGATATGCCAACATGTATCACACAAGGTTGCACAATGAACCAATCAGTGAAGAAAATTATCAATCAAATTTAAAATGCAACCAAAAATTCCAGCAAAAATCACATGTTATCTTGACATATCAATGATCATCCACACAAAATTTCAGCTCAAATCAACATCTCTAGGCATTTTAAATAAAATCAGAAAGATGACCTAGCTTGGTGTGACACAAATTGTCACACCTTAATCCAAAAATTCATATCTAATCAACCAAGTATCCAAAATTCACAAACTCTACATGGAAATCACCATCAACATGTCCAGAATAAGCACAAAAATTTCAATCATTTCTTTACAAGTATAAGCATTTCATGAAGGATATGGCAAAACATGCAAAAATTGTACACAAGTCAAAGATCAATAGGTCAGGTCAACATTTCTCCATGCACAACTTATGATATCATACCTATAAAATTCTAGGGAAAATTTGGGATCTATCAAAAAAAGTCTCACTATTTTTGGATTAATAATGAATTTTTTATGATTTTTCTAAGTTTTGTTAGTTTTTTGAAATAATTATTTAAGATGTTTTAATTAATTAAATGGATTCAGTGGCAATGTTGTAAATAACACGCCTTGGCCAAAACGACCGCGTCTCTCATTAATCCAGTGTCACGCGCTGATTGGCTAGGAGCGGAGGGAAACAAAAATTCAAATTGGCACGCGATACAAATGGATCAAACTCCACAAATTTCCAGAAATCTTCATCGTTCTTCATCTTTTTTCCAGAAAATCTCAAGAACGCAAGAACATCGAATCTCAACAACAATTAACATGCTTATAGTCATTGGAACCGTCTAAGCACCAGGATCATGAATATGTGATCAATTTATCCTAATTCTAACTGTAGCTCATGGATCGATCAAATTAGGTTTTGACATCAAATCTTAAAATCAAGATAACTCAACCTATAGTTCATCAAATCAAAAACTAACTATATCACGATTATCTACATGGAAGGAACTTCAAAACGCATATGGACTTTCAAGGAATCATGAGATTCGAACTCACACCTTAAATTGGAGACAGTGTTGAATCTTGAGGTTTTTGCGCGCGATTCCTCCAAACAGGTGAAGATTGAAGCTCAGCAAGGTAGTTGGAATGATCAGGTAAGCTCAAGGTTGCTTCTATTGGAAGAAATTGCCAATTGCCATTGATGCACCAAGGATGAACAGCCACGAATCCAATGTCCTTTTGATTCAAATGACCAAAACAGTTTGAGAGGAAGATGATTGGAGGATGAAGCAAAAAGAATCAATCGAATTGATGATGAATTGAAGGAGTTTGGATGAATTTGGTTGATGAATGTTCTTGATGAATTTGGAGAATTGGAGGGAAAATTGGTTAGAAAACTTTGTGAATTGTGATTATGATCCAAATTCAGTTACAATTAAAGCTTTATACTCTTGCTTAATCACCTTCTAATCACCAATTAACCAAAAAATGAAATAATTAGCATAATGTGGTTTTCAAGTGCAAGGGCAAATTTGGCATTTCACATAAGGGCTCATGACAGCTGTATGACAGCTCATACATCTCCTAAATGCCATTTGGAATGTGTTGGCTTTGGTTTCATAGCAATTGGCATTGTATTTCTCATTTTCCATATGTCATGCCAAATTTTGCATTTTCAAGTGAAGTTTCAAAATGACCTAGCCAAATATTGGACCTTGAAATGTTATGACAATTCAAACCATTTCTAATTGGCATATGTGATGTGTTGCAAAAACTCCAATTCCAAAATTCCCATTATTTCTCAAGTTGGACCATTTTGCCCTTGGATTTTAATTGTACACTTGAAAATTGACCTTTTGCATTGACCATTTTTGATAAATTCCAATTATGCACCATGAAAGTACATGTCAAATGGAGTTTGCTCATAAAAAGATCACTCAATTTGGACACTCCATGTGAAAGTTATGCCACTTTGATTATGGGTCATTTTTGAAATTGAATGGACCATAACTTGCCAACCATACATGGGAATTTCAAGTTCTTGGACTTTTTGGAAAGGTGAGAACAAGATCTACAACTTTCATGTTGAACAAATTTTCATTTGAAGCTTTTTTGGACACGTGGTCTTGAGGTGAAAAGCTTTCCATTTTTGGAAACTTCCATTACAAGTCACTTTCCATTTTTGGCAACTTTTTGTCTTGACTTTATTTTCTTCATTCTTGAGCTTTGACATGTCAAATAAAACTTGTTCCAACATGAATGAAGTGTATCCAACTCTCTCCCACCTCCAAATCCATAAAATCAAGCACAGTTGACTTTTCAGCTGATAGATGAATTTGGCAAGGCACTGATCAATCTGAGCCCCAATTCTCTGATGAAATGGCTCAAGGATGAAACCCTAGCCTCAATAAGCTCCATAAAATCATATGATGATCCCCATATCCATTATAGACCCCATCTCCTTGCTATGCCCTGATTGGCCCAAAGCAATTGATTAGGGTTGACCAGTGGTCAAAACCCTAATCTCAAGGTATATGATCAATCTTCTTGAACCTTCTGGATGATATCAAGACCATGATGATGATGATGTATCATTTCAATCAGGATGAAGACCAATCTCCTTGAGAATCACAAAACCCTAATTTGGACCTCCATCCTCAGATGATTAATGACCAGTCCAATGAAACCCTAGCTTGCACATGACCTCCTATCTTCTGATCAAGACTTGAGAGAATGGCTTGCACAATGTAACCACATGATATGCAATATGCAATGCCTAATGACCTAAAATGATATGTAATATGTTATGCTAGTCCCAAGAGAAGAGGGCAAATTTTGAGGTGTTACACTGATGTCTTACAAATAGTCGTGATTGGCATTACTTTTTTCGACCTGGGAGCCTGAGAAGCTGAGGACCTTAGAACCCTTAACACATCCTACCCTTTTAGGACGTGGTGCAGTGGCTATTTAGGTGTAGACTTGAATTAGTTGTTACATGATACTACACTCGGACGAGTTTCTCTTGAGAATATTATTGGTTGGCGAGTAGTCGTTTAAGCCGGTAATATCCAAAAGATGGAACTATGACTTTGGGAACTTTTTATAACCTTGTTCTACAGGTGATTATACCCTTAGTACATACCTTGTGGGTTGGTTTTCATCCTTGGCTCCATGCTTGTGACTCTGAACCTTTGGACCTTGCATGTGTGCCTTGTGTGATCTTGTTTGTGGTTGTTGCATCACGCATTCATTACATTCATGAGCATTGTTCTCAGTTTTCGAGGAACTTATAAATTCTCTTTGAAAACATTGTAGATATTTTGACCATGGATATTCGAAGAAGGAATACTCAAAAATACAATTTCAGATGTCTTGATCTTAAGGAATTAAGAAAACTAGTATCTTTTATGGATGATCCTAAGGATTTCATATACCATTTTGGAAGACTTTTGTTTGTTCTATCTACTGATATTGAAGATGACCTTCTTTGCACTTTGGTTCAGTTCTACGATTCCGTCTATCGATGTTTCACTTTCCCTGATTATCAGTTGTTGCCTACCATGGAGGAGTATGCTTATCTTATGGGTATACCAATTTCTGATAGAGTTCCTTTTAGTGGTTTGGAAGGGATTTTGGAGTCTCAAGTTATTGTTGAAGCTATTCACCTGAAGAAAAATGACATAGATGCCAATCTCACTGTTAAAGGAGGTATCCGAGGATTGACTTCAAAGTTTCTGATTGAGAAAGCCTTTCCTTCTGCTAATGTTGGTAGCATGGTGGCCTTTGAAACTATTCTGCCTTACTCATCTATGGTTTGGTCTTGTTTCCCAACATTGACAATTTTGTTGATGTTAACGATATTAGGATCTTTTTGGTTGGGAATCCTGTTCCAATTTTGCTTGGTGACACCTATTTCTCCATTCACCATAGGACTTGTAAGGGAAATGGAACTATTGTCTATTGTGCACCTTTACTATACAAGTGGTTTATTTTGCACTTGCCACAATCTCTTATCTTCAAAGAAAACAAGGGTTATTTAAGGTGGTCCCAAAGACTCATGTCTTTCACCAATGATGTCATCACTTGGTATTTTTCTGTTTATGACAATGTTGAGATTATTGATAGTTGTGGGGAGTTCTCTAATGTGTCTCTTCTTGGTACACAAGGAGGAATCAACTACAATTCGACTTTGGCAAGACGTCAACTCAGGTTCGCTATGAAGGACAAACCTAATTACACTTTGTTAGAGGGTTTATTTTTCCAAGAAGAGAAAGACACTCAAGGATTGAAGGTTAGGACGATGCATGCTTGGCACAATATTCATAGGAAAGGAAAAAGTGAGCCTGAGTTGAATAATTGTGTAGCTTTGGAGCCTTATATTAGTTGGGTGAAGAAGAGAGCAAAAGAATTCAAGATACCTTATGCTTATGAGCGACCAATGTCTTTAGTAGTCGTTAGATCACCCACTATTCGTATTAAAGGCATAGAGGAGTTACAAGAAGATTTAGATAGGATGAAGTAAGAGAAGGATGCTTGGGAAGACAAGTTTCACACTTCAAACCTTGAGAAGATAAAATTGCAGAAGCAGTTGGAGGAAAAGGATGACTTGATAAAATTGCTTGAGCAACATGCTATGAAGAGATCAAGGAACTGAGAGGATTTATTTTCTTTTACCACTTTATCATCTACTCATCTTCATACTTCCGGCGTTTGGAAAGGCATTGTAGATCAGTTCGTGATGGAGAAGGATGCCATGAAGAGTAACTATAAAAAGAGAGATGAAAAGACTTCGCAAGAAGTATCAGCTTGGAGTTGTGTCATCGTCGGATACGATTCCATTGATCTGGTTTCTTTCTGCTTATGATTTAGGATTATTGAAATTGCATTTCAAATTGTAATCCTTCACATTATTAATAAAATGAGATTTTCAGTATTTCAAAATGTGTTATTTCCTTTATGATGTTTGCAATTTGTTTTATGTCTTGAAGTTCCTTGAAAACTTTGCATTTTCATTTTGCATATCATGCATCATGTTGCATCTTAGTCTTTCTTTGAGTAAGTTTGCCAGGGGTCTTATTTATTCCTTTTCTTGGTCTTCATTCAGACAAGTTGTCTCACCAGTACAACACCCGTGTTAATCAACAAAAGAAGATGAACCGTCTAGAATAAGAGAATCGTGAACTCCGTGAAGAAGTGACTACTTTGAGGGACAATTTTGAAAGACTCACTGCTATGATGGAAACTTTGGTGGTTGCTCATAATCAGCCTCCCCCTTCTCCTCTTCAGACTCCGCTTCAGAGGACTTTGATTTCTGAAATCGTCTCTACGCCCATTTCTGTGTCCCCAGTCAGTGCTCTGTAACAGCATATACCTCCTGGTTTCCCTTGGGGTATGCCTCCTCACTCTGTGCCTGAAGGATATCAACCTGCTATTGAAGTTCCCGTTGTGCAACCTGTTATGTCTGTACCACCTCTTGTGGTCTATGATGCTCCTTATGTGGAAGAACATGTTTTCCATGCTGATCAGATTGAAACGGTTGATGTCTATGAAAGGATGGATGAATTTCAAGATCAGTTTCAAGCTATGCAGAGAGAGATTCAAACTTTGAAGGGAAAAGAATTGTTTGGGAAGAACGCTCATGATATGTGCTTAGTTCCTAATGTGAAGATACCTCATAAGTTCAAAGTTATAGATTTCGAGAAGTATAAGGGAAACTCTTATCCTTTGAGTCACTTGGTGATGTATGCTCACAAGATGTCGACTCAAACTGATAACCATCAACTATTGATTCACTACTTTTAAGACAGTCTGACTAGTGCTGCTTTGAAATGGTACATGGGACTTGATAGCACCCAGATCCGAACTTTTCAATGACCTAGATGAAGCTTTTGTTCGTCAGTACAAGTATAATGTTGACATGGCACCGGACAGAGATCAACTCCGTGCTATGTCCCAAAAGGATAAAGAAACTTTCAAAGAGCACGCGCAAAGATGGGGTGATATTGTTGCGCAAGTCATCCCTCCATTGGAAGAGAAAGAAATGACAACTATTTTTGAAGATGTTGAGTCCGTTTTAGTACCACTGGATGGTTGCAAGCTCTCTCAGTGATTTTACCAAGATGTTAAACATAGGAATGAGATTAAAAGAAGGTGTCCATGATGGGCCATTGAAAAAGAGTGGTTCATTTGATAGTTCCAAGAGGTATGGGAATGATTTTCTTAAGAAGAAGGAACATGATGCTAATGTTATTTCCCAAGACAAGCGTAGGATATCTCCGAGAAACAATCAACATAATCAACATGTGGCGTTAGTTACCCCAGTTATTAATCCTGCTCCAATTATTCAAGTAGCACCAAGTTATCAACCATGTTTTCAACAACCTACCCATCAACAGAATCAATAGAACTGTGTCTAGAGACCTTCACAATTCGATCCAATTCTGATGTCCTATGTGGAATTATTTCCTGCTTTGGTACATAAGAATTTGGTACAGATAATAACTCCGCCAGTTATTTCGAAAGAGCTTCCATGGTGGTATAAACCTGATCATCATTGTGTATTCCATCAAGGAGCACCCGGTCATGATATTGAAAATTGTTTCGCTTTGAAAGCCAAGGTGAGAAGATTAATGCAAACTATTATTTTACCTTTTGAAGACTTTGATCCTAATATACAAGCCAAACTGTTGCCTAAACATGGGGGGTGCAATTGTGAATATGGTCGAAGGATGTCTTAGAAAATACCGTGTTTTTGATGTCAATCTGATCAGAAGATCCTAGGTCGAGATGCATGTAACTTTTTGTGAGTTGAGCTATTATGAGCATGACCTTACTTCTTGCCACATCTATTCAAGAAACCCTCGAGGGTGTGCTGTGGTGAAGAGAGACTTACAAGAGATGCTGGACCAAAACCTTATTCAGATTACAAGAGATATGGATGGAGATGAGCATGAGGTAAATGTCATAGTTCCCCATTTTAATATCCCAGAACCAGTTGTGACTGCTTACAATGGTCAAAAGTTTGTTGTTTCTCTGTTGGTCATTCATTTGGCGAGTTTTATTCCCTATGGATTTGATAAAGTTATTCTTTACAAGTATAATGTTACTATGTTGGAAGATGGTAAAGAAGTCATCATTCCTTCCTTTTCTTCTATTGTGAACATTGCTGATGTAAGTGGTGTGACCCGAAGTGGTCGAGTATTTGCTTTTGCAGCTCCTAAAAGAACTGAAGATGCTTTGGTAGGGAAGCAAGCTTAAGAGAAAACTCCTATTGTGCAGTATGGCCAGTCCAACAGTATGAACCAGAATACTGATCATGATGAAGTGCTAAAATTAATTAAGAGAAGTGAATTCAATATGGTGGATCAGTTATTGCATACCCCGTCAAAATTATTCGTCTTATCTTTGTTGATAAACTCAGAAGCTCGCTGAGAGGCTTTGCAAAAGGTCCAGGAGTAAGCCTATATGGATAGTGATGTAACAATTGGTTAGTTTGATGGTATTGTGGCTAACATTACTGCATGTAACAATTTGAGCTTCAGTGATGAAGAATTGCCCGAGCAGGGGAGGAACCATAATTTGGCTCTGCATATTTCCATGAACTGTCAAGAAGATGCTCTGTCCAATGTGCTGGTTGGCACTGGCTCTTCTCTAAATGTTATGCCGAAGTCTACTTTGTCCAAGCTCTCCTATCAAGGTGCTTTGATGAGGTTTAGTGGGGTTGTTGTGAAAGCCTTTGATGGCTCGAGGAAGATTGTGATTGGGGAAGTTGATCTCCCGATAAATATAGGTTCGTGCTTATTTCAGATTACTTTTCAAGTGATATATATCCATCCCGCCTATGGTTGTGTCCTGGGTCGTCCATGGATTCATGAAGTTGGGACAGTGACATCAACTCTCCATCAGAAGTTAAAGTTCATGAAGAATGGGAAGTTAGTGATTGTGGGTGGCGAGCAAGCCATACTGGTGAGTCATCTCTCTCCATTTTCATACATTGGTGCTGACGAATCCGTGGGAACTCCATTCCAATCTCGTTCTGTTGATGATAATGTTGTTAAGAAGAATGGGTCATCCATGACTTCTTTGAAAGACGCACAACAAATGATGGAGAATGGTCAATCTGATAGATGGGGACAAGTTGTTGAACTTGCTGAGAACAACAACATAGTTGGTTTAGGCTTCTCACCTGGTTCAACTCGAAGAGATTTGAAGCAAACTCAAGAATTTTTTCATAGTGCTGGCTTCATTTACTCAAAAGATCAGTCTGTTGTTGTGATCATAGAAGGTAATCAAGAACAGGAAGCGCCAAAATTTGTGACGCACAGATTGATGTGCCAGAATTGGACTGCTGTTGATGTTCCCTCTGTTATTCACTTGTCAAAGTAATATATTTTTGTTATTTTCAAAAATACTTTCACTATACCCAAGGTGAAAGTGAATCTACGTGGGCTTTGTTTCAGATTTTATCATCATTAATAAAATGTTATTTCGTTTGTTCATATTATGTTTTCTTTTTTTGCTTTTTCTGGAAAAAAATGGTAATATAAAAAACCAAGATAATAATCACTTTTATAACTGCATACAATGTGCGTTTATTTTTTCATATTCTAAAATCAAGCATAAAATAATTGTGCAAATTAATTGTTAAACCCATTGAAAACAATGACTCTATGCCCTCTCCCAACTTTGAATTCCCTGTGTTCGAAATGGAAGAAGAGGATATTGAAGAGATTCCTAATGAGATTTCTCGTTTGCTTGAGCACGAGGAAAAGACCATTCGGCCTCATAAAGAACCATTGGAAGTGATTAATTGGGTTCTGAAGATAACAAGAAAGAAGTCAAGATTGGGGAATTTCTTTGTCCATACGTTAAGAAGAGGATGGTAGAGCTTCTTAGAGAACATGTGTATGTGTTTGCTTGGTCTTATCAAGATATGTCAGGTCTTGATACTAATATTGTGGAGCATAGATTACCATTGAAGCCAAATTATCTGCCAGTTAAACAAAAGTTGAGAAGAACTTATCCTGATATGGCTGTTAAGATCAAAGAAGAGGTTCATAAGCAGATTGGTGTTGGTTTTCTTGTTACCTCTGAGTATCCTTAATGGGTGGCCAACATTGCACCTGTTCCAAAGAAGGATGGTAAAGTTTAGATGTGTGTTAATCATAGAGATTTTAAAAAAGCTAGCCCAAAGGATGATTTTCCTGTGCCACACATCAACACGTTGGTAGATAATACAGCTAAGTTCAATGTCTTCTCATTTATGGGTGGTTTCTCCGATTATAATCAAATCAAGATGGCACCCAAGGACATGGAAAAGACAACGTTTGTTACACCCTGAGGAACACTCTGCTATAGAGTGATGCCTTTCGGTTTAAAGAATGCCGGTGCAACGTACCATAGAGCCATGACTACTATTTTCCATGACATGATGCACAAAGAGATAAAGGTCTATGTCGATAATATGATTGCTAAGTTGAAGACTGAAGAAGATCATGTTGAGTATTTGTTGAAGCTGTTTCAATGTTTGAGAAAGTTTAAACTCAGTTTAAATCCTAATAAGTGTACTTTTGGTGTCCGTTCAGGAAAGCTGTTGGGTTTCATTGTCAACCAGAAGGGTATTGAAGTAGATCCTAATAAAATTAGAGTTATTCAAGAAATTCCTACACCAAAGATAGAAAATCAAGTCAGAGGATTCCTCGTGCATCTGAGTTACATATTCAGGTTTATATCTTACATGACTGCCACATGTGGGCCAATCTTTAAGCTTTCTTCATAAAGATCAAGGCTGTGTTTAGACATAAGACTGCCATAAAGCTTTCGACAACATTAAGGAGTTTCTTCCTGACCCTCCTATCTCATCTCCTCCAGTGGAAGGAAGACCATAGATCATGTACTTAAATGTGTTAGAAGAGTCCATGGGTTGCGTACTTGGACAACAAGATGAAACTGGTAGAACGGAGCATGCCATCTACTATCCGAGTAAGAAGTTTACAGACTGTGAGTCTTGGTACTCCATGCTTAAGAAGACTTGTTGTGCTTTAGCCTGGGCTTCCAGACGTCTACGCTAATATATGGTTAATCATGCCACTTGGTTGATATCCAAAATGGATCCAATCAAGTATATTTTTGAAAAGCCTACTTTAACTGGAAGGATCGCTCGTTGGCAAATTCTATTATCCGGATATGACATTGGGTACCGTTCTCAAAAGGAGATTAAAGGAAGTATCCTTGCAGATCATTTGGCTCACCAGCCGTTTGATGATTATTAATCCATTGGGTTTGACTTCCCTGATGAAGATGTTATGTACTTAAAAGCTAAAGATTATGATGAACCATTGCCTGAAGAAGAGCCAGAGCCTAGATCCCGATGGGTTTAGTGTTTGATGGAGCTGTTAATGCTTATGGTAATGGAATTGGGGAAATCATCATTACTCCTCAAGGTTCTCATATCCCTTTCACTACAAGATTAATGTTTGATAGTACGAACAACATGGTAGAATATGAAGCTTGTATCATGGGTCTTGAAGAAGCCATTGAATCGAGAATCAAGATTCTTGATGTATATGAAGATTCAAACTTGGTGGTTATTAAAGGAGAATGGGAGACTCGTCACCCTTACTTGATTCCTTACAAAGATTATGCAAGGAAGTTGTTGACTTTCTTCAATAAAGTTTAGTTTCATCATATACCTCGTGAAGAGAATCAGATGGCGGATACTTTGGCCACTTTGTCTTCTATGTATAAAGTAAATTGTTGGAATGATGCACCCATTATTAGAATTATACGCCTTGATAGGCATGCTCATGTGTTTGCAGCTAAAGAAGTTACAAATGATAAGCCTTGGTATCATGATATTAAGTGTTTCCTCCAAAGTCAGGAGTACCCGCTTGGGGCATCCAACAAAGATAAGAAGACTTTGAGAAGTCTGGCTGGTAATTTCTTTCTGAATGAAGATGTGTTGTACAAGAGAAACTTTGACATGATCTTGCTTAGAAGCATGGATAGACACGAAGCAGACATGTTAATGCAAGAAGTTCATGAAAGTTCCTTTGGTACTCATGACAATGGACATGCAATGGCTAAAGAGATGTTAAGGGCATGTTATTATTGGCTGACAATTGAATTTGATTGTTGTAAATATGTGAAGAAGTGCCATAAATATCAGATTTATGCTAATAAGATTCATGTGCCTCCAACGCTTCTCAATATTATTTCATCCCCATGGCCTTTCTCTATGTGGGGAATCGACATGATCGGTATGATTGAACCCAAGGCTTCGAACGGGCATCATTTCATCATGATGGATATTAATTACTTCACCAAATGGGTTGAAGAAACATCTTATGCTAATATGATCAAACATGTTATGGTCAGATTTATCAGGAATCAGATTATTTGCTGATATATTGTTCCAAGTAAGATCATCAATGATAATGGGTTGAACTTGAATATTAAGATGATGAAAGAGCTTTGTGACGACTTCAGGATTGAACATCATAACTCTTCTCCTTACATACCTAAGATGAATGTGGTTGTTGAAGTTGCAAATAAGAATATTAAGAAGATTATCCAGAAAATGGTTATGACATATAAAGATTGGCATGAGATGCTCCCTTTTGCTTTGCATGGTTATCGTACATCCGTCTGCACTTCAACAAGGGCAACCCCTTTCTCTCTTATGTATGGCATGGAAGTAGTGCTCCCTGTCGGGGTTGAGATCCCATCAATGCGAGTCTTGATGGAAGTTGAACTGTCTGAGGCTGAATGGTGTCAAAGCATATATGATCAATTAAACTTAATTGAAGAAAAGAGGATGACAATTTTGTGTCATGGCCAATTATATCAAAATAGAATGAATAAAGCATTTGATAAGAAGGTTCAACCTCGCGTATTAAGAGAAAGCAACCTTGTGCTCAAGAAGATCTTGTCTTTCAACACTAATTCTAGAGGAAAGTAGACTCATAATTATGAAGGCCCATATGTTGTTAAGAGAGTCTTCTATGGAGGTTAAATGACTCTTATAACTATGGATGGTGAGGAGCCTCATTGTCATGTGAATGTTGATGTAGTCAAGAAGTACTTCGCCTAAAAAAATAAAAGAATAGCTCGCTAAGTTAAAAACCCAAAAAGGCGGCTTAGAAAAAAATGAGCGTCTCAGTAGATTGAAAACCCAAAAGGGAGGTCCATGAAAAATTAGAGGCATAAACATAAAATAATCATCCTGGTATGCCGCGCCTGGAAAAATGACAGAGTCGCCATCATCCTTTATTTGTTCCTAAGGAACAGGGAAGTACTGATAAAACATATAGACTAACGGTGAGACGCTAGGTTCGGGAGTCAGTTAAGTAAGGGGAAGGTGTTAGGCACCCCTTATCTTCATTGTACTCAATGAGATCCTCCTTCAATTTTAGAGCTAGTGTATGTTTCTAAGGTGTTGGCTTGATTTCTAATTAACTATTGATTATTTATTTATTTATAGAAGGTATTACATTCAAATGGATGAGAGACCCAAAAAGTTTTTTTTTTTTTTATAATTGTACTCACTAGAGTTTACAACTCTATGCCTACGTACCTCCGCATTAGGCGAAGGATCAGAGTACCGTAGTTCTTCTTGAAAATGTTGATTGGTTGGTTATTTTTATCCCTTGAAAATTCTCACGCATCGGGGGCGAAGAAATGATTTTTAAAAAAAATGCATCAATACACTAGGTTAGAGGTCTTACGGTTTGAAGTGAATTTGATTTGATTTTATCCTTTTATCCCTAGCAAAAATCTTGTTTTAATTTATTTAAGAAAATGAATCAGGAGTCATAGTTATCTGGTAACCCATTATCCCGATTTTATCTTTGATAACCCCTTTATCCCAAATTATATCACATGTCTTTATCCCATTTTAATTTGAAATTTTCATTTAATTTAATAATAATATATTAGATATAATATAATATAAAATAAATCAAATTAAAGATAATACAAATAATTTAAATAGAATGTCTTAAAATATATCCCTTTTCCCGATTTTATCCCATTTTTACATCCCTTAAACCCTAATAATTATCCCCGATTCTATTCCATAATTCCCGATTTAATTAATTCTAATATAAATAATAAAAATCCATAATCAATTAAAAAATTATAGTCGTAATTAATTAATTAGATAAACATGTCATAAATAAATAAATAAATAATTAAAATAACAAAAATTTAATTTTAATTTTATTTGAATTAAAATTAAATAGATAAATCATAATTAATAATTAATTAAGTAATTAATTAACTAAAAATTAAAAAAAACGAAGGGGGTGTATTTTACCCTAGGTTAGCAAATGGGCTTGAAAATGGTGTGTTAATAGCAAATGGAGAAGGCCCATTGGCCTCTCTGAGCCCATCGAGTCCAGAATCCTTCTGGGAGAGTCAATAGTAGACTCTTAATCAGGAGCGCCTGATCTGTTGACTAGAGAGTCAACCAGATCGATCCCCGCGTGTTGGATGGGATGACTGGAGAAAGTCTTCTAGATGGAGGGACGAGATTGAAGTCAAACAAAGGTGCACCATTGACTTACTCGCTCAGGATAAGCCAAAGTATGTTCATCGCGTGGTCATCATAGGGTCACGCGTCTTAGATCCAGCAACAGAGGTGTGAGGCAAATATGCCTAGTTCTTATTTTAATGATGTCAAACCTTTCTATTCGCCCATAACGTATACTTTGGACGATGTCATCATATCATAGAATGCATTCATCCTCTAACATGTTCAAAATATAAGTTCAACGTGTCCAGACATATAGGAGCATATCATAGATGTGAATCATGCACTTGATCATCGTTAATACCCTAGGTTCATAAGAGATTGGTTTAAATTGATCAAAGTACATCTCAAAACTCATTTTTGGGAGTTTAAGAACTGTGAGTCGACTCATGACTCAGAGCATAACTCTCGGGTCTGAACAGGTCGAGTCACAGGTCGACTCAGTCCTGGGAAAACTGAATGAGTCGACTCATCCACATGTTGCGTCGACTCATTACCTATTTTCATTTGAACCATGTAGCCATGAGTCTGAACAGGTCGAGTCATAGGTCGACTCAACCCTGGAAAAACTCTGTTTGAGTCGACTCATCCCCTATTTGAGTCGACTCATCGCCTGTTTTACTTGAATAATTTTGCCTCGGGTCCATACAGGTCGAGTCACCTGTATGAACAGGTCGAGTGGTTGCTGCTTGGACTTAACTTTCTACTGTGTAATTTTACAAAATAATTATGTTATGTCTGTTATTTGGTCCATGCATCATATAAATATTCTAGAGTCTTTTCTTCAACGTACAACAAGAAAAGTGAAAGATATACACCAAAGTTCTCTTCATCTTCATTCTTCATTGCATTTCTCAATAATCACACATAACAATCTTTGTTGAGCATTATACACTGCTGTGCTGATAACATCCAAATAGGATTGTGTAATCTTAGTTTGGGTTGAGGCTTTGTGTGGGTTTTTCTTGAATAAAACCATTGGGGTTTTGTCCTCCAAGAATTAGGGGTTTTTGCACTAACCTTTGCTTCGCAGATTCAGCCGAGTGAAAAGTTTGAAGAACGGTGGGTTTGGTCAGACAAGTAATAGTAACCGGAGGATTGTGAAGAAAGCTTAGGGTTTAAGCGACTTGCGATCGAAATCAGCCGAGCTGAAGTTTTGGAGAATGTGGCGTTCTTACAATAAGGTAGTTGTAACCGGAGGTTTGTTCGAAACGCTTGAAGGACTTGGTTCAACTTAAATCAAGGGGAGATAAGCGAATAGGATCTGCAACAACACTAGGGGTTGATTGGTGGTGATCATTTGTTCTCTTGTATTAAATTTGCAACGAGTTAATAAAAACATCTCAATTCTAGATTTAGAATTGAGGGCAGACGTACCCTAAAGCGAGGACGATAGGGGAATTGCATCAACAAATTCGATCTTGTTCTCTCTTTCTCTTATCTCTTTAAATTCTGCATTAATTACGTTTTGTATGAAATTAATAGTAAAATCAACATCACTTGATTGTTGTGCATAGTAACTATTTGATAAATTGGTGCAATCACTTTGATTGCAACTGAGTAAAATTCTGCACATTCAATTTGAGTGAAATTGAAACTTGGTGTGGAGTGCTCACCAAGTGTTCGATAAAATTAATCTCACACAAATCTAGTAATATTTTACTTGCTCTCTTATTGTGTTAACGCATTATTAGAGGTAACGATATCAAGGATTGTGGTAGTTAATTGATTGATTTAGATAGTGGTTGATTATCTCTATCGTAGTTATTCCATTCGGTTTCACGCATATCCGATCTTTCCATTAACGTATCGTTTTTAAAAAGCGCTAAATTTCAA
The DNA here is from genome assembly GCF_024323335.1 of Lathyrus oleraceus. Classification (NCBI taxonomy): domain Eukaryota; kingdom Viridiplantae; phylum Streptophyta; class Magnoliopsida; order Fabales; family Fabaceae; genus Lathyrus; species Lathyrus oleraceus. Next base: position 134,331,611 of record NC_066584.1, read on the forward strand.
AAACTGTTCTATTCAACCCCCCTTCTAGATCGGTACTATCGTCTAACAAGTGGTATCACGAGTGTCAGTTCATCTAGTGCTTCTCATATAACCTTTTAGAAAATGAGTAACGATCCTAAAGGGGCATACAATAGGGCGCCTATTTTTACCGGTGAAAACTACAGTTATTGGAAAGATTGTATGCGTATCCATATCAATTCTATTGATAGGAAGGTATGGAAAGTCATCCAAAATGGTCCTATGAAAATAAGCATGACCAATGCGGATGGTGTTGTTATACCTAAACCTGAAGCACAATGGAATGAAGAAGATGAGAAAAAGTATAGCTATGATTGGAAAGCCAAAAATATGCTCATCGTCGCCTTAGGTCTTGATGAGTATTATAGGGTTTCCCATTGTACTAGTGTTAAAGTTATGTGTGACTCATTGCAAATTACCCATGAGGGAACCAATGATGTGAAACTAGCTAGAATCAACACTTTAACTCAAGAATTTGATCTTTTACATATGGAGGATGGTGAAACCATTGCCGATATACAAAAGCAATTTTCTCATCTAATCAATCGGTTAAATGCTCTTGGTAGAACTACCCCTAATGATGTTGCTACTAACAAAATCTTAAGATGTCTTAACAGGGATTGGCTACCAAAGGTCACCGTAATTAAGGAAGCCAATGATCTAAGAACGTTGGACATGACAACATTGTTTGGCAAGCTTCAAGAGCATGAGCAAGAGCTCATGAACTTTGAGAAACATGAGAAAAGTCAAAAGAAGGAAAAGAAAGAGAAAGCTAAGGACACCGAAAGGAAGTCTATCACTTTAAAGACTTCAAGATATAACTCATCCACCAATGATGCGTGTGAGAGTGAATCAAGTGATGACAGTAAAGATTCGAATGAAGATATATGGTTGTTCGTAAGGAGGTATAACCGATACCTTAGAAAGAATGAAATTCAATATTCGGATACAAATCTTGTCAACTATAGAAGACAATCAAAATTCCCGAATCGAGAGGAAGGCAAGACAACTAAGTCAAAAGGATCATGCTTTAATTGCGGAAAGGTCGGTCACTATAAGCTGGATTGTACCTTGTTGAAGAAAGACAAAGGACGAGACAAACGTCACAACAAATCTAGCAAAGCTAGAAGAGCATACATTGCACGGGAGAGTGATAGTGAGTCCTCAAGCGATGATAACTCAAGTGATGAAGAATAAAATGTCAATATTTGTCTTACGGATCATCAAAATAAGAAAAAGAATGTAAGTCATCCTAAGTATGATCATGTTGATAAAATTTCTTATTTTGATTTGCAAAATGCCTTTAGTACTCTACACAATGAGGCCAAGGAAGCTTTTAAACGCTTGGCCTCAAATAAGAAAATTTTCTGTTATTTAGAAAAGAAGATTTCTGATTCCGAAAAGGAATTAGAAACTCTTAAGAAATATATGATAGAGGTTACTAAAGGCAAAACTGAAGATGATAAGGGATTTTGGTTTAGATGGTCCGGATGTGAAACTTGTCACATTTGGCAAAGAGAGGTTAGAACTCTTCAAGCTAAATTAGACAAGGCTTTACAACCTAAAGTTACCTTTGCTATTGATCAATCACATTTTAGAAGTAACATGAATAATCCTTATAAAAAATACACTTATGTGGTAAAGGATCAAGTTAGCAAAAACAACTCTCATCCGAACTTAAATTGTCTATATTGTTGCAAAAGGGGACATACTATTGCTAAATGCCGATTTAGGAGATTTTTGGTTCCTAAAGGCATTTTTCAATGGTTTCCCAAATGCAAACAAGGTTTCACTCACACACTAGGACCCAATGAAAATTTGGTTCCTCCTTCCCTTGTTTAAATTTGTAGGTGGAATGTCTTGAGGATACAGAGAGAACATGGGTTCTCGATAGTGGATGCTCAAGACACATGACGGGTGACATTTCCTTGTTCTTTGACTTTGTGGCTAAGAAGAAAGGGTTTGTAACCTATGGTGATAATAACAAGGGAGCTATACTCGGAAAAGGTAGTGTAGGTAATCCCTCATCTACTACTATCTCAGACGTCCTTTTAGTTAAAGGCCTTAAGCACAATCTCATTAGTATTAGTCAATTATGTGACAAAGGATATAAAGTATCGTTTTCAAAAGATTGTTGCATGATTGAACATAATGATGATAAGAATGATGTGCTTAAGGGATGGAGGGAAAATAATGTATACATGCTTAACTTGAATGAAGTATCTTTGACTAGCGCTAAATGTCTCGTCTCCATGAGTGAAAACTCGTGGCTTTGGCATAGGTGATTAGTGCATACCAACTTTGACTTGTTAAATAAAGTTGTTGCAAAATATCTAGTAGTTGGTCTTCCCAAAATCAAATTTTCAAAAGATCACTTATGTGATGTGTGCCAAATGGGAAAGCAAACAAGGATCTCTTTTAAATCTAAAAATATTGTTTCCACAACGAGACCCCTGGAACTTCTCCATATGGACCTTTTTGGGCCATCTAGAATTAAAAGTCTAGGTGGAAACTACTATGGTTTTGCTATAGTAGATGACTACTCTATATTTTGTTGGTATATCTTCTTAGCAAGTAAAAGTGACACTTTTTCTGCTTTTGAAAAGTTTTCCAAGATGTCTCAAAACAAATTGAATACTAGCATAGTTACTATTCAAAGTGATCACTGAGGTGAATTTGAAAACCACCTATTTGAGGAATTTTGTGAAATAAACGGTCTTGATCATGATTTTTTTGCTCCAAAAAATCCACAACAAAATGGAGTAGTGGAACGTAAAAACCGAATTTTAGAAGAGCTTGGAAGGACTATGATCAATGAAAATGACCTTCCTAATTTTTTTTGGGCCGATGCCATAAATACGGCTTGTTATGTATTGAATAGGATACTCATTCGTCCTATTCTAAACAAAACCCTTATGAATTGCTTAAGGGAAGGAAGCCTAATGTTTCACATCTTCATATCTTTGAATGTAAATTCTTTGTATTAAACAATGGTAAAGAAAACCTTGGTAAATTTGAATCAAAAGCCGATGAAGGTATCTTTCTCGGATACTCTCAATTTAGTAAAGCATATAGAGTATACAACAAAAGGTTACTTATTGTTGAAGAATATGTGCATGTTTCCTTTGATGAATCTTATTTGAAAACTGTCGGAGAAAGTATTATTGTTGATGGTGCAGGTGTTCTTTCGGAAGACATAATAAAAGATCAAGAAGAAAAGTGTGTTGAACCCCATCCGAAAAAAGCTGAGGAGGAGCCGTATCAAACTTCCGAAAAGAAAGAGGAGGATCATTCGATTAATAACAATGATCTTCCTTTGGAATGGAAGTCTTCTAAGGATCATCCCGTTGATAATATTCTAGGAGATATCTCAAAGGGAGTTACCACACGGTCAAAGATAAGTAACTTTTGTTATCATTTCGCTTTCGTCTCTCAAAATGAGCCTAAAAACTCCAAAGACGCATTACTTGATGAACATTGGTTTTTAGTGATGCAAGAGGAACTTAATCAATTCAAAAGAAATGAAGTGTGGGATCCTGTTCCCCCTCCGCGAGACCATTGAGTAATCGACACTAAATGGGTGTTTAGGAATAAGTTAGACAAAAACGGAGTTATAACTTGCAACAAGGCGCACCTTGTTTTTCAAGGGTATAACCAAGAGGAAGGTATCATCTATGAGGAAACTTATGCTTTGGTTTCCCGACTCGAGGCTATACGCCTTTTGCTTGCCTATGCTTGAATTATGCTTGAACTTGCTTAAGTATCATATTTAACATGCATTTATCGTTATGAGCATTTCTGAATCTCATGTCTTCTAACAACTAACACGGGTCCCAACAGGTCGGCCTATGAGTCGAATCATCACCAAGAACTCAATCCCAATATTTCCTTCGGGCCCCAACTGGTCGACCCATGAGTCGGCTCATCAATGAGAACTCAATCCTTGTTTTTCCTTCGGGTCCCAACAGGTCGACCCATGTGTCGACTCATCGTTACCCAGAGTCTATTCTTTTGGGATTTTAAACATAAGTGTGTTGACTCATTACACGTGTGAGTCGACTCTTTGTTGCCCATTATAGAGATTGCATTAAATTTGGGTCCCATTAGGTCGACCCATGCGTCGACTCTTCAATGCCAGAAACTGCTCATCTGAGTCTTAATTAGGTCGACTCATTGTTCAAGAAATGTTTTTGTATAATCAATTCATTTGGTCATTTGGTCTTCTCCCTCCCTCTCTCTCACTCTCTTCCACACAAAAACCCTAAAATCTCCTTACAAACAACTCACAAATGGCGTCAAGAGCATCTGGAAAAAGAATTGCAAGAGGATCCTCCTCTCACACTGGGACTGCACCATCTCGATCGAACATTCCGATAATTGTTTTATCCTTACTCTCTGATGATCTTGCTGAAACCTTTGAAACGAAGTTCAAAAATAGAACAGTTGTAAAGCAGTATGTATACTCACCGTTAGTGGTTGGACGAATGCACATTCCAGAAATTGATGAACGGGTAAATTTTCAAGGAATTGATTTGTTCTTAAACTGTGCCACTGATTATAATGAGGATTTAGTCAAACTGTTTTATATTGGCGTTGATGGAAAATTCGAGGGTTTTAAGTTTGCATGCAATATTGGTAATAAGGTTATTGAAGTGAATGATGACGTTTGGAAGTCTTTGTTTGAGATCTCTCCACTATCCTCTCCTAATGATCTCAAGATTACCAACACTGTGTTTGCTCCAAACTATGAGTTTAGGAATGCCTTAAACTCAATGCTGAAGAGACCGTTTGCTGCAAATATTGTTACGAGCAATTTATTCCCCACCAATGTGACATCGGGTCTTTTGAAGCCTCTTGGAAGGATTTTACACTGGGTCGTGACACATGTTCAGCATCCTAAACAAGGAGGTTACTCCAGAGTGGACAAGGCCGAAGTTCACTTGGTTTATGTGCTGAAACACAAGCTGAAAGTAAATTGGCCGCACTACGTTGCAAGTCAGATCTTTACTCTAAAGGAGTCAGGTCGAGGCACTACTCTTTCTACCCTTCATTTATTCAAAGTATCCTAAACAAAGCTAAATTTTTAGTTCAAGGAATTCCATATAAATCCGTGACTACAAATCAAGAGTTTTGTCAAAAAACATTAAGTTTGATGGGCTACACTTGGGATCGTACAACACGACTATACAAGACCCCTAAACTAGTTCCAGGTTCTAATTCTCGGCATTTGGAAGACGATGATAATGAGGAGGATGATGATGAGGATGATAATGATGAGGAGGATGAATATGAGGAAGAAAATAATGATGACAACTCTCAACCTATGGAGCACGATCAACAAGTCACTGACCACGGTGATTGGTTAGGTACTACTCCTGGACAACATCCATCTGATAGCCAAGGTCGGGGAGAATGGAAACACACCGGCTGGACCAACAACCGTTCATCCTATATGCCCACACCCTCTTCTCAACCTGAAAATTCTAAAGTGATAGAAATGTTGAGAAACATGCAAATACATCAACAAAATTTTGCTACACTTCAAGAGGGGAGATTCACGACCTTGCAGGATCAGCTTTAGATTCAAGGTGACAACTTTGCATCTTTTGCTTCCCTTTAAGAGGAACGATATTCGAACTAAAGGAGTCAAATCCAAACCCACAGTGATAACTTAAACTCATTTACCTCCATCTTCATGCAAAGGATTGATATCACTCATCACACTCTCGTAAGATCTGTCAATACGCTTAACCGGAACGTCATTGACTTAACCAACCTCTATTAAGAAGAGAGACCTTCGCGTCCACCTTACGACTATAGATACAGAAATGACCCATCCTGAGGGAGACAACCTTAGATGATTGTTTAATTCAATGCATTTCCATTTCCCTATGTTTGCATGTTATTGTACTTACTTATTTGTCTTAAAGTTTATGTTGAACAATTATGGCAATCTTATTTACTTATTTTCTTTTGCTCCGTGTAATATTTATACATATACTTCTTCCATTGACTTCATGTTATGTTCATGGTTGTTGATGTCTATATGTTGCAAAGTCGTTGACTAAGTGCTTTCGAATATCTTTATTTCATGTTGACCGTTTCATTGTTTCTTTTTGATGTTGTCAAAGGGGGAGAAGCAATGGAAACACAATACAATAGCTGATTTTAGCAGATTTATAATAGCAAAATGTTTGAAGGCATGCATAAAATTAGGGGGAGGATGTCTATCAAAGTACGCGATTGTGCCATGGTTTGCCATCATAAAAAATGGGGAGTATGTGAGTGCAAATATTCCTAGTTCTTATTTTAATTATGTCAAACCTTTCTAGTCGCCCATAACGTGTACTTTGGACGGTGTCATCATATCATAGAGTGCATTAATCCTCTAACATGTTCAAAATATAAGTTCAACGTGTCCAGACATATAGGAGCATATCATAGATGTGAATCATGCACTTGATCATCGTTAATACCCTAGGTTCATAAGAGATTGGTTTAAATTGATCAAAATACATCTCAAAACTCTTTTTTGGGAGTTTAAGAACTGTGGGTCGACTAATGACTCAGAGCATAACTCTCGGGTCTGAACAGGTCGAGTCACAGGTCGACTCGATCTTGGGAAAACTGAATAAGTTGACTCATCCACATGTTGCATTGACTCATTGCCTATTTTCATTTGAACCATGTTGCCACGGGGCTGAACAAGTCGAGTCATAGGTCGACTCAACCCTGGAAAAACTCTATTTGAGTCGACTCATCCCCTGGTTGAGTCAACTCATCGCCTGTTTTACTTGAATAATTTTGCCTTGGGTCCATACAGGTCGAGTGATCTGTATGAACAGGTCGAATGGTCGTTGCTTGGACTTAATTTTCCGCTGTGTAATTTTGCAAAATAATTCTGTTATGTCTGTTATTTGGTCCATGCGTCATATAAATATTCTAGAGTCTCTTATTCAACATACAACAAGAAAAGTGAAATATATACACCGAAGTGCTCTTCATCTTCATTCTTCATTGCATTTCTCAATAATCACACATAACAATCTTTGTTGAGCATTGTGCATTATTGTGGTGATAACGTCCAAATAGGATTGTGTAATCTTAGTTTGGGTTGAGGCTTTGTGTGAGTTTTTCTTGAATAAAACCATTGGGGTTTTGTCCTTCAAGGATTGGGGTTTTTTGCACTAACCTTTGCTTCGCAGATTCAGCCGAGTGAAAAGTTTGAAGAACGGTGGGTTCGGTCAAACAAGTAACGGTAACTAGAGGATTGTAAAGAAATCTTAGGGTTCAAGTGACTTGTGATCGAAATCAGCTGAGTTGAAGTTTTGGAGAACATGGCGTTCTTGCAATAAGGTAGCTGTAACCGAAGGTTTGTTCGAAGCGCTTGAAGGACTTGGTTCAACTTAAATCAAGGGGAGAGAAGCGAATAGGACCTGCAACAACACTAGGGGTTGATTGGTGGTGATCATTTTTTCTCTTGTATTAACTTTGCAACGTATTAATAAAAACATCTCAATTCTAGATTTAGAATTGAGGGAGGACGATAGGGGAACTGCCTCAACAAATTCGGTCTTGTTCTCTCTTTCTCTTATCTCTTTAAATTCTGCATTAATTACATTTTGTGTGAAATTAATAGTAAAATCAATATAGCTTGATTGTTGTGCATAGTAATTGTTCAATAAATTGGTGAAATCACTTTGATTGCAAATGAGTCAAATTTTGCACATTCAATTTGAGTGAAATTGAAAGTTGGTGTGACGTTCTCACCAAGTGTTCGATAAAATTAATCTCACACAAATCTAGTAATATTTTACTTGCTCTCTTATTGTGTTAATGCATTATTAGAGGTAACGATATCAAGGATTATGGTATTTAATCGATTGATTTAGATAGTGGTTGATTATCTCTATCGTAGTTATTCCATTCGGTTTCACGCATATCCAAACTTTCCATTAACGAATCGCTTAGACGATTATAATCTAGGGTGCTTCCGCAACCATTGAAAACATTTTTAAAAAGCGCTAAATTTCAAAAACTGATCTATTCAACCCCCCATTCTAGATCGACACTATCATCTAACAAGGGGGAGAGGGTATATGAGCGTCATCCCCTCATGAACTCTCATGTTTCTCTCTTCTTTATCTCTCTTCGCTCTGTTCTTATCTCAACTCTCTCTAAAATCCCCCCCTCATACGAGCCACCTTTCTCCCACCATGGTCCACCAACCGAACCATCAACTTCAACCGGGATCTTCATGTTCATCCTGAGCTTGAAGAACACCCAACCCAGAAGTTGATTCCTCGTTGCCCCCTCCTTGAAACCACTGTGAGCCATAGATCTCCGATTGGAGCTCAACCAGGATCTTCAACCGATATTCATCTAGGGGATGAACATCAACCCAAAAACCCTTAGATCTTAGGAACCCTAGCCCCAACCCTATGAACCCTAACTTGGGTTCGTGATGAACCCTAACCCTAAAGAACCATAGGGTTCATGTGATGAACCCTAACCCTAAATTTCCAAAAAACCCCAAATTTCCCTAATTCAAACCCTAAGCCTTGGGACGATTCGTAAATCGTCCTTCTCCAAACCCGAATCCAACCCTTAATTATCAAAATCAACCAAGAACCCCCAAATTAAACACAATTTAAATCCATAAAATATCAACACAAAAAACAGTTCAAAGCAAAGTGGGAGATTATGAAGGCCAACCTACGGAATAGAGGCTTATTCCGGTGACGAGGTAAATTCCATGTTCTTGACTTTGTTTGATCTGATTGCTTATTCTTCCCCTTTTAACTTCCTCTTTTGTTTCTTTTATGCGAGGTGTTGCAGGATCGTGGCTTAGTTCAAGAGAGTTAGGGTTTAGATGTTAAACCTTAACTTCTTTTTAATGGGAGCTCTGGTAAGGGTTTGGTGGATTGCGGGAACAAGAATTATGGGGATTCTTTTAAGGTTTCTTTTCTCTTCCTCATTCTGTTTTAGATTAGAGTTTATATAGATTAGTTTTTAGGTTAAGATTTTAATTAGATTAATGTAATTAGGGAGATTCATATTTGATTGTTATTATGATTTGATTTAGTTTAGAAATGGATTAGGGTTTGTGGATTGTAACTTAAATTATAATGTATTTGGTCCAATATTTCGTTTGTAATTCATGATTGTATGAAATTAGAAAGTTTGGATTGAGTTGAAATTTGTAGGTTTTTGATCTGTTTTGATTTTCACTGTTGCGCGTTCTAGGGTTTAGAGGATGAAGGCGGTGGACCTGGGTCACACTTGACCCAGTTCAGGGAGTGGGTCTTGGGTTTGACCCAGTTGACCTTCGGGTTATCCAAATAACCCAGTTAAGAAACAATTCTGGACCAGGTCTGATTTTAATTTCATACAAAACCCGAACAGACCAAAAATGGTGATAAAAGGCCCAATAATAATAACCCCAAGATACTAAACAAAAGAATAAAACCTGATTAAAAAACAACTTAACTCTACTATTCATTCATTAATAATAATATTCTAATAATGATAATAAATAATAATATCGATAATAATAATAATAATGTTAAAGTTAATATTTTAATAATGAATAATAATAAATAATTTGTTGATAATAATAATAATATATAATAACATTGATAATAATAACAATAATAATGTTAATAGATGATAATTTTAATAATGAATAATAATAAATAATAATATTGATAATAATGATAATAATAATATATAATAATGTTGATAATAATAATAATGTTAATAGATAATAATTTTAACCCTTGAAAATATAACTATTAAATTTGAATAATTGATCAAAAATTTATTAATTTTTAAAGGATCCAATTAAAATACCAACGTCAACCCAAGCCCACAACTTAACATTCTAAACGAAATTGCTAAAATATAAATTCAACTAATGTTTAAATATTTATCAATAATCGAAGTCCATCCTAGCCCTAATGTTATCCTTAAAACCTGATTTAAACCTAAACGAACAAGCATAAAACCAAAAAATCTCATAAAAAGTTAAAAAGGTCCCCTTTAACTTTTTGTTATTGGGGTTGACTTGATGAAAATAGAAAGACTAAGTGGTCAAAATTTGGGTTCGACAGCTGCCCCTATTTAATCAGCTCCAGACTGAGATGATTATGACGATGATCATTCATCTTCTCCAAGCGAAGATGGTTAAATATAGAGAGGAAGCCCCAATTTTGACCGTGAAGTTAGTAGATCTTGGGGATGACCGATGATTGGACGACCCATGACACTCGGTTGGCCATTGAGCCATCTCATGATACACGCCCTTATGACAAAAAACCTGATGGAACCCCGTGGTAAAACCCTTTATAAAATTCTGATGACACCCCTTGGTGCAATCCGTTGATATAATCGCTTGTGCTGGTGACGAAAAAAGCTTAATCCCAGTGAAACTCTTTTGAAAAACTCCTGGTGAAACCCTTTAAACAACTTTATAGAACCCTGTGATACCCTTGATGGACTCTTGTGTTAAATTCCCTTGATGCAAACCCTTGATAAAATCCCTTGATATAATCCCTGGTGTATTCTGCGTGTGGGATTGATTAGTGAGATGGGGGATGTGAGAGGTGAAGGCCTGCTCCCTGATTGATAATGATCATTTATGATGATCTACTACCGGATAAATTCCTTTGAAGACTTATTTTGAACAATCTTACTGGGGACGTCCTCTATTGAAGAGGTGCTTTATGAGAGTGTTACTTACTGGGGAAAGCCAATAAATATTCTTGCTTGGGGAAATGTATTGGTATAGTTTGGGATGTGAACCTCTAAGAGTGGTCACAAATCCTATACCATGTATTATGTACGCATGCATAATTTGAATTGATGTATGTCTTATGTATGATGCAGTTTTTTGGGTTGACGCCTCTTTTATGATATGTATATGTGATGCATGACTTTGTGAGAACCAATGTTTTTGCAATATTTTGACTCCCTGGCCCCTTGAGATCTTGATATGTCCCTGGAACAGGCCATGATATTCTTGATATTCAGGAATATGTAGGGCTCTTTTTTCTAAAAGGGAGAAACCTTCGTACTGGTGTGACTGTTAATTTATGAATCCCGTGTTTTGTTTGAGAAGCAATGTTGGAAGAATATGATCCCTTTGACATTTTCCAAATCTAAGTAACATATGTTTTCCCTTGCAAGCCTTTTTTATTATTCCCAATGTTTCAATGCTTTATTCACAAATAATTGGTATTTTGTAATCAAGTCGAAAAAATTATAAAGCAAAGGAAGAGATTCAAAAAACAAATTTCATTAATTGAGATTTGGCCCGTACATGGGCGATATTACATAAAGAAGTAATTCCTGTAAGGAGAGATTACCAAAAATCTAAGAAGATGTAAAAATGGCAATGAAAAACAGATTTATTCATGTCCCTGTTGAACCCAACACGTGTTATTATCCCTATGTCTTCAAGGTCACAATACTTTGCTTCCGATGGTGATGATTGAATTGATTACTTCCATCTGAATTCTTGTTGTAGGAAGAAATAAATGATGCGGTCATATGCCTTTTGGATATCCCTAATTTTTGCTTGGACCATTCTTTTCGAGTCTTAGTCCCCCGAGATGATATACCCTATTTTGCCTAAGCCTCCCTTTTGGGTTTTCGACTTACCGGGTTTTATTTTTATACAAGTCCCTAATTTTTTCCTGGATTGCTCTTTCAAGTTTTTAATCCACTGGGATGCCCTAATTTTTTTCCTAAGTTGTCCTTTAGGGATTTCGACTTAGTGACCTTTTTACCCTCTTTTTCTAGGCATAGTATTTCTTCATTGCATCTAAGTTTATAGCTAGTGGTAACTCAACTTCATCCATGGTTATGAGAATCAGAGCTCCACCAGAGAAGGTCTTCTTCACGACATATGGTCCCTCGTAGTTTGGGGTCCATTTGTCGCGGGGATCTTTATGGATGGGTAGAATTTTCCTGAGCATTAGATCACCTTATTTGAATTGCCGAGGACGAACTTTCTTGTTGAATGCTTTCTTGAGCCTTCGTTGATATAGTTGCATGTGACATACCGTGTCCATTCGTTTCTCTTCTATGACGTTTAATTGATCGAACCTGGTTTGTACCCATTCCGCTTTGTATAATTTGGTCTCCATCATGACTCTTAATGAAGGGATTTCAACTTCGATAGGGAGTACAACTTTGGTACCATATACCAGAGAAAATGGAGTTGCTCCTGGTGAGGTGCGGACGGAAGTTCTGTAGCCATGTAGTGCGAAAGGGAGCATCTCATGTCAGTCTTTCTAGGTCTTCACCATTTTCTGGATGATCTTTTTGATATTCTTGTTGGCCGCTTCTACTGCGTAGTTCATCTTTGGTTGATAGGGTGACGAGTTATGGTGTTCAGTTTTAAAACTCCCGCATAGCTCATCCATCACTTTGTTATTTATATTGAACCCATTATCCGTGATAATCTTGTTAGGAACCCCATAACGACAAATGATCTCCTTTTTGATGAATCGTGCGATCACTTGTCTTGTCTCATTGGTGTAGGAAGCAACTCCTACCCGCTTGGTGAAGTAATCGATGGCAACCAGAATGAATCGGTGTCCATTCAGAGCTTTTGGCTCAATCATTCCGATTATGTCTATACCCCACATGGATAATGGCCATGGGGCCGTCAGAACATTTAAGGGAGTAGGTGCACATGTACCTTATCTATATAGATCTGACACTTGTGACACTTCTTGACGTATTTGAAACAGTCAGTCTCCATAATCAACCAATAATATCCTGCCCGGAGAATTTTTTAGCCATGGAATGCCCATTGGCGTGAGTGCCAAAGGATCCTCCTTGAATTTCTTTGATAAACATGTCTTTCTCATACCCATCCAAGCATCTGAGCAAGACCATGTCATGATTCCTCTTATAAAGCACCTCCCAATTTAGGAAGAATTGGGAAGCCAGTCTTCTGAGCGTCTTCTATCCCCTCTCAAGGCATTTGCAGGATATTTTTGCTTCTGAAGAAATTGTTTGATGTCATGAAACCATGTTTTGTTACCCCCTTCTACCTCTATGGCTACGCAATAGGCAGGCTCATCCAAACAATGAATTCTTATAGCTGGCGCTTCGTTGTACCACTTGACCTTGAACATGGTTGATAATCTGGCCAAGGCATTCGCCGGTTGATTCTCCTCGGAATATAATGGAAGGTAACCTCGTCAAAGCAAGTGATCAACTTCCGGACGTGGTCTCGGTACCGGATTAGCTTAGCATTATGGGTTCCCCATTCTCCCTTGATTTTATTGATGATGATATCTGAGTGTCCATATACTTTTAGGATCTTGATTCTTAAGTCGATAGCTTCATCAATCCCCAGGATACACGCCTCATATTTTGCCATGTTGTTTGTACAAGTAAAGCATAACCTAGCCGTGAAGGGAATCTGGTACCTTGTTGGGGAGGTTATGACGGATCCAATTCCATGTCAAGTTGCGTTTGAGGCACCATCAAATACCAATTTACATCTTGATCCTGGTTCGGGTCCTTCATCAGGACCTGGGGTCTCACAATCCCCTATCACCATAATAACTTCATCAAGAAAGTCAAATTGTATAGGGTGATAATCTTATGTTGGTGTTCGCTGTGAATTTTGGCGAACAACCTCTGGTTTACCAAAACTTGTAGAATTGGGTTACTTGCAGGATCAACCACACAAATCCTAGGACATGTGCAAATCTAGATGGTCTTGAAGATGTCTAAAATCACTTTCATATCTTTCATTTCTGTTCTCTAAGTGTTTTATGTCGAGATATGTTGATTACAATGTTAAGTGGATGTAAATTTAACAAGATAAAGTAAATGGCGGAAAATAACTGACGAAATGTAAAGTGTCGAAAAGGATAAAGTGCAGAAAGATAAATGACTGGAAAACATAAAAGAGATTTGTAAAGAACTTTGAACTTTATAAAATAAACTTTGAAGGAATTGGTGTTTGTTTACACATACATTTTCCAAATATGACTCTTTTCTCTCACACGGGTACTTTGAGTGTTTTCAGGAATTTTGTATAAGTAATTCTTCACACACTTTTTTAGATAATAACTACCCTATATATACACAAATAACATAACTGTTATTAACGACTAAATCCTAAAACTATGACACATGACCCTCCTCCTTTCGCCAGATGCTTCCACGCGTCTTCTGCCAAACGTCACAACCTTTTAAATTCAAATTTACTTTTAAGTCGAAATGACGTCTTCCTTCAGGATTTTTGTCGAATTATCAACATACTGCAATGTTCTCCCTATCTGTCAAAAGTGCTTTTCCTAGGTGCAAACATCTTTGTCGAAATGACGAAACTTCCATTTTGTCGAAGTGTCGAACCATACTTATTAATCAAATCGTTTCAACCCATGTCATCATTTGTCGAAAAAATCATTTCTTACACCAAATCTCATGGCGTCGAAAACGCACGTATACAAATTGCCCCCCAGCAAAGACGTTTCGACCGTTGTTCTGGAGAAACAGTCATTTGTTGTCAATCAGTGTTTTGATGCCATGTCATTTAATCTTCATTAAATGCAAGTCTGATAATCTCAATTCCCAATGCAGGTTCATCATTACACTTTCTCCACAATGTCACGTCTAGCCCACGTTCACAATCTACTTCCATCATTTCCTCACATCATGGTTTCTTTTCAACTTCCACCTCTTTATCATTTCCATCAGAAATGGCCACGTGTCCCACTAACACCATTACATCTAAAACGTTTCAACATCTTCTTCCTATAAATACCCATAAACCTTTTCTTTAAACCTTTTTACGTTTCAGATTTCCTTTTTTCATACCCATTTCTCAAGCTTTTCACATTTTCTGAGAAATCTTCTTCAGTTTTTTTTTCTTTTTTTTTCAGCAATGGCGCCTCAAAAACCCTTAAGCAGTAAACACTCCAAGAAGAAACAAGACTCATCTTTTCCTCCTGTGCATGATTTAAAAGGGCCAATGACCATTGGAAATCAACAGTATGTTCCGGAACCTCCAAATGAAAAGGAAAAAGACTGCATCTATAAATCTCAGGTACTAATCCCTGTTCTTATTTCTGGAAATTATCACGCTATGTTAGGTCCCCTTCCAAATCCAGAGATTAAACCAGAGCGTTTAAGAGAATTTTTTCCATCTTACTTTCACACAAAACCCATAGGCGCTGGAAGAAAACCTCAGCCTAAAGAGAAAGTTGTAGAACAAAAAGATTCATCGAGTTCGACGGATATTGGAGAGTTGGACTTAACCTATTTGAATTTTCCCAGGATATTTAGAACCTGCCCATGGTCGAAAGATCCTTCTGACTACGTATCTTGGTTAGATAAAATCGAAAAAGTTAAAGGGTCTTTTTGGAAAGAAGTAGGCATTTTCGACCTTATCCAGTTGTCGAGAGTAGGACCCAATATCTGCCCAAATATGCTTTTGGCTTCTCTCTACTTTTGGGATAGTACTTACAACACCTTTCACCTTCCTTGTGGGATGGTTACGCCTACCCTTTTCGACGCAGCAGCCATTGTTGGTCTTCACCCCAATGGTATAGATTTCGACCCTACTGTCTTAAGTGAAGATACCATTGCTTTCGAGACTAGCCTTGCACCCTACTCCTTATTCATGTCCTATTACCATGATAAGAGTACCACTGAAGTTTTAGATGTCGAACATATAGCCTTTTTGACACTATGGCTGTCCAAATATGTGTTCTGTTCTCGCTCTCTTCAAGTTGCCAAGAGATTTATCACCATAGCCAATCAGCTTCATGCAGGCACGAAACTATGTTTGAGCGAAATGATTCTGGCGAATCTCTATGAATCTCTGAGCGAGAGCGTACATTTCTTAAAGAACACCAAATCCCAAGGGAAAATCAACTTATCAGGACCTTTTTGGCTCTTGCAACTATGGCTCAATGCCACCTTTGAAGCTAGTCTTCCTGTAGCACCAGAAATAGATGAAGAAGAAGTAAACAATAGGACTGTCGAATGGCCAAGATTAGTGCTACTAACGCCAACTGATGAAGGAATCAGCCTTCGACAAGCTTTTAAAAGCTATGTTATGATGTTTGCTAAAAGTCATCAATTTACTTCGACCATGGCACCTTTTGCTGATAGAAAAATCGGACCTAAGTGGTTTACCCAACAGCTGCCCTTGGAGATGCAAAAGGACGAAAACACATTTCTGAATGTTTGGGAATCGTTCTTGACCCTTAGGCTCCTTTTTTCTTATCGTAACACCACTAAAAACCAAATTGCTTTGATAGTTTATCAACCCAACCTTGTTTCTAGACAATTTGGTCTAATCCAAATCAAACCTCAACCTATGTTCCCCAAAAAGGGGTCCATCATCTTTTATAACTCCCTTCACACTGAAGACGAAGGTAAAGAGCTGTCGAAGAAACTAGCTGATGCTTCTCTCGACATTCGACCAGTTATTTTTCGACCATCATTCTTATGCACTCCTGAGTTTGATGAATGGTGGAAGGATTATTATTCCAACAAATTTTTTGACGTAGCTGCTTTTGCTACACATTTGACAAATGCTTTCGCTTTTGTGCAGGATCAGACCAAAAAAGGTATTCCACGACATATTAAGGAAATACAGAAATTTCAAAAATATTTTGAAACTGCGTATAGACCTGATGATCTTAGTCGAACCATATGCGAAGCAGCGGCCGAATTAAAACGTAAATTGACAGAGAAGTTTAAAAAACTGTCATTGCCTTCCAATCTTTCACCAGAGGCGCGCTATGACCTGGCTTTCAATTGTCATCCACCAAAGTTTCCTCCTTTGCCAACTGCTGACTTTGGGGTGGCGTTTGGTTTTCCACTTCCAGACTGGTTCCTTTGTGGGGATTTTATGAAAATTCTTCGTCAAAAGTATCAAAAACCTGCTGAGCGTGTGGTTCCGACTAAGTATCATCTGGGCGAATATCCAGGACACCTTCATATTGGAATAGAACACGTTCGCGTGGAAGATACCATTCTTGAAGGTGTTCACAGAAAAATATGATTTTTCTTTCTGTTATTCTAACTGTCTTATCATGTATCTCTTATATTTGTTTCTGAATTTTCTTTCTTTCCTTAGCCGTGAAGATCCCTGCTAAGAAAGTTGCTGTCGAAGCGTCGCCCAGTACTGCTAAGAAGCCTTCGACAAAGGTACAACACTTTTTTTTCTTATTATTTTCCTTCCATTATTCAAAACTAACTGGCTTTGGCCTGTATGACTAGGTAAGTCGAAAACCCTCAACAATCCAAAAGAAGAAGAGTGAAGAGGAGAGAAAAGAGGATAAAGTCCCTAGTGAAGAGTCTGGTGATGAATCTCCAGAGTTAGTCCCTCCTCCTCAGAAGAAAAAGAAACTCACGAAGGTTTCTTCCCAAAGGTCCATCGTCAACCCAATCAGGAAGGATTCTGCCAGTACTTCTCCTGCCAAGCCTCAGTCGAAAGATACGGGGAGTGGGAAATCCGGTTTTAACATTGAAATTCCTGAGGTAATTTTTTCAATTCGACAGCATATGTTTACCTTTCCTACATCTTTCTTCTAAATCTTAGAATTTATTTTTAGGAACAAGTGGCTGTCGAAGGAACGTCTGAGAAAATTTTGGAGGAAACAGCGCCAGAGGAAGATATCCCCGCCAGTGACCATGACATGCAAACCGTAGAAGAATTCGACACTACAATGGGTGAAGCTTCTGAAGATGAATCTCCTCCTCATCCAGGATTACATGTTGCACCTCAGGGTGATGATATTGAAATGGAGGTTGTAGTCGAGGATGATCCTGAAGATGGAGCTGCCAGAGATGGGGACAACCAGTTGAAACGAACAGAGGTTGAGCCTACTTCGACGCGAAACACTCCACCTGCTCCTGACCGGGCCCAAGGGAGTGGCAAATCAACTGGTTCGACCAGTTTTTCTCGCGAGGAGCTTGAGAATCTCAAAGTGCAAAGACCTTTGGAGTATCTGAAAGCCATGCTTAGCACCCGTTTTAATTTTCAGGATTCTTCGCAGAGTAGTTCGACCACTTCTGGGGCAACTTCTGAAGCACCATCACTTGGCAACCTCCTGACCAAAATCAAAACGAAAATCCTTGATGTCGATTTGTTTAAAGTCTTGGAAGAAAATTCCCTTGCTCAAATTGGTCTTAAGAAAATTCTGAAGCAAGTGAATGTCCTGAAAGCTTCTGCTGAGATTGGAAGTTTTGTGATGGAGCTGATGACTCTCATTGACTTGGCCACTGCAGATCTCCATCGTCAAAGGGATCTTACCAATCAAATCTCCTCCAAGTCTGAAACTCAAACTGCTGAATGGGATGCTGTTTCGACTTCGACTGACAAAGTTTCAAAATTGCAAAAGCTCTCTGAAACGTATGTCGAAGAAGTTGCTGCTTGCAATGACAATATTCAAAAATGGAAAACACAGATAGCAGCACTTCAAGAAAAGATCTCTCAAGAGGAGAAACGTAAGGCATCCATTCAGCAACCCAAGCAGAGCGAGATTGACGAAGAATTGAGGGTGGGTATTCGACATGCAGAGAAAGCCCATCAACTTAGTCAAGAGATTGAGACTCTCTCTACTCACAAAAGTCTTTGTGATCATCGACTCCAACTCCAGAGGCAGAAGTTTGCCACTTTGAGGGATACTTTTGCCAATTTTAATTTTTAGTCGAATTTATTTAGCAACTCTCAGCCCTTTGAGGCTTTCTTTGTAATAACTTTTGAATGCCATTTTTATTTGGCCCATCTTATCACAATTATGTTTTGCACTTATTCTGTTACTACTTTTACTTCCTGCAATATAGGCTTATATTTTTTCAAATACTTGCCATTTATTCTTAGGATTCTCTTATCCTTCTCTATTTCTTCTATTTCATACGCGCCGTTTGAAAATGTTCTCAAGACCTGGAAAGGTCCCTCCCATTTAGGAGATCACTTTCCCATTAATTTATCCTTTCGATCCATAGGAAGGATTACTTTCCACACAAGATCACCTATTAAGAAGGTCTTGAATCTTACTTTCTTGTTGTAAAATCTTTCGACTCTCTCCTTTTGTCTTCTTATTAGGTCTAGCGCGCGCAGCCTTTCTTCGTCTAAATCCACTAGTTCGTCCATCATCATACTCCAATATGCATCTGATGGGATTTCATGATGCCTTTGCACTCTGACTGACTGCAGATATATTTCGACTGGCAAAACTGCATCGTGTCCGTAAGTCAACTTGAATGGAGTCGAATTCGTTGCCTCTTTGGGGGACGTTCGACAAGCCCACAAGGCTTGATCCAAAGTCTTATGCCAATTTCTAGGCTTTTTCCCCACATGCTTCTTAATCAAGTTTATCACTACCTTGTTGGCTGCTTCAACTTGCCCATTTGCTTGAGCGTAGTAAGGTGTCGAAGTAAGGAGCTTAAAACCTGTTTCTTGTGCAAACTTCTGCATGTTTTTACCGGTGAACACAGATCCTTGATCTGTTGTTATTGTCTCAGGTATCCCAAATCTGTAGATTATGTATTTTTGGATAAAGTCTATGACTGCTTCTTGATCCACATTCGCCAATGGTATGGCTTCGGTCCATTTTGTGAAATAGTCTATCCCAACCAAAATGTACCTTTGCCCTTTTGAGGAAGCTGGTCGAATCTCCCCGATCAAGTCCAACGCCCATCCTCTGAATGGCCAAGGTTTTATAATTGAGTGCAACTCACTTGCAGGGACATGAGGTATGCCTGCATGTACTTGACATTCCTGACAACCTTTTGCGAATTCGACACAATCTTTCAGCATTGTTGGCCAATACATTCCTTGTCGAAATAAAAGCCACTTCATTTTGTGACCTGCTTGGTGCGCGCCACACGCTCCACTGTGTACATTCGACAAGGCTATGTAGGCTTCGTCCTCACTCAGGCATTTCAACAAAACTCCTTCTGCAGTCTTTTTGAACAATTCATTTCCCAAAAGTACGTAACTCAAAGCTCTGTATTTTACCTTTCTTTCCGCTTTCTGATTTGGGTCTTGTAGATAATCCTTGACAGGCTTTCTCCAGTCTGTTATTCCTGAATCATCTATGTTGAATATCTCGAAGTTTTCTTCGTCACCGTATCCTAATCTTATTGACTCTAGATCTAATGGGGACAACTTGGTGGACACGACTCTTCCTCTGACTTCAATGGCTTCTTCTAACTTTTCCTTCGACACTTTGTATCCGGACGCTAGTTGAGCAAGATCATTCGCTTCTTGATTCTTCAACCTGGGAATGTGCCTGAAGACGACGTTGTCGAATGCTTTGAGAAGTCTATTGGCTATTACAAAGTACATGATTAAATTTTCTTTCACGCACTTATACTCTTTCGTCAACTGCTTTATTACCAGTTCGGAATCACCCATTATTTCGACTCTCGTTGCCCCCAATTTCAACAAGATTTCAAGTCCAGCGATCAAAGCTTCGTATTCTGCTTCATTATTTGAACACAGACTTTCAACTTTGTACTTGAATTTTGTTGGAATTTTTTCAGGAGAAATAATCAACATCCCAACGCCCGTTCCGTTTTTATGACTGGAACCGTCGAAGTACAGTTTCCAAGGTTCCAGTTCGACGTATTCCACGTCTTCGTTTATAGAGTGGTCCGCTATGAAATCAGCGACCACTTGTCCTTTCACTGCTTTTAAAGGCAGATATTTCAAGGAGTATTCTGTTAAAGCTAAAGCCCACTTTCCAATTCGACTATGTAAAATAGATTTAGATAACATATACTTTATTACGTCGAAATGGGAAGAAATATATACATCGACAGGTTTTATATAATGCTTTAGTTTGATACAAGAGAAATATACACACAGGCATAACTGTTCTATAATGCTATACCTAGTTTCGGCATCGTTCAGGACTCTACTGAGATAATAAATGGCCCTTTCGACGCCATTCTCATCTTCTTGACACAACATACTTCCTAATGTTTTGTCTGATGCCGAAATGTACAATCTCATATTTCTTTTTCTGCAAGGAGACATCAGGATTGGGGGATTAGCCAGGTACTCCTTGATTTTGTCGAAAGCCGCTTGCTGTTCTTGCCCCCATGCGAAGTCTTCTTTCTTTAGTCGAAGTAGAGGAGAGAAAGCTTGTGTCTTCCCACTGAGGTTGGAGATGAATCTTCTGAGAAAGTTGATTTTCCCTAGCAGAGACTGCAACCCCTTTTTGGTTGATGGTGCTTTCGCTTCCATTATGGCCTTGGCTTTATTTTCGTTTATTTCGATCCCCTTCTTATGGACCACAAAGCCTAAGAAATCACCCGCCTGCACACCAAAAGCACATTTAAGTGGGTTCATTTTCAAACCAAACTTCCTCATCCTTTCAAAGGATTGTCGAAGATGATCTATATGATTTTTTCCTGAAACAGACTTAATCACAATGTCGTCAATATACACTTGCATGAAAGTTTCGATGAAGTCATGAAAGATGGAATTCATGGCGCGTTGGTAAGTCGCTCCAGCGTTCTTTAAACCAAAAGGCATTACTACCCATTCGTACGTTCCTATGGCTCCAGGACAACGGAAAGCCGTTTTAGGAACATCTTCTTCAGCGATAAAAATTTGGTTGTAGCCAGAGTATCCGTCTAACATACTTAAGTACTCATGGCCGGCTGCAGAATCTATGAGCATTTCTGCCACTGGCATAGGATATTCATCCTTTGGGGTAGCCGAGTTTAAGTCTCGAAAATCAATACATACCCTTAGTTTGCCATTTTTCTTAATTACTGGAACAATATTTGCAATCCATTCGACATACCTGGTTGTGCGGATGAACTTGCATCTTAGAAGTCTTTCGACCTCTTCTTTTATTTTCGACAGGATTTCTGGTGCGAAGCGTCTCGGAGTCTGCTTTACTGGCTTCTTCCCTTCCATTATTGGCAACTGCATTTCGACCAGACTTCTGTCAAGACCAGGCATTTCGTCATAATCCCATGCGAAACAGTCTTTGAACTCTTTCAGCAACTGGACTATTTCGACCTTGAACTGGGGGTCCATTTTTGCGCTTATGTACGTTGGTCTATGTTCTGCCCCCACTCCTAAGTTTATTTCTTCTAAAGGATCCTGCGCCACCATCTTCTCGTTAGTTGACACTGGATCTTTTTCGAACCCCAGAGGTTCGTCGTCGTAAATGGCGTCAAGCTTTTGGTGTTGCCATCCGCCCATTTGGTTGGTGACATGATCTTCCGCAACGTCTTCTTGAGGACATTGTTTGTTGGAGTTCTCTTGGTTGGCTTCGACAGCCATATTTTTTACCTCAGCCTCAAGGGCCTCTTTTAGTTTGTTTTCGGCCATGTAAGCCGTAATCTTTTCGATCGCTGATTGTTCACTCGTCATCGTCAAATTCACTACCCCATCCCGTCGGCGCTATATGAGTGGTTCCCCATATGTAAGTTTCGCCAATCACTTCTTTATCCCACTGGAAACCATGCGTTGGATGTAGGTACATGGAGCAATAGGCATTGTCTGTCGTCTTCAAGTCGAATTCTGCCGGGCTGCAGGGAGGTATATGAGCCAGGTTTTTGTCGAAGCTTTGGCTGTTGACAGTGTTTACCTCGGTCATGAAGTAGCTTTGGTCAGCCTCGATGTTTTCGACGATTCCATCTGGCCTCCATATGGCTATTCGCTGGTGCATTGAAGAGGGTACAGCTCCTACGCCGTGAATCCATTCCCTACCAAGCAGCAGGTTGTAGTTGGCTTTCGAAGCGATGACTATGAACATTGTAGGTCTTGTTATGGTTCCTACAGTTAAGTTCACTTGGATGACTCCCATAGTTGTCCCTATCTTCCCTTCGTAATTCGACAGCACCATGTTGTGAGGCTTCGCGTCCGAATCGTCTTTTCCAATCTTCTTCAGCATGTAGTGGGGCATCAAATTCACTGCCGCTCCCCCGTCCACCAGTATCTTATTCACGCCG
Organism: Lathyrus oleraceus; assembly: GCF_024323335.1. NCBI lineage: Eukaryota > Viridiplantae > Streptophyta > Magnoliopsida > Fabales > Fabaceae > Lathyrus > Lathyrus oleraceus. Next base: position 134,354,594 of record NC_066584.1, read on the forward strand.
ACATTTTCCACCTTTCCTTTTATAAACAGAGGTTTCAAATGCGCTTTCATGGAGTCGTCTGGTCTTTCGAAAAAAGCGTTCTGCTCTTCGACGCATCCGTTGTTCATCATATAGTAGCAGATGGGCTTGTGTGCCATTGTTTCTTCCTCCATTTCGTCTCCTTCATCCTCAATTTCCATGACTCTATCATAGTCTCTAGGGAGAACAGAGACCACGTTGCAAATCACGTTGAAGGATGCCTCTGAGTCAGAGTTAAAACTGTCGGTTACTTCATCATCTTCCTGCATCTTCTCTTTCGACGCCACCGATTCGACAACTCCGCTAGGATTGATCCGGAGGGGAGTCTCTTTCCTGCTCCTTGTCTGACGATTGTTGCTAGATTCTGCTTCGTTTGGACCATTCATGTTCTTTTTCGCCGTCTCTATTTCTGCCCTCTTCTGCCTTTGGAACCTCCTCCATTGGGACCTGGACATGGGATTTTTGCCTTTGTAATTCTCTGACGGGTATGGTCTTGGCTTGTGTTTTTCCATTTCCTTCTTGCCCTCCATCGACGCGCCTCTCTGAACCTCGAACTTTCCCCATTTCTTCTGCCCCTGGGCGTCCCTAATGGGTTGAACCCATTTGTCGTCCGTCGCTTTGTCAGATGGTTTATAGGTGTTCTGGCGTCTCTCTCCGTGCCTCCACTGGTGGTGATCACTTCTCCTTGGGTCATATCTCACTGTTCCCCAATTCTCTTTCCTTTTGGTCTTATCCACCGCTTCCAGGTTGGTTGCTGCCTTCCTGTCGAAGACTGCGCTGCAGCGTGGGCACAACATCACTTCGGTTTTCATCCTTTGGCACCTCTTGATGAATTCCATTAAGTTTTCCTCCTCTCTAGGGTACGCCAGCCTTTGGTACTCTTTCTGACGACGCTCTTCGCCCTTTTCGACCTGGTCCTTCTGAGATATTTCTACCATATTTACCCCAACATTTTGTTCGTCGGCGATGCTTAATTCGTTCATCTTCCTGATGAGCCTCTCTTCTTCGCCTTCGACGCCTTTTGGTGTCTGGTTGAACTCTTTCTCTGGGCAATAACACCAAGATATGGTCCTGGGACCATGTTTGCAACAGCATTTGTTCCAATTCCTTCTGGGGTCTTCCATTGTCCTACGCAGAATCCCACTGATCATGGGCTTCGAAGGACCGTTAGCGGCTTCCGCTTTGATTTTTGTGACCTCTTCACTGAAAGGCCCCATGGTGTTGACGCAGTTGGCGATATCACCTTTCTTTGCTTTGTTAGAATCAAGGCCTTCAGCAGCCTTGTTTTCAATCGCTGGGTCTTCAGTAACCCTCCCCTTCGTATTAGGGGCATGCTCAATTGCGTCGACTGTCTCCTCATTGTTTTCTGAAGAGGCATCTCCCCAACCGCTTGGTTGGATTGTGTTGATGTCGATCTGAGAGCTTGCCGGCGCGTTGTACTTCACAAGAAAATCATATTTCCCACTTGGCTGTCCCAAGCGGTCCCAATTCTCCTCTTGTCGAAACTCCACATTCTCGACAGCATTGTCACCGTCCTTCTTGTCGAAACCTTCAGTAGTTTCTATTCTTTTCTGGCTTGCGAGATCATCAGTAATCTCGACCATGTTGACATTTGCGTCGAAGCTTCCAGGGGCTTCCACCATTTCCAAATTGCCATCAGGAGCAACTTCGGCCTCCACCATGTTTACGACGGATGGTTCAGCGTAGTGGGCTTCGACTGCTTGCATAGGATTCGAGTCGATCTTCATCTGTTGTTTTGGTTTGTCACCAAACTTCAGCCTTCCGTCCCGGATAGCATTTTGAACGAGATCCCTGAAAAGGAAACAACGAGACGTCTTATGGCCCAGAAAATTATGGTATTTACAAAAACCTCTCTTTTTCTGTTGTTCCATAGGCGGTTCTTTAGCGCCTGGTGGTTTTATTAATTGACCATCTTTAACCAACAGATCGAAGATTTCGTCACATTTGGTGATGTCGAACGTATAAGTCCTTTTGGGGAACTTATCGTTGGTTTCGACTGGGTTTCCGTTCGACGGAGTTAGTACTTTGCACGAATAAGGTGGCCCTTGTTTTAGTTCTGCTAGGTCGATTTCTTGTTCGTCGAAGCTACTTGGTTCGTGTTCGTCGAACTCATCATCTTGGCGAACCCCTACGTAGGCTACCCTCTCTTTTTTATTCTTATTTGCCCTGAATTTTTCGTCCCTTAACCTTTCGACCTGTCTCACTCTATCCGCTAATTGTGCCATATCCCTCAGATACTGGGTATCTAGTTTCTTCCTTATAGAATAGTCTAGTCCCCCTGCGGCCATTTCGACCAACTCATGTTCTGGCACTGGGGTGAAACATCTAGCCTTTAGCAATCTGAACCTATTTAAATAATCATCTATTGGTTCGGAGTGTTTTCTCTTGACACTGGCTAATTCTTTCAGACTTATTTTTGTTTGTCCCATGTAGAATTGTTCATGGAACAGCCTTTCTAATTGGGTCCACGTGTATACTGAGTTTGCAGGCAAAGATGTAAACCAAGTAAACGCGTTTTTTGTTAAGGAACTAGGGAAATATTTTATTTTCAAATTTTCGTTACGGGCTATCTCCCCTGCCTCGATCAGGTAACGTGCCACATGTTCTATAGTGGACTCACTAGTGTCCCCTGAGAACTTTGTGAACTTAGGGACTTTCCACCTTGGTGGCAATTCTTCTTGCAGAATATATTCTGATAGTGGGGATGCGTAACTAGGCCTTTGTAAACCCATGTTCATCCCATTTTGTGCCATTATCGTTTCGACCATGGCTGCCAAATTATTTTCGACAGGCGGATTATTATACCGCATCCGTTGTTGCAATACAACATCCGCGTCCTGGCCTCTCTGGATTACTATCCTTCTAGGCTCTTGTGGAATGGGGATTTCGACACGAGGCTGTTCGACTACATCCTCTCGGTTTCTGACGTTCGTTTGAGGATTGTCTAACGGTATCTGGTTTATCGTAGGTTCTTCTTGGACCGCTACCGCTGGGTTATGAACCACTTGTTCTCTGTGTCGAGTTTGAGGGACTCCAAAGAAATCAGCAATGCGCGTCATTTGCGCTGCCAACGCTTGGTTTATTTGAGTGGTGTTCTGTATCAGTGGATTAAACACCGCTCCCATTTGTTGCGTCAACATTTGGACCATATCATGATTACTCTCGTCCATCTGCTGTCTAATCACTTGCGCCGAATTATTTGTTATCGGCGGCACGTAAAGTGGTTGTTGATTCAGTCTACTCACGTTTCCACCATATCCTGACCCTTGTAAGGGTGAAGACACGTTGGCCATCGAGTCTGAATATATTAACGGGGAGTTATGTAAATTTGCCATCACCGAAGTTGGCATTCCGAAGGGTTGTTCCCTACCAGGCGGAGGCATGGTGAAATTCGTTACAAAAGGCCTAGAAGTGTTTCCCACAGGGGGGGGGTGTCCCAATGGGCATTTGTTGTGCCCTGAAGGACGAACTAGGCGCGTTTTGTGACATCGAAACCGCTGGTATCGACCCCGCTGACGAAGGTACAGCCTCTGACACAGGGACCGGTCCTATATTGCCTTCTGTCGAAGGGACAGGGTTAGATACTGGGATGGATTCGTTAGGATTATTTGGCTGGTTCGCCATTTTCTCTTCTATGACGTTTAATTGATCGAACCTGGTTTGTACCCATTCCGCTTTGTATAATTTGGTCTCCATCATGACTCTTAATGAAGGGATTTCAACTTCGATAGGGAGTACAACTTTGGTACCATATACCAGAGAAAATGGAGTTGCTCCTGGTGAGGTGCGGACGGAAGTTCTGTAGCCATGTAGTGCGAAAGGGAGCATCTCATGTCAGTCTTTCTAGGTCTTCACCATTTTCTGGATGATCTTTTTGATATTCTTGTTGGCCGCTTCTACTGCGTAGTTCATCTTTGGTTGATAGGGTGACGAGTTATGGTGTTCAGTTTTAAAACTCCCGCATAGCTCATCCATCACTTTGTTATTTATATTGAACCCATTATCCGTGATAATCTTGTTAGGAACCCCATAACGACAAATGATCTCCTTTTTGATGAATCGTGCGATCACTTGTCTTGTCTCATTGGTGTAGGAAGCAACTCCTACCCGCTTGGTGAAGTAATCGATGGCAACCAGAATGAATCGGTGTCCATTCAGAGCTTTTGGCTCAATCATTCCGATTATGTCTATACCCCACACGGATAATGGCCATGGGGCCGTCAGAACATTTAAGGGAGTAGGTGCACATGTACCTTATCTATATAGATCTGACACTTGTGACACTTCTTGACGTATTTGAAACAGTCAGTCTCCATAATCAACCAATAATATCCTGCCCGGAGAATTTTTTAGCCATGGAATTCCCATTGGCGTGAGTGCCAAAGGATCCTCCTTGAATTTCTTTGATAAACATGTCTTTCTCATACCCATCCAAGCATCTGAGCAAGACCATGTCATGATTCCTCTTATAAAGCACCTCCCAATTTAGGAAGAATTGGGAAGCCAGTCTTCTGAGCGTCTTCTATCCCCTCTCAAGGCATTTGCAGGATATTTTTGCTTCTGAAGAAATTGTTTGATGTCATGAAACCATGTTTTGTTACCCCCTTCTACCTCTATGGCTACGCAATAGGCAGGCTCATCCAAACAATGAATTCTTATAGCTGGCGCTTCGTTGTACCACTTGACCTTGAACATGGTTGATAATCTGGCCAAGGCATTCGCCAGTTGATTCTCCTCGGAATATAATGGAAGGTAACCTCGTCAAAGCAAGTGATCAACTTCGGGACGTGGTCTCGGTACCGGATTAGCTTAGCATTATGGGTTCCCCATTCTCCCTTGATTTTATTGATGATGATATCTGAGTGTCCATATACTTTTAGGATCTTGATTCTTAAGTCGATAGCTTCATCAATCCCCAGGATACACGCCTCATATTTTGCCATGTTGTTTGTACAAGTAAAGCATAACCTAGCCGTGAAGGGAATCTGGTACCTTGTTGGGGAGGTTATGACGGATCCAATTCCATGTCAAGTTGCGTTTGAGGCACCATCAAATACCAATTTACATCTTGATCCTGGTTCGGGTCCTTCATCAGGACCTGGGGTCTCACAATCCCCTATCACCATAATAACTTCATCAAGAAAGTCAAATTGTATAGGGTGATAATCTTATGTTGGTGTTCGCTGTGAATTTTGGCGAACAACCTCTGGTTTACCAAAACTTGTAGAATTGGGTTACTTGCAGGATCAACCACACAAATCCTAGGACATGTGCAAATCTAGATGGTCTTGAAGATGTCTAAAATCACTTTCATATCTTTCATTTCTGTTCTCTAAGTGTTTTATGTCGAGATATGTTGATTACAATGTTAAGTGGATGTAAATTTAACAAGATAAAGTAAATGGCGGAAAATAACTGACGAAATGTAAAGTGTCGAAAAGGATAAAGTGCAGAAAGATAAATGACTGGAAAACATAAAAGAGATTTGTAAAGAACTTTGAACTTTATAAAATAAACTTTGAAGGAATTGGTGTTTGTTTACACATACATTTTCCAAATATGACTCTTTTCTCTCACACGGGTACTTTGAGTGTTTTCAGGAATTTTGTATAAGTAATTCTTCACACACTTTTTTAGATAATAACTACCCTATATATACACAAATAACATAACTGTTATTAACGACTAAATCCTAAAACTATGACACATGGCCCTCCTCCTTTCGCCAGATGCTTCCACGCGTCTTCTGCCAAACGTCACAACCTTTTAAATTCAAATTTACTTTTAAGTCGAAATGACGTCTTCCTTCAGGATTTTTGTCGAATTATCAACATACTGCAATGTTCTCCCTATCTGTCAAAAGTGCTTTTCCTAGGTGCAAACATCTTTGTCGAAATGACGAAACTTCCATTTTGTCGAAGTGTCGAACCATACTTATTAATCAAATCGTTTCAACCCATGTCATCATTTGTTGAAAAAATCATTTCTTACACCAAATCTCATGGCGTCGAAAACGCACGTATACAGTTGGCTGATGTGCGAGATAATCCGCTAGCACACTCCCTTTTATATCTTTTTGTGTGACATACTGGATATCGTATTCTATTAGCAACATTTGCCGTTGAGCTATTCTCCCAGTTACTGCAGGCTTCTCGAAGATATACTTGATAGGATACATTTGGGATATCAATAAAGTAGTATGACACACCATGTATTGTCTGAGCCGCCGAGCGGCCCAGTCTAGGGCGTAATAAGTCTTCTCCAAGAGTGAATATCGGGATTCATAATCGGTAAACTTCTTGCTTAGGTAATAAATTGCATGCTCCTTTCTTCTGGTCTCATCTTGTTGCCCTAGTACACATCCCATAGAGTTGTTAAGTACTGTTAGGTACATTATAAGAGGTCTCCCTGGTACTGGTGGTACCAGGATGGGTTGCTCTTGCAGGTATTCCTTGATTTTGTTGAAGGCATTTTGACAACCTTCATTACACTAAATGGCTTGATTTTTCCTGAGTAACTTGAAGATTGGTTCACACGTAGCTGTAAGATATGATATGAACCTAGCAATGCAATTCAATCTCCCCAGAAGTCCTTGAACCTCCTTTTCTGTCCTTGGAGCTGACATCTCTTCGATAACTTTCACTTTATCAGGATCGACTTCAATTCCTCTCCGGCTGACTATGAAACCTAGTAACTTTCCTGATCTGGCCCCAAAAACACATTTTGCTGGATTCAGGCGTAACTTGAATTTCCTTAGATAATCAAATAGGTTTTGTAGGTTGACTATGTGATCCTCTTCGATTTGTGATTTAGCGATCATATCATAAACGTAGACCTCTATTTCTTTATGGATCATATCATGGAACAGGGTCACCATGGACCTTTGATATGTTGCCCCGGAATTTTTCAATCTGAAAGGCATTACCTTATAACAGAAGGTTCCCCAAGGAGTGATAAACATGGTTTTCTCCATGTCCGTAGGATCCATTTTTATCTGGTTATAACTAGAGAATCCATCCATGAAGGAGAAGAGTGAGAACTAAGCGATGTTATCTACCAGTACGTTGATGTGTGGTAGTGTAAAGTCTTCTTTAGGGCTGGATCTATTTAAATCCCGATAATCTACACACATTCTGACCTTGTCGTCTTTCTTTGGAACAGGAACAATGTTATCCATCCACTCTGGATATTTTGCAACAGCTAAGAACCTAACATCGAGTTGTTTCCTGACTTCTTCCCTGATCTTGAGAGACATGTCTGGCCTGAATCTTCTCAATTTTTGCTTAACTAGAGGACATTCTAGTTTGAGTGGTAGTTTGTGTACAACGATGTCTGTGTCTAACCCTGACATATCTTGGTATGACCAAGCAAACACATCCGAGTATTCATGTAAGAGCTCGATAAACCTTTTATTGACTTCACCTTTCAAGGAAGCGTTAGCCTTAACCTCTTTCTTGTTTTCTTCAGTCCCTAGATTGATCACATCCACTAGTTCCTGATGAGGTTGAATTTCTTTGTCCTCTTGCTTCAGCAATCTTGCTAACTCTTCGGGCAGTTAACAATCGTCCTCATCACCTTCTTCCACTTGGTTAATTGGAAATTCGAAGTTATAAAGGATTATAGCAATGTCATTTTCCACAGGTTCATTCATTAATCTGCATGAGGAAGATTTTTATATATTATCATCTTTTGGATGATTTGATAGAAACGAAAGAGTATGAAAGGGTATTGCCATTTTAAAAAAGAAGATTTGAAATGAAAGAAAAGGATCTTGATTGAAAACAAAATGCAATTTTATTCATAAATAAGTTCTTGAAACGAAGGGGCCCCTACAAAGCTTGTCCATTTGCCTTGGGCATAATAAAGGATTTATTATTAAAAAAATAGTAAATTGCTTTGAACTGGAAATCATCTCCGGATCTCGATGGTCTTCCAATTGTTGAGAGGTACATTTGGTGAACAATGACACACCAAGTTGGGTATCCCTTTTTCTTCTTCTTCAACCATAGCCACTTGATCTTCATCCCTATATTCCACACTGTGGAAGGTTTATTGAAGTGTACCAAGCTTATTCTGGTATATCTTCTGAACTCCTTCATTAGCTGGTCTGTAACCCAGCTCGAGCTAATCCTTTTTCTCAGGTATCTCCAACAGCTTTCCCCAGCCTTCGGTAACTCTACCCTTGATCAATTTTGACATCTTATCCCATGGGGATATTGATTTTTCTTTTCTTCGAATGACTGTTGCAATTTCTAAGGATTGAAAAGGTATTGTTGGTTCTATGTGTTGGCAACAATTTTGGTAAAACCTAGAGTGTTCACAAGTTGTCACATGTGTTGTCTTGACATAAGATAACATGTACCTGCAGAATGTTTTAAAATGTGATTATGCAGGATTTTATTAAGATGTCAGACCCGATGTCATGACATCTGTATACAGAACATTCAGTCTGAATGTTATGTATTATGTGATTGCGTTTTTAATGCAAATCTGTGTATGATTGATGAGATGATTGAACATGCTATCAATCAGTAATTATAACTAGATTGACTTATTTTCCAAAGAGATATAATCAACTGTCATTAGAAGATATGAATGGAAAATAGTTTTAGGGTTTTATGATGTCCAAGCCCATCCAAATGCTTCTATAACAAGGACATGGAAAACCTGATTTTATACACAAGAAATAACGAACGAAATCTTGAGAGAGAATAAGGGTTTCAGTCTTGTGTGGTCGTGTGAATTGTAAGCCATTCAATTCATCCATAGATGATTGAATTGGTTTGATTTTTGAGTTGTAATTTGTCCAATCTAAGCTTTGAAGCACGAGTGTGTGTTTAATTGATTGAAGCTTTTAAGTAAGATCAATTATGTGTCTTTGAAGAGTGTCTTCTTTTCATTGTAATTCTTGTTTTATATCACTGTTGTGATTGAGGGGGAGTGAGTATGATCTCATATCTAAGAGTTCTTAGGTAGAATTCACATGGGTAGAGATTAAGTGAAAAGACTGTAACTTGAAGTTGTTTACTGAGAGTCTTTGAACTGATTCTATTTAGTGGATTTCCTTCCTGGCTTGGTAGCCCCCAGACGTAGGTGAGTTTGCACCGAACTGGGTTAACAATTGCTTGTGTCTCTTGCATTACTGTTCTTTATCTTTTATCCTGTTTGTATTGTTCAGATATTAGTGTCGTGACATTACCTTCGACATCTCATATTTGATACCAGAATTTCAATTAGTATCAGAGCAGGCATCCTGCTCTGGTTCTGGGTGAGATCTAGGGATGTTACTTTCTGGTACTATGGATAGAGACGGAGGATCTGTTCACAGACCACCTATTCTGGATGGATCCAACTATGACTACTAGAAACCTCAAATGGAAGCCTTCCTAAAATCTTTGGATAATAAGGCTTGGAAGGCTGTTTTAACAGGCTGGGAATATCCAGTTATTACTAAGGATGGAGAAGCTACAACTGATAAGAAGGCTGAGGAATAATGGACCAAGAAGGAGGATGATCTAGCCCTTGGGAACTCTAAAGCATTGAATGCTATATTCAATGGAGTAGATAAGAATATCTTTAGATTGGTAAACAACTGTGAGGTGGCTAAAGATGCTTGGAACATTCTCAAAACCACTCATTAAGACACCTCTAGAGTGAAGATGTCTAGACTGCAGTTGCTCACTACCATGTTCGAAAATTTAAGGATGAAAGAAGATGAAAATATTCATGAATTTCATATGAATATCCTTGAAATTGCTAATGCCTCAGGAGCCCTGGGTGAGAAGATGTCAGATGAAAAACTAGTAAGGAAAATACTCAGGTCACTTCCTAAGAGATTTTCCATGAAAGTGACAACCATAGAAGAGTCTCAAGACATTTCCAATATGAAAGTGGATGAGCTAATTGGATCCCTCCAAACATTTGTGATGGGAATGTGTGATGGACCTGAAAAGAAAGTCAAAAACATAGCTTTCATGTCAAACACTGAGGAGAAAGAGGAGGAAAGTGGTCAAGACATTGATGAAGATCTGGCAAATGATGTAGCATTGCTGGGAAGACAGTTCAACAGACTTCTGAAAAAGATGGATGTAAGGTCTAAGGCTAATGTCAAGAACATCTCATCTGACATCAGTAAATCCAACAATGCTGGAAAAGGAACAAGATCAGATGAAAAGCCCAAAGAAGGAAAGGGAATTCAGTGCCATGAGTGTGATGGGTATGGACACATTAGTATGGAACCTACCTCAAGAAACAGAAGAAGAGTTTTGCTGCTACTTGGTCTGATGAAAGTGAAATATAAGAGTCTACAAACCTTGTGACTACCTTGACTGGAAGATGGGGGTTTGATGAAGACTCAAGTGATGATGAAGTGACCTTTGATGAGTTAGCCACTACCTACAGAAAGCCGTGTCACAGAAGTGAAGAAGTGTGTCAACAAGTTGAAATTCAGAAGAAAGTGATAGCACAACTGGAGAATGAGAAGTCAGAACATTTGGAAACCATCTCTAAATTAAAAACTGAAGTAGTATTCTTGAATTCTAAACTTGATGAGATGACAAAGTATGTTAGAATGCTAAACAATGGAATTGACACCTTAGACAAAATTCTCCAGACTGGACAAATGGCAGGAGACAAGTCTAGCATTGGGTTCAATGAATCTAAACCTGAGTGCAGTCACACTGGTAGCAAACCAAAGATGTCACATCATATGTCACAACATCATAAAGGAAGACAGCAGAAAGGGAAACATCAAAGATGGAGATGTCATTACTGTGGAAAATTTGGCCACATAAAACCATTCTTCTATAAGTTGTATGGCTATCCTAGTCCTTCTCATCATCAACCTAGACCCAAACATCACAAACCTGTCAACAAAAAACAATGGGTTCTTAGGACTGATGTTACAAGTCTGATAACTCACACTTCCTTCAGAGTTTCAGCCAAAGAAGATTGGTATTTAGATAGTGGGTGCTCCAGACACATGTCTGGAAACAAAAACCCGCTAACTGGTCTTCATCCTCATGCCACCAGCTATGTAACCTTTGGTAATGGAGCAAAGGGTGAAATAAAGGGAATTGGTAAGCTTAACTACCCTGGAGTCCCTAATCTTGACAATGTCCTACTTGTTAAGGGACTGACTGCAAACCTAATAAGCATCAGTCAACTATGTGACCAAGGTCTAACTGTAAACTTCACAAAAACTGAATGTCTGATTACTAATAAAGAAAATGAAGTGATCATGAAAGGAGTTAGGTCTAAGGACAACTGCTACATGTGGAGTTCTCAAGAAACTGATTATTCTTCAATGTGTACTCTAGCTAAAGAAGAAGAAGTAAAGATATGGCATCAAAGATTGGGCCATTTGCATCTTAAAGGTATGAAGAGGATTATATCTGTTGAAGCTGTTAGAGGAATTCCCAACTTGAAGATTGATGAAGGTAGAATTTGTGGAGAATGTCAGATTGGAAAACAGACAAAGATGTCACATCAAAAGCTCAGACATGACACCACTTCCAGAGTGCTGGAACTTCTCCATATGGATTTGATGGGTCCCATGCATGTGGAGAGTCTTGGTGGGAAGAAGTACGCTTATGTAGTGGTGGATGACTTCTCCAGATACACCTGGGTCAATTTTATAAGAGAAAAATCCGATGTATTTGAAATCTTCAAAGAACTTTGTCTAAGACTTCAAAGAGAAAAGGAAAGTTAAGTTATCAAAATCAGAAGTGATCATGGGAAGGAATTTGAAAACAACAAATTTGCTGAATTCTGTGCATCAGAAGGAATTAGTCATGAGTTCTCATCTCCCATTACTCCCCAGTAAAATGGTGTGGTAGAAAGGAAAAATAGAACTCTCCAAGAATCAGCCAGAGCTATGATTCATGCCAAGAAATTGCCCTACCACTTCTGGGATGAAGCTATGAACACAACCTGCTATGTTCATAATAGAGTAACCTTGAATAAAGGGACTCCTACTACCTTATATGAAGTCTGGAAAGGGAGAAGACCTACAGTCAAATACTTCCATGTGTTTGGTAGTAAATGTTATATCTTGACTGATCGTGAACAAAGAAGGAAGATGGATCCTAAAAGTGATGAAGGAATATTTCTGGGCTACTCAACAAATAGCATAGCATATAGAGTCTTTAATTCCAGAACAAAAGTAATGATGGAATCTATCAATGTTATGGTCGATGATCAACAGACTGATGTCACAGACGATGTCGAGACATCTCTAAATGATGCCCCAGCTGATTTCCCAGATAACAATAATGAGAATGAACCTCCTCAAGCTGAACCTGAAGCTGAAAAAATCAACAAGGGACCCTCCATCAGAATTCAGAAGGATCATCCCAAAGATCTCATTATAGGAGACCCAAATAAAGGGGTCACAACTAGATCAAGGGAAGTGATCTCACATGGCTGTTTTGTGTCCAAAATTGAGCCTAGGAATGTCAAGGAAGCCTTGATTGATGAGTTCTGGATCAATGCCATACAGGAAGAGTTAGGTCAATTCAAGAGGAATGAAGTATGGGAACTGGTTCCAAGACCTGAAGGAATAAATGTCATAGGTACAAAGTGGGTGTATAAGAATAAATTTGATGAACAAGGGGTGGTTACTCAAAATAAAGCAAGATTGGTAGCACAAGGATATACTAAAGTTGAAGGAGTTGATTTTGATGAAACATTTTCCCTTGTAGCTCGCCTTAAGTCCATTAGACTATTGCTTGGAGTGGCATGTATTCTGAAGTTCAAATTGTTCCAAATGGATGTAAAAAGTTCCTTCTTGAATGGATATTTATATGAGGAAGTATATGTTGAACAACCTAAAGGATTCACAGATCCAAATCTTCCAAAGCATGTGTACAAGTTGAGGAAAGCCCTCTATGGTTTGAAACAAGCTCCTAGGGCTTGGTATGAGAGACTCACAGTGTTCCTCACTAACAATGGATACAGGAAGGGAGGTATTGACAAGACCCTATTTGTTAAGAATGAAGGAGGAAAACTCATGGTGGCTCAAATATATGTGGATGATATTGTGTTTGGTGGGATGTCTGATCAGATGGTCGAACATTTTGTTAAACAAATGCAGTCTGAATTTAAGATGAGCCTTGTTGGAGAGCTGACCTATTTTCTTGGGCTACAAGTCAAGCATATGGAAGATTCTATCTTTCTATCTCAAAGCAAATATTCTAAAAACATTGTTAAGAAGTTTGGCATGGAGAATGCAAGTCATAAAAGAACACCTGCTCCTACATATCTGAAAGTCTCCAAAGATGAAAATGGTGATAGTGTAGATCAAAGTCTATACAGAAGCATGATAGGAAGTCTGCTATATCTCACAGCAAGCAGACCTGACATTGCATTTGCTGTAGGTGTTTGTGCTAGATATCAAGCTGAACCAAAAGTCAGTCACATAAACCAAGTGAAGAGGATACTGAAATATGTCAATGGCACCAGTGACTATGGGATGTTATATACTCATGGATCTGGATCTATGCTGACTGGTTACTGTGATGCTGATTGGGCTGGAAGTGCTGATGATAGGAAAAGCACATCAGGAGGATGTTTCTTCTTGGGGAACAACTTAATATCATGGTTTAGCAAGAAACAAAATTGAGTGTCCCTATCCACTGCTGAAGTTGAATACATAGCTGCTGGGAGTAGTTGTTCTCAACTGGTTTGGATGAAACAAATGTTGACTGAATACAATGTCACACAAGACGTCATGACATTGTACTGTGACAACCTGAGTGCTATAAATATTTCTAAGAATCCTATTCAGCACAGCAGGATAAAGCATATTGATATTCTTCATCACTTCATTAGAGAACTGGTGGAAGAGAAAATCATAGCCCTGGAGCATGTTACTACTGAAATGCAATTAGCTGACATATTTACAAAGGCTTTGGATGCTAATCCATTTGAATGTTTAAGAGGGAAATTAGGGATTTGTATCCATGAGAATTTATAGCAATTAATTTGGAGTGGAAAAGGTAATAAAAATATTGTCTGCCCACTTAAAAGAAAGTGCCCCATTTATGGTAAATCATTACCTAGTATTGGAACTACAATCTATAGCATTTTTACATGCAACCTCAGCTCAACTACTTCCATCTTCATCAAACTGTATCGACCATCTCTGCTAGGGCAACAAAAATTCTTTCACAAGCTTAACAAGATGTCACAACATCTTTCATCTTCTAGTTCAAAACCTGCGCACAAAGCAAGAACACCATCCATGGATTTTCTTCATGAAGACATTTTGGAAGTTATTCCCCTTTCAGTCATCCCAGGCGATGCCCCTGGTCCATCCTCCACTGCTGGACATACTCAAGGTAACAGTTCTGATAACCCTACCTCTAAAGATGACATGCATCATACTGATCGTGTCATTAGAAATTTGGTCACGAGGATCCTAAATGAAGGACACTCGGTCAAGGGAGTTTCAAATCCTCTATCTAGAAGGGATCCCTCACCTGAGGTGGAACCTCACAATGAGAAAGATGATGATTCATCTAGGTCAGAGAAAGATATTGCTGCTGAGGGACTCTGTTCTTTAGGGAAAACCTTGCCTAGTAAGAAATCTGGAGATGCTTCTCAGAAGCATGACTCTGGTAAGAAGGTGATTGACTTGGAAGAAGAAAGATCCAATGATGAAGATGACACCTTGCTTCATCACTTGGAGACAAGGGTTGCAAAGAGAATGAAGACCAGGAAGGGCAGGTATGTGGCTGAGATGATGACAACCAGAACTAGTAAGAAGGCAACTGCTGTAGGTCCTTCAAAGTCATGGAGTAAAGTGGAGGTAAAGATCAGAAAGGTAAGAGAAAGTTTTGATTCAGAGGATGATGTTGAAGACGATGTCCCAGACGTCTCTCCTATCAAAAGGTCTACTGTTAGAAAATCTCCTACTAAGGTTGTTGTTGTGCATTTGGATAAAATTTCCTTCCATCTGGAAGACAGTGCAACCAAGTGGAAATTTATAATCCAAAGGAGAGTAGCTGTGGAAAGAGAACTGGGAAAGGATGCTATGGAAGTTAAGGAGGTTATGGATTTAATCAAGTCCGCTGGTTTGATGAAAACATTTAGTGGGTTACCTTAATGTTTTGAAGGTCTTGTTAAGGAGTTTGTGGTGAACATCCCTGAGGATATTGCTGACAAGAACAACAAAGAGTTTTGTAAGGTGTTTGTTAGAGGAAAGTGTGTAAAGTTTTCTCCTACTTGGTTCAATAAGTTCCTAGGAAGAGGAACAGAAGGTGATGTTGAACTAGAGGCCACACACAATGAAGTCTATAGGAAAATCACTGTTGGACAGGTCAAGGAGTGGCCAAGCAAAAAGCATCTCTCTGTTGGCAAATTAACTGTGAAATATGCTATCTTGCATAAGATAGGGTCAACCAACTAGGTACCAACAAATCACATATCTACAATCTCTAATGCTCTTGGAAGGATCATATTTGCTATTGGAACCAAGCTTAATTTTGATTATAGAAGGTTCATGTTTGAACAAATTGTTAAACATGCTTTCACAAATGCAGTGAAGCTGCCCATTGCTTTTCCCTCAATAATATGTGGGATAATCCTTAGCCAGCAACCTGGAATACTAAGCACAAGTGATATCCCTAGTAGAAGAAAACCTCAATTATCAATTCATTACAAGTTATTTAAAGGCAGTCATGTCAATGACATTGTCATGACATCTGCTATGAAGAAGCCAACCTCTCAAGGTGACCTGATTGCTGAAATGAAAGAGACCTGTAAGGAATTGGAGACTGGGATTAGGGTGGCTAAATCTAGGAAAGAAGCTCTGGAGGTTCTGATTAATAGCTTGGAGCAAGGAGACATGGATAATGTTGGTCAAGCCAAGGACACAGATGCTCACACCTCAAGTGAGAGGTCTGAATCTCAAGATAAATCAAGTGGCAGTTCTGGATCTGAAGTTGATGAAGATGCTAGCTCCTCAGACTGAGTTATGGTGAAGATGGTCCCCCTGTTATAATGATATGTTGTTCTTGATGCATTGATGTTTGCTGTTTGATGCCATGATGTAATTTTTGGGTTCTTTGAGATTTCTCTGGATTTCTTTTATCTCAGTTGATATAGCTGTGTATAATTATGGTTCTGTAACACCTGACATTATGTTCTAACATTTTATATGTTATAACATTCTATGTGACATTCTCTGTTGGACCAATTGACATTTATTTTGTCTAATTGGTCACTTTGGTCTATTTTGACTAAAAAGGGGGAGAAGTTAATATATGGAGAGCTACAGTTAATATATGGAGAGCTGCAGTTAATATGTGCTGAAGTGGCTAGGCTAAACAGATGACAGCTGATGTTGAACAGAATGATGTTCTGTGTTGTACATGCGATGTTGAAGGAGATGTCAGATGGAGTGATTCTGAATGTTACAGGTGTTGTTAAAGGAGATGTCTGTGTTGAACAGACTTAGGGGGAGACGAAGCACATATGTGCTTAATGTGTGTTTACTAGTTGCTATTATAGCTAGTAAATGTGTGGTTTATTACTTCTGCTGCTGCTTATCTGCTGATATGTTTTTTACTCTTGTGAACAAATGGACTGATATATGTTTTAGCCAAAATTTGCCAAAGGGGGAGTTTGTTGGTTCTATGTGTTGGCAGCAATTTTGGTAAAACCTAGAGTGTTCACAAGTTGTCACATGTGTTGTCTTGACATAAGATAACATGTACCTGCAGAATGTTTTAAAATGTGATTATGCAGGATTTTATTAAGATGTCAGACTTGATGTCATGACATATGTATACAGAACATTCAGTCTGAATATTATGTATTATGTGATTGCGTTTTTAATGCAAATATGTGTATGATTGATGAGATGATTGAACACGCTATCAATCAATAATTACAACTAGATTGACTTATTTTCCAAAGAGATATAATCAACTGTCATGAGAAGATATGAATGGAAAATAGTTTTAGGGTTTTATGATGTCCAAGCCCATCCAAACGCTTCTATAAAAAGGACATGGAAAACCTGATTTTATACACAAGAAATAACGAACAAAATATTGAGAGAGAATAAGGGTTTCAATCTTGTGTGGTCGTGTGAATTGTAAGCCATTCAATTCATCCATAGATGATTGAATTTGTCTGATTTTCTAGTTGTAATTTATCCACTCTAAGCTTTGAAGCATGAGTGTGTGTTTACTTGATTGAAGCTTTTAAGTAAGATCAAGTATGTGTCTTTGAAGAGTGTCTTCTTTTCATTGTAATTCTTGTTTTATATCACTGATGTGATTGAGGGGGAGTGAGTAGGATCTCATATCTAAGAGTTCTTAGGTAGAAGTCACATGGGTAGAGATTAGGTGAAAATACTATAACTTGAAGTTGTTTACTGAGAGTCTTTGAACTGATTCTATTTAGTGGATTTCCTTCCTGGCTTGGTAGCCCCCAGATGTAGGTGAGTTTGCACCGAACTGGGTTAACAATTGCTTGTGTCTCTTGCATTACTGTTCTTTATCTTTTATCCTGTTTGTATTGTTCAGATATTAGTGTCGTGACATTACCTTCGACATCTCATATCTGATACCAGAATTTCAGCTATTTATAATGTCTCTCCATCTGCTTATATGTATCTGAAGGATGAAAGGTGGCTAACGGACATGTCCTCCTCCCCTTCAGCGATTATTAGCTTATCATCGATTATGAATTTCAACCTCTGGTGTAAGGTTGAAGTTACAACTCCTGCAACATGGATCCACGGTCGTCCTATGATACAACTATATGATGGATTGATGTCTATTACTTAAAAGATGACCATGAAGTTATGAGGCCCCACAATTATTGGTAAATCAACTTCTCCAATTACCATCCTCTTCGAACCATCAAAAGCCTTGACCACCAAAGTACTAGCTTTAATGGAAGTTCTACATTGTTCAACTTTCCCAAAGTATTTTTAGGCATGACATTTAGAGATGATCCTATGTCCACCAATACCCTTGATAGGAGACTATCTTGGCATTTGACGGACATGTGTAGAGCTTTGTTATGAGCATGTCCCTCTAGTGGTAATTCATCATTGCTAAACCCCAAACAACTGCTAGCGGTGATATTAGCCACCACATCATCGAATTGATTTACCGTTATGTCTTGAGTAACATGGACTTCGTTTAACATTTTCAACAAGGTCTCTCTATGGGATTCAGAGCTTAACAATAGAGATAGTTGTAACACCTCAAAATTTGCCCTCCTCTCTTGGGACTAGCATTAACATATTTGCATATCATTTTAGGACATTAGGCATTTCATATTGCATATCATGTGGTTACAGTGTGCAAGCCATCTTCCCAAGTCTTAATCAGGAGATAGGAAGTCAGAAGGTGCAAGCCAGGGTTTTATTGATTGATCATGGGCCATCTGAGGATTGGGGCTGTAGATTAGGGTTTCATGATTCTCAAGGGAGATTGGTCTTCATCTTGTTTGAATTGATGCATCATCATCATGGTTGGATGTCATTAGGAGATTGAAGAAGATTCCTTGAGATTAGGGTTTTGACCACTGGTCAACCCTAATCAGCTGCATTGGGCCAATCAGGGCTGGATCAGGAGATGAGGTTTCTGATGGTTATGAGGTTCATTTTGTGATTATATGGTGATTATTGAGGCTAGGGTTTCACCCTTGAGCCATTTCAGTTGGAGATTGGGGTTCAATTTGATCTATGCATTGCCAGATTCATCTATCAGATGAAAAGTCAACTGTGGTCAACTGTACATGATCTGATGGATTTGGAGGTGGAAATGAGTTGAAGACACTTCATTCATGTTGGAACAAGTGTTGAATGACATCTCAAAGCTTAAAAATGAAGAAAATCAAGTCAGGACAAAAACTGCCAAAAATAGCAAGTGACTTGTAATTGAAGTTTCCAAAAGTGGAAAGTTTTTGACCTCAAAAACAGATGTCCAAGGAAGCTTCAAATGAAAAATTGTTCAACATGACAGATGTAGATCTTGTTCTCACCTTTCCAAAAAGTCCAAGAACTTGAAAATCCAATGTGTGGTTTGCAAGATATGGCTCATTGAATTTCAGAAAAGACCGTAATCAGGAGGCCATAACTACCACATACTTTGTCCAAATTGCAAGTTCTTTATATGCACAAACTCCATTTGACATGTACTTTGAGGGTGCATCATTGGATTTTCCCAAAAATGGCCAAGGCAAAAAGTCACTTTTCAACTGGACAGCTGAATTGGACCAGGGGCAAAATCGTCCAAATGTCAAAATAATTGGAATTTTTGAATGGGACTTTTTCCAACACCTCAGGAATGGCATTTGGAGTGTGTTTGAATATTCATTTCATGCCTAGGCCTTTTAAATTGAGATTTGGCTTGAAAAGTGAAATGGTGAAAATTGGTCATTTTGCATACACATAGTGAATTTGAGAATGGAGCAACCAATCAGCATGGGACAAGTTCCTACAGCTCATACATGATATTTAGGGGTTGTGTGAGGTGTCAAAACAGGTGTCAATGAGCTGGCTATGGAATTGACCATTTTACCCTCCATTTGCAAAATTACAACTTCACTAATTATGCCAAAATGTTAATTAACATGATTAGTGATGGATTAAGCTACCATATATATTCTAAAACACTTGCTAATCATAACAGACTCTCACAATTACCAAGGTTGGATCTGAAACTTCTTCATTCTCTCAAGATTGCTCAAGAACTCAACATCTTCAATCTCAAAATTCTTCCTCAATTCTCAACCAAACTTCGAATTTCTTTTCAATCTGAATTCACAACAACCTCTACTCCAGCTGTTTTCATGTTTCAGCATCCAAAGATCACCAAATCGGGACTGTTCAATATCATGTCAACAATGGTGGATTCGAGTTGTGAACATTAGGAGCCAAGGCAGGTGAATTCGAGCGCGCCAATCATCTTCTCTATACCTCTTGTGCATCTGTTTGGAAGAAGAAAGAGCAAAGGATACAAGAATCAGCGCTGCCATTACAGGTTTGAGGTTTTTCGAATCTCATGAAATGTTCAATTATTATATGCGTTTGAAAGTGCCTGTTACATAGATCATCATGATAGTTTTAGTTTTGAGAATAGTGGATTGAGTAGGGAGAAATCTGGAAATGAAAGTATGAACACAAACCCTAAGTGAGTCGATTCGAGAGATTTAGGAACTTTTAGGATGTAATAGTATGATATTTGTGATCCTCTTGTTGAGACGGTTCTAACGAGTATTCATTTGCTCGTTTTGGTTGAGTTTCATGGATCGAGTGTTCATAGCGTTTCTGGATTGAAGAAGATGCGTTCCTGGGAATTTCGCTTGTTTAATCCGTGTTTCCGTTTGAAAATTTGAAAATGGCGTTTCCCGCCCGCGCCAAAAAAATTACAAAACTGCCACTGTGTTTTTTTAATTAATTTGTTTAATTGTTAAAAATTCATATGACCTTAAATAATTCATAAAAAATAGTAGAAAAATCACAAAAATATGGAAATTTTTTCTATGACTTTGTTGATGAGTGTAGGATTTTTTTGACCTATTGGTCAAAGTTGTGCATGGCAAATATTTTATTTGGCATAGGCTTTTCTAATGTATGTCACATTTTGATACATTTTGGCAATTTGATCATGAAATGCTCATATGGTAAAATAAATGGCTGAAAATTTTTGTGGTGGTTCTTGACTCATTGAGGATTATTTATATGTAAATTTCATGAATTTTTGATACCTGGTTAGAGAGCAGCAAATTCTGGAACTTAGGTGTGACAATTTGTGTCACACCTCTTGATGTCAACTTGTTGAATTTAATTGGATAACCTATGCATGTTAGAATTGAATGAAATTTGGCATGGTGAATTGTTGATATGTTAGGATGTTGTATGAATTTTTGTAGAATTTTTCACTGCCTTTTCTAATTGATCATGATTTTTCATTTCTGGTGATTGAAATTGCAAGCTCATGTGATACATGTTGGTAGATTGATTGGGAAATCCTCATATTGTATTGTATGGCCATGAAATTTGATATGCATGAACTAGACACATGTAAGGGCCTCCCTGTTTTGGTCTCATCCATTTCTTTTTAGTTTCCAATGAGATATGAATTTTTGAAGTGGATGTATACATTGATGGTGTGAATTGGAGCATGAAATTGTGTCTGTTTTTATTGATTTTCATTGACATGGTTCCATTTGCCCAAATGAGCTCAAATTTGACATGGTATACCTTGATTGACCCCTGTTTAGGTGTATTTAATTTGAGAATTTTTGGATGTGTCTTGGTATGGATTTGAATGCAGTACTTCTGTTTGTATGTTTGATGCTTCATTTGAACCAATATGGATTGTTTTGTGCATGAATTGAACATGATGGATGATATAAACATGAGACCAATGATGTTTGCTTGTGTTTGATGATAATTTGATGTTGGATGATGAATACCTTGCTGTTTTGAGTTTTTTCTTGCTTTTGGACCCTAGGCTTGGCCTAGTGGTCTAGTTACTAATATTTGCTTGGTTTTTCAGGATCAAAAGCATAATGTACATGGAGAATGATACAAGTTGATTTTAATTGATGTTGTGGATGTTTGTACACTAACATAACATTGTTTTGTAGGTGTTGGAGCTTGGGCTTAAGCCTTGAGCTTGCTTTGTGTTGTATTGTTTAAACTGTTTGATTGTTTGCTGTACAATTTGTCTGATTGAATACTGACTGTGTTGGATTGTTTCCAGGTACTTTAGTTGCTCAGTTCCTTGTGAACTTTTGCTTTGCGTTGCTTAAGCAACTTGCATTGAGGTAAGTCCTCTTGACTTCATGTAGTCTGGAGACCCGGCTGTTACCGGGCCGGGCAAATTGTCTGAAGTCCTCCTTAAGAGGCAATGCTTGTGTATGTTTATTTTTAAGCCAAGCAGGAAAAGCCCTTCCAGTAAGGCAATTGGTGGAAGGTAGGGACAAGCAACCTGTCCCCCACTAATCAGTTGAGTCTTCTCCTTGCTCCCATTACATGGTTGTAGCATTGAGATCCTAGCCCAAGATCTGTGCAGTGCACAATCGAGTCGGAGTCATCGAGTATAGAAGGGTTCCCCTATTCTGGACCCATGCTCATTTGTCAGCTCTCCCTGGTTAGGGATAAGAGCTGTGAGGTCTGATCCTCACTTCATCCTTTCATCTGCTTCACCTTAGCCTCGTAATGGCAAGGTTAAGAGCAAAACCAGCCTGTACAGACGACTCGCTTCGGCAGTCAAACCTGATTGATTGAGCCCCTTGTTTGGCTATAGTGCGTGTTATGTGGATATCTGATTGACATGATTGTGTGAGATGCCTGTTCTCATCTGATGTATGATATATGATTGTATGCTTGTGTGCTAGCTTCTTTCCTGGTTAGGTTAGTTTGCTTATGCAAGTAGGATAGAAAACCGAACTTAGGTGAACGATGCATGACAACATTAGGCTCGAGTCTCAGCTCCCTAGTTGTGTGTCTTTCCCCGGTTTCTGGTTAGCAATTTAGTCCCTTTCAGGGGAACTACATCGCCCTGATCCTCGTTCCAGACGAGGTATGTAGGCAGGTGGTCGTGCGAGACCACTCCGGGCAACCTTTTTCTTTTTTGCGTGTGTTTAATTGTTATATGATTGTGTGTTTTGGCTCGGATGCCGACGTAAGCCCAGTGATTGGCAGTCGGGCTCCACGTTTGCCCCTTTGAGTGCGTTTTGGTTCGGATGCCGATGTAATTCCATCCAGTGGTTGTCGGGCTCCATGTTTACCACCCTTGCATGTTTGTGTTGTTTTGTGTTGTTTGGCGTGCGTAAGCCGAACTACAGTGGCTCTGATTCTTGTTCCAGACAAGATATGTAGGCATAAGGTGCGACGCCTTATCGAGCCCGTTCCTCTTAACCCCACCTGCGTTCCCCGTGTGTGTGTGTGATGTTTAGCAACCTTTTCTTTATTCTAGGACGTGGATCCCGTCGAGTACGACGGACGTGAGGGGTGCTAATACCTTCCCCTTGCGTAACCGACTCCCGAACCTTTTCTCTCTGGTCGCGAGACCATGTCTTTCCAGGTTTCTCTGAGCGTTTCCTTTCCCTATCTTGGGATAAATAACGTTTAGTGGCGGCTCTGTGTGTTTTTATTTTCGAGTCTCGCCGGTTGATTTTTCGCAGGATGCGACAATAGTATGGATATTTTGGATGGTGTCTGACTCAATTGGTCTACCGCCTTGTAGTCGCTCTTTTTTATCAACCTTAAGAATTCTTCGGCTTCTCCTTGAGGTATGGTCTTCCTGGAAGATTAAGCTTCCTTCTCTTTTGAACTTTCAAGTGTCTTTTCTTTTGATTGTGGCTCAAGAGCAAACACTCTTCCACTCCAGGTCATGCCCCCAATTCCAACAATATTAGTGACTGATGATTCTAGCACCATAGGTTTGTCTCTTACATATGTTGTATAGTTGTAATTCCAAGGTACATGCTTAATGCCTTGAATGGAAATGGTGCAGGAACATGGAAGACAATAGGGTCCTCTGACTTCACTGGTATTTGAAATGGAACTTGAGATGGAATTGGAACTAATATTTGCACTGATGTCTTGGAAGACATTTGAAACGGTATTTGAAATGGTTTTGGAGTTTCCACTTGCTGGTAGGGGATATCGAAAGGTGTGTGCCCTTGGGACTCTATGAACGAGACATGTTCTAACTTCCTAGTATACCCGATTAGAACCAAACCTTCATTCATCATTTGTTGAAGACACCCCTTCATCTTCCCGCATGTGTCTGAATTGACGAGACAAATTTTACAGTTAGCATTAACTCTTTGAATGCCTCGTAACCAATCAATTTTTCATGTATATTTGATATTGTAGTCTTCATCTGATCTACCATTTGGGTCAGAACAGTGTCGTCTAGTCCTTCCACCGCATTGATAGTCGGACCACTGTGTTCTGGCATTGGATTTCCCTTCATATTTGGACCCTCTAGAGCAAAAGAAATAATCTTGCAATCCAATAAGTTTTAAACCTTGAACTTGAGTGCCAAACACTTCTCAGTAGTATATCCTGGTGATCCAGCGTGGAAGTCACATCTGGCATTAGCATCATAACCACAAGGAGGCGGATTTGGCGGAGGTGCCAAAGGTTTAATCTCTACCAATCCCTTTTGAATTAAGTATGGCAAGACCTGAGTATATGTTGTAGGTATAGGGTCAAATTCCTTCCATGGCCTTTGCTGATCCCTCCATGCGTATCCATTTTGGTGATTTTGTTGAGGCGGTGCTCTAGCCTGTTGTGCTTAAGGCCTAGAGTATGCCTGTTGTGGATACTGATTAGGACCTACTGCATCTATGTAAGAATTGTAAGGTGCCTGAGAACTCCCTTCGATTTTGACAACATTGGTCTCACCTTTCTTTGAATTGTTACTGTTAGAGTATCTTTTGTTACTATTTTGATTTGAGGATGGTTTTCGAATCTTACCATATTTCAAGCCATTCTCAGTTCTTTCCCCAATTATTATTAAGTTAGCAAATCTAGTAGATACTAAACCAATCATCTTTTTGTAGTAAGGTTCTTGTAGGGTGCCCATAAACATGTCAACCAACTCGTTCTCCAAGAGTGAAGGTTGTACGCGGGAAGCCAGTTCTCTCCACCTTTGGGCATACTCCTTGAAGGATTCACTTCCCTTTTGGGATAGATTCTAAAGTTGCATGCAATTGAGAGCCATATCTAGGTTATATTTGTATTTCCTTAAGAAGGAATTATCTAGGTCTTCCTACGTCTTGACATGGGTTCTTTTCAGCTGCATGTACCAGTCTAAGGATGCCCCACTTAGACTGTCCTAGAAACTATGCATGATTAGTTTTTCATTTGCTGTGTAGGCATTCATCTTTCTGACGAACATCTTGAGATGGTTCCTAGGGAAACTGACACCCTTGTATTTCTCGAAATCAGGAGTTTTGAACTTTGGAGGTATAACAACGTCTGGTACCAAGCACATCCCATTAGCATTAACTACAAAGATACTAAATCCTTCAATCACTTTCAGTCTTTCTTCTAGGACTTTATATTTGTCTTTATTTCTTGT
Organism: Lathyrus oleraceus; assembly: GCF_024323335.1. Classification (NCBI taxonomy): domain Eukaryota; kingdom Viridiplantae; phylum Streptophyta; class Magnoliopsida; order Fabales; family Fabaceae; genus Lathyrus; species Lathyrus oleraceus. The sequence continues at coordinate 134,379,703 of NC_066584.1, forward strand.
TTCCCCAATAGTGGAAGAAAAATGAGTAATTGGTTTACTTTCTTGGACCATTCCCCTAGGATCTTCCTCCTCATATTGTTGGCTTAGATCCACATAGTTGTCTTGCAGGATTCGTATTTGTACGGGAAGATATGCCCCATTGTGAACAAGGGATGGGATAGACCCTTCAGGATGAAGGGTACCATCCTTAGCTTCACCCCCTTGGATGTCAGAAGTAAACCCTTGTAGAGGGTTACCATCCCCCGGTGGAGGGGTAGACATGAAAGCAATCTTCCTCTTGTCAGCCTCAGTCTCCCTTGCCAACATGTTAGTAATGGATCTCGTGAGTTGATCCATCTTATCCTTCATTTCCTCCATATTTCCTTTGATTGAGTCCATATCCACCCAAAGTGTTTCCTGGTTCTGTTCAAGTTGCTCCATGGACTTTTTATGTTGAGCTCGAGTTTGGAGAGTCAGGTTGTCATGTTTGAAGATGCTACATAAAGTATGAGAAAAATGATTTTTTTTTCCAATGCATATGAAATGAAGTGTGCATGAATGCATGATGATGTATGTACAAATGTTTTATTTTTATTTCTTTAGGGAACATTCAAAGTCCATTATCTCACATTTTTTGGAATATGAAAACGATTATAAATATCATAGAAATAACTTTATTCATAAATCCAAAGCAAAGGTTCGTACGAGGATGACACCCGCTGATAACAATACATTAAGTAATAAAAATGGAAAGAAAAATTCTCAAAAACAAACAAAAACTAGAGTGGTGCCTCTATGGCTTTCTTCAAGTGGGCTTTAAACTCCTTCAACATGACATCACATAGCCTGATAAACTCAAGTACTTCTTGGGGAGTGTTGTGGAAGTTTGCAATGCCATCGACTCTTTTGTACATCTTAGGGATGTCCCGAACTAAGTTGTAGCAAACTATGCTAGATTGGAATGTTCAACCCTCCATGCTTCCGCTCGATCACATTGTTTATGGACAATGACTTGAGCAACAACGGAGAGGTTCCTTAGGTGCTGGATTTCTCCCTCTAACTGTACGACCTGAGTGGTCAGAACTTTGTGATCTTAGTTTTGAAGATGCACCTGCTCCCTAAGGTTTAAAAGCTCTTGGTAGATCCTCCTCCAATTAAGTGGCAACATCTGCTCAGCTTCTATCCTTAGTTGTTGCTACCTAGCCGCAATAGCTCGGGATTTCGCAAGTGCCTCTTTGAATCCACGGATTTGAGTCATTATAACATGTTCCCTTTCCTGGTGTTCCCATATGGCTAGCTCCGATGCCCTCTTCCACCTCTTACCCTCAGCTTGGGCCTTCTTTAACCTACCATTGAGATTTTCAAAGTTAACTCTAGCACTGAACAACCCCCCCCAAAAGTCTTTTATCTTTTACTTCTTTCGGTCCAGAGTTCCTCCATATTCTCAAGGAGTTGTTTGTCCTTCTGCCCTAGGTTGTAGCTTATCTGGTTCTTTTTATAGGTCACGTCATAAAGACTATGTTCTAGGCTTTCCTTATCTTGTTCTAGGCTAGTGTAATACCCCAAAATGTACTCTTCATTTTTCCTGGAAGCATGGGATTATGTTTTACACTTCATTAGCATCATATTAGGTCATACTCATTGCATACTGCATTAGTGACATGGAGATCAGGTTTTGATCGATCACTCCTTAATAGAAGGAGCCCACACAAAGCAAGATCGAGAATTGGACTTCATTTTCTAAGTATACAAGTCTCAAGGGTCTCATGGGGGGTCCAAGTATCTTATTATGGTCCTCAGTTCATCAGTGAAGGATTCAAAGCTATCAGAGTGTTCATCTGGATTTAATCAGAAATTAGGGTTTCATGGCTACCTGCAACAGGCAATGTTTGGTTGGAAGTAGAGGAGCTCATCCATGTCATGATTAGAGAGGCATCTTGGCCTAGGAAGATTCACAATTATCTCAGAAAGATCCATTGGCAATCAGTGCAATCAGTTCCTGATCATTTTGCCCTAAAACTAGGGTTTGGTATAAAATCAGTTTATTTCTGATTCTTTGGGTGAAACTCTTTTCCATGGTCCTCCATATGTCCACAAGGGTCTACATATAAAAAATCAGCTCTTTATTTGAGCTAGAAGTGCTTCAATTGATCAATGGAATCGGGAATCATATAGTTTGGGAAAAGTCAACTGTGGGGCCAGAAAAGTCAAATCCTGACATTTTGAGAGTGGAATCTCAAAATCCATGCCTAGGGGATCCTACATGTGAAATTTGATCAAGGTTGGATCATGGATTCATCATTTAATCAGGAATTGGAAAAGTTACTTAATTTGGAAATGGTTGACTTTCCATTTAGGGCAAGTTTTCATGATCGTTACACTCACTTTAAGCCCATTTTGCATCAAGATAAAAGCTCCATTTGAAAATTTCTCCAACATGAAAGTTGTTCCTCTTGTTCCAAGATTTCTATAGATATAAAGTTTTCTCCATTTGGATTAGAATTGAGAAATGTATGCTTAGTCAAAGTGAGACATTTTTTTAGGACACTTAGAAAAATTTCTAAGTCCAAAATCTTCAAAATTTGTCAAGACTTTTTGGCCAGTTTTCTTGCACTTCAAGGCATTATTTGAAAATACTTTCTTCACAACAATTGTACCTTGCCGTGTGCTCTTTAACATCCTTTTGGAATCATCTCATTTGGATCCATGGTTTGAGAGATACGTTCATTTAAAGCGGGCACCATGACTTGATTTTCTAGGCAGATTTTGGGCCTGGCTGGCCCAATCAGATTTTCTAAGCATGCTGCACAAACCAGTCATGTTTTTTTTACCTCTTTTGGCCATGAATTGGACATCCATTCACTTAAGTTTGGCCCAAAATAACAGCATTTTACACCTCACTTCACACTTTTATTCTTATGGATAAATCACTTATTCAAAAGCCCATGAGAACACCTAATCCACCATATTTAAGAAGCTGAAACCCTAACCCTAAGAGAGCATTGGAATTTCGTGGCAAGGAGGCAAAGCTTCATCACATATCAGATTCCATTCAACTTCTATTTTCCATTAGGTAATCATCTCTTCCATGGCCATGTTTTGATATATCTACGCTTGCTTACCATGTTCATCACCATTAATCCTTCCATTTTCATATTTCTTTTTATTATTTAAAATATTTTCTTCGTCCATAAAATTACCCAAAAATATTTTTCACTTTTCTTAACGTTTTACTTAATTTTATATAATTTTTATTTTCGTATTTTTTTAATATTAATATTTTATGTTAATTATTTATTCTAAATGGTCCATTTTAACACACTTTTTTTATTGATTTTATTTTTATGACTTAAAATTATTGTTAGCATTTGATTTTTGGGATGAAGGTTGACCACTATCTCATGGTCAACCTGACCTTTTCTTGGAATTTTATTTCAAATTTTCAATTTATTTTGGATTTATTTTTGACCTAGTTTGGTTGGTGGACTTTTAATTTGACTTCTGTTTTATTTTAATTAATTCACGTACCAATTTTAATTATTTTTAAAATCTTTTTGGGGGATGATGATGTCCTGAACCCGCCTTATTTAGTTTAATTTTTCATAATTTTCTTGATTAATTTACTATTTATTCTTGATTTATTTCTAACCTAGTCTTATTAATTGACTTTTGGTTTGACCTATGTTTTGTTTTAATTAATTCACGTGCCAATTTTCATTATTTTTAAAATCATTTTGGGGGATGATGATGTCCTGACCCCACCTTATTTAGTTTAATTTTTCATAATTTTCTTGATCAATTTTCTATTTATTTGTTATTTTTTTAAGTTGACTTGAATTTTCAGTTGACTTCTTTATGATCGATGTTTGACTTAGGGATTGCTTATGGAAATTGAAGAGATCTTTTGATCCTCCCTCGTTCATCTCATATGCCATGTACTAGAGGCCTTTTACCTTGATTTTATTTGGTCCTTACCTCATTTCCTGATTAAATTATTCAGTGGACCCTTCGTGTGTATATTTTCATCTGTTTGATATATCTGTTATCTTTTATACTTGTTTCTCTCATTCATGCTTTCTATTGCTTGATTATTTAACATGTTCATACTCCCATGCATTGTTTAAATGCTCCATTATTTGATTCTTTGGTTTGATTATATATTGTTTATTTATCTGATCTGATTGATAACTGTTGCCTACTTGTATGATGTATGAGGCATATATTCTTATTGTTTGTTTGCCATGAACAATCCCCATTCATAACAAATGTACCCCTCTCCCATAAAGTGTATAATATTTATTTCTTTATTTCTTTAGTCACCTGTTAATACAAGAATTAACACGAACATCCGATAACCATTTCAAAATAAGATCAAAAGTTCGATCCAACGTCGAGTAATCATTTTCAAAACTTAACAGAACCAGCACGCATTCATCCATCCTCTTGTAAGTCGATTGCCTCAGGCATCGCCATCTACCTGTAAGTCGATTTCCTTCGGCATCGCCATCTACCCTTATCCGTAACTCCTCTCCGCGCTCCATCCGTCGACTCTTGTTCCGTTTAGGTAGCACCCATTAGGTAGAACCCTTTGTATGATAACATAGGTAGAATTCTCTTCTTCTTTGCATGCTAACATTAGGTAAATGTTCCCGTTTGTAAATCCTAACACATAGGTCCATATTGCATGACAACTCTAGAGCAGAGCTTCCCCACTTTTAGACCTTCCGTGCGTCTCCGATCTTGTGGCATGTCAGTCCGTTCTATTGCAAAGAGGTAACTTCCTAAGACTCGATTCAGCGAGCTACGACACCTACTGCTAGGACGTGAACGCATTGCCCACTTTCCTTTGACACAGCTGGTGTCCCCTTTTGTAAGTCCATGTTAAGATGGCAATCCTTAACCCCTCGTTTAGTCGAACTACGACAACTCTGATTCTCATGTTCAAATGAGATACGTAGGCACGAGATGCGATGTCTTGCCGAGTTTGACTGACGACTAACAACTAATCCTTGTTTGCTTTCGCCCTTGCTGCGATTCTTTTCTCTTGCCCTCGTTGCGATCGAGACCTTCCCTTTCTCTTTCCCTAGTTGCAATCGAGACCCTTGTTCCCGTAGTTAGCCGAACTACGTTTTGCTCTGATTCTCATTCCATATGAGATACATAGGCTTAAGACGCGACATCTTACCGAGCACACTTCTCTTTAACCCATAAGTAGCCGAGCTACGAAGACTCTGATGTTTTGGGTGCTTAAAACCTTCCCATTGCATAACCAACCCCCTTACCCAGATCTCTGACATTTTTACTAGTTTTTGATTCGATAAAACTTTTAGGTTTTTGTTCGCTCTCTAACCATTCCTTTGGATAAATAGAAGTGCGGTGGCGACTCGACTTGTATGGTTTACCTTGGATTTAGTCAATATCTCTAATGGTAACGAATACTCCGCTACACCTAGCAATATTGGCTTTGAGACGGTCGACCTCCTCAATGGACATTGTAATATGGTTAGGTATGCCTGGGACATAAGTTGGGTCAATCACGAAAGACAACTTAATTAGACGGACCCTTTCCTTAACCCAAGGGGTATAGGATTCTTCGGATGAAGTATCCTTCCTTTTTGGCTTGTTGTCCTTGACATGCACTTTTTCCCATGCCCGAGTAACCTTCCTAAGCAGTTCTCTGTATGAAGTCTCTCCACCATGCAATATAAACTCCTCTAACTCGTCTTCTTTAGGCCTCTCCCACATGGGGTGACTTAACTATCTTGGAGTCAGTACATGATTGTAATTATTGAACCCATTGGAACCAATGAGGGGTACATTGGGGAAACTCCCATAATTTATCATTATATCCCTGGCGTTTATCTTCTTCGAATACCTGAGGATTAATCCTTCATTGAGGCATACAAGCTTTTGAGCCCAAGCATAATTACCCTTGGTCTCTATTAGATGGATGTCCCTATAAAGATGTGAGGCAAACCATTTGTACAACAATCGAATGAAACAACATAGTGATCCCTTCTCCCTACCATGGTAGATGCTCATGGTATAGTATACATCAGCTAGTAGGGCGAGCACTGGATCTACCTCTAGATTTTTCACAACCCAAAAGATACTGATGGCAACGACGTCAACGAAGTCACTCACATTAGGGAAGAGGACTATCCCAAACATTATTAAAGTTACGACGTCAATATAAGACCCCCACCTTTCTGCCCCAACCATTCTCCGGGCTACCCCCTCTAAGTAACTTCTCCTGAGACCTTAGATATCCTTATCCTCTTTGTAATGTGACAGAAGGTCCTCAGGGGATATCCCTAAAGTCATAGCCAAGTCTTTAGGCTTTACCTTCTGCCTCATTCCCATGTAGGGTCCCTTTATGTTTTTAGGGATGTCCACGTATAACCTAAACTCTTCTAACTTATGGGCTAGGAGAGGGTCTTGAAACAGGAAACACCGCAAGGGTGGATCATAGAATTAAGCTAAGGCAGTGACTGCCTCTACCTTCACAGGGACTCCCAAGAGATCAAGAATCCCCCCATATTTGAGTGTAAACTTTCGCTGAATGGAGTTGGGCATCATCCCCTGAAGAACCTTTAAACTTTGGAGATCTGACATGGTTGCCTTGATACAGAGGGTTGTCCTTTTATTCATTTCCATCAAGTATATATATGTAAAAAGTTTATTTTGATGCTAATGGCATGATGATACGAATATCTCCTAACTTTAAAGACTTTTTTTTGTTGGGGTGATCATGTAAGTATGCCCTATATCGGGTAGGCTTCTTGAGATTATGTTGGATCTAAGGTTAAACTACCCAATCCCCTCACTGGTAGGATATAAAGCTTTGGGTAAGATAATAACCCTAGAGTCATGGATTATATCCTTGTTTTACCCTGAGAAGGAGTAAGCTTTCCTACGGTAATCCTTCGGGATAAGTCTCATCTAGGTAGGACCTTAGTAACGACCCTCACGGGTTGATAACATAAGGTCTCATCTAGGGTGTTCTAGAAGAGGTCCCTAGAGTCATGGACCAATTTCAAAGTTCCATCCTGAAAAAGTGATAACCTTCTTAGGACAAACCTTTTGAATTAATCTACTCTAAGCGAAATCATCATCAAAGACCCCAGAGGATGAGAACCCCGGTGACCAAGACAGGACGATCCCTTACTTAAGCTTATATTTTTTCTAAAGCTTGGGTTTTAGCTTCTCACATAGTATCAACCCCCACCAATGATATGACAGTTTAATAAGATAAGAGAATAATAAGGAGTGTAAAATAAAAATAAAAATATATATATAACTGAGAAGCAGTAAACAAACAAATAAATACAAGCAAGCAAACCAAAGAAACACACAAAACCCTAAAACCGAATGTTAGGATGGACTCTCTTTAGGGAAAGTATCAGAACTCCCAGGTAGAGTCGCCAACTATCCCGACTGAAAAAATGACAGAGTCGCGATCATCCTTTATTCATTCCTAAAGAATAGGGAAATAATGATAAAACCTATAGACTAAGGGTGAGACGCTAGGTTTGGGGGTCAGTTAAGTAAGGGGAAGGTGTTAGGCACCCCTTACCTCCATTGTACTCAATGAGATCCTCCTTCAATTCTAGGGCTAATGTATGTTTCTAAGGTGTTGGCTTGATTTCTAATTAACTATTGATTATTTATTTATCTATAGAAGGTATTATATTCAAATGGACGAGAGACCCAAAAAGTTTTTTTTATAATTGTACTCACTAGAATTTATAACTTTATGCCTACGTATCTCCGTATTATGCGAGGGATCAGAGTACCATAGTTCTTCTTGAAAATGTTGATTGGTTGGTTGTTTTTATCACTTGAAAATTCTCACGCATCGGGGGCGGAGAAATGATTTTTAAAAAAATGCCTCAATACACCAGGGTAGAGGTCTTACGGTTTGAAGTGAATTTGAATTGATTTATCCCTTTATCCCTTGCAATAATCTTGTTTTAATTTATTTAAGAAAATAAATTAGGAGTCATAGTCATGTGATAACCCCTTATCCCGATTTTACCTTTGATAACCCCTTTATCCCAAATTATATCACATGTCTTTATCTTGTTTTAATTTGAAAATATCATTTAATTTAATAATAATATATTAAATATAATATAATACAAAGTAAATCAAATTAAAGATAATACAAATAATTTAAATAGGATGTTGTAGCGGCGTATTCGTCGCTATATGATTTATTGATTAAACCATAAGCTAAGCATACAATGAATCGAGTCGCCACCGCACTTTTATTTATCCTAAGGACTGGTTAAAAAGCGAACAAAAACCTAAGAAGTTTTACACGTAAAAAACTAATGAAAAAGATCAGAGAATCTGGATAAGGGGTAAATTACGCAATGGGAAGGTGTTAGGCACCCATCACGTCCTAGGTACTCCTAGGGAGCCCTTTTCACACTTGTTGTATAAGAAATGTTTATTTGTTTTGACATATTGTGCAAACATGAATGGGGTGATGAGAAAAGAATGTACAAGTTAATTATTTTTGTGTTCGAACGGATGAACCCGTTGCCTACGTACCTTCCATCAAAGGTAAGGATCAAAACGCCGTAGTTCGGCTAAAAGATTTCCAAAAATTAGTGAGTTCAATTTTAAAACACTAGCACTAAGGTTTTACGTTATCCACGGGAGAAAACTCAACCTTACGAAACAACAAGTCCACCATGTGAGAAAAGCTTCCACTTGCTAGTGAGGGGTTAACCCTATAATAAGCAAGGAAGACTTACAATTCAATCAACTAAGGACAAATAGGTGAGGTTAACATCAACCAACTAGGATAAATCAAGCCTATGGCTAATGTATGAAAACTTAACAAGCATGGACAAAGCCACAAAACAATTGAGTGAGTTGGATTAGTGGGTTATGATTATTCACAAAAGGATGGTCAAAGTATGATTAGATTGATTCAAAGAAGTGTTATGAAAAGAAGTTTGAAAAATCATGGACTTAGGGTCCAAGTTTCTAATTTGAAAGAGGATGAGAATGTTTGCACAACATGCCTTTACAAGTTTGAAAAAATCAACAAGTGAGAAGGGTTTTGAAATAAAAAGGGTGTGGATGAAGTGTAAAACTTCCTAGAAGTTCACCTCTTGAAATCATATAGAAGATGATTCAAGAGTGTCCTTAGGAATGGGGCAGCAAAGCAAGTAAAACAAAATAAAAGCAAGGTGATACCGGATGCCATCAATGGTCTTATACCAATCTCACAAAAAGCGGATGTCGGATACCAATAACTGGGTTTACACCAACCTCCTAAAATAAAACAATGATACCGGAAGCCATCAATGGTCTTATACCAGTCTCACAAAAGCAAAAAGCGGATGTCGGATACCAATAACTGGGTTTAAACCAACCTCCAAAGTATGGTCATAGGAATACAAATGCCACATCACAGGGACTTACAATTGCATCCTCTCATACAACAAACAAGAGCAAAGAAGATATGAGTGACCAATGAGGTCTTACACTCTATCCTTCCATATCATGGGAACAAAAGCCAATCAACATGGTCTTACAATTGTCCCCAATGGGTAAACTCAAACAAACCACAAGGGTATGCAATAATGATCATACAAGAATTAACAATCAATAATGATGAATGCATAATGGCAAGTAAGCAATCATGTTCAAATGAATCAAGTAATCAAACCACATAAACAAAGAGCACACACTATATACAAGCATCAGGCTCAAACAAGGGTGAGGCATTAAAGCCAACTGGAATAGGGTTAAAGTTGCTCTTAACCTTGCCATTGAGGGGCTAAGGTGAAGCAGATGAAAGGATATGAGGGGTGTGCCTCATCACTCTTATCCCTGGTCAGAGAGAGTATTGAATATCAGAAGGTGTGGGAGTTCAGAAAGATGGAACTCTCTCCACAAATTAGACTCGATAGATCTTGGGTTTGGATCTCAATGCTACAACCATGTAATGGGAGCAAGGAGAAGACACACAGAATAGTGGGAGATAGGCTACATATCTCTTATATCCACCAATTGCCTCAAAATGAGGACTTTTCCTGCTTGGGACAAACATAAACAATCACAAACATTGCCTCTTAAGGAGGACTTCAGACAGTTGCCTGGCTAAATAACAAGCCAGGTCTTCCAGACTACATGGAGACAAGAGAGTCTACCTCAATGCAAATGCTATACAAGCAAAGCAATGCAAGTTCTTAAGAGAACTGAGCAACTATGGGTACCTGAAATCAATCAAATATAATCAGCGTCCCAATCATTATCTCAAAACAACAACATAAGAATCAACAAATAATGTACAATCCAACAATAATGTGCATAGCACAAAGCTCAAGTGAACCAAGCACCCTACAACACAGACAAGTTAGTTCATAATAGTCAAATGAAACAATTCAACTTGCATTAATTCCTTTTAAGCACTTTGCTTCTTAACCTGAAAAGTCAAAGTCAAACTCAAACATGAGTAACAAGACCACTAGGACAAGCCTAGGGTCCAAAGGATGGAAAAAACTTAAAACAGCAAGTGAAACATGATCAAAACCAAGGTTTATCAATTAAGAAGAGGATCCAATTGGCCTCACATCCAAACTATGCACTAACTTCATTTTATGCACCATTTAACTCAAGGTAAGCAAGTATGAATCACAAAATGAGTAAACAGCAAGATCACAGCCAAACAAATATCAAAACAGCTCAATAAATTCCACAAAAATTCCATTCTAAACAGAACATATTCAATGAGCTACATATAAATTTTCATGCCATTTGGACAAATGGAAGTAGAGAAATTAAATTCAACAAGTCATGGTATGCAAAAATCAACCTAAACTAGGTCACAAACCAAGTGTCAACTTTAATCAATTGTAAAACAGTATGAACAAATGGGAAATAGATGGGACCAAAGCCAATGTGAAGCTAAACATGTCAAGAAACACTCCACCAAATTTCATATGCATAGGATAAGGGATGAGTATTTAACAAGTCATGTAAGTTTGCTACTCAAGAAACAATCCAAAAATGCTAAACAGCAATAAAAAATGTCAATCAATTAGAAAATGGATCAATTAAATCCACAAAAAATCATGGTGAAAGCTAACACATAAAAGTCATCTCATGCAAAAAATCAGAGCCATAGGCCTAGTGAAAGCATGGAAAATTAAATCATGAACACAGCATAGCCTAGTGTGACACATATTGTCACACTCAAAAAGACTAAATCATATCTATCAAACCAGGGATCCAAAAACTACAAACTATACATCAAAATCTCCAGGAGAGAGTCAAGAATCATCATATGAAATTTCATTCAATTTGGATAATGTATGATTATTTTGTGATTAAAATGGTAAAACATATGTATAATGCACACATGATCAAGATCCCTAAGCCATTCCAAAATTTTACCAGGCACAACCTAAGTTTCTATGCCTAAAAAATTCTAGAGGAAAATTGGGATCTAACAAAAAAAGTCCCAATTAATTTGGACTAAAATTGAATTTTATATGATTTTTGTAAGATTTGTTAATTATTGAAATAATTATTTAATTATGAAATGAATTAATAATTAGCGAATGGCAGAATTGTAATTACGTGAGCCAGGGCGCAAAACGGCGCAGCTTCATTAATGCCGTGGCAGCACGTGATTCGTCCAAATCCAGCGGGAAACATGATTTCGAATTGGCCAGGCATGGAAATGGATTGAACACGGGAATATTTCCAGAATTTCGCTTCGTTCTTCCTCGTGTCCTTCGTCCATCATCTCCAGCTTCCGTCACGAGCATTTCTTCACCAAATCGCGCAAACTCTGTACCGTTCTCTCCGTCTCTCAGCGTAGGTTACAGATATGGTCACGATTTTGTCTAAAGGTTAACATACGTAAAGATCCGATCGAAAGAAGTTTTGATGCATAAACTTTGAATCAAGATATCTTGATGATTACTCAATGAAAACACGTGATTCAAATGCCAAAATGCTCTACATTCAACGCACTATCAAATCCATATGGCGATTGCACGAATTAATGAGTTCGAAATTTCACCTTCTTGAAGTGGCAGTGTGAAATCCTTGCTTGTTTTGATCCAAATCTTGAAAACAGATGTAGTATTATGCTGTAGGAGGTGAATGATGAAGAATTCGCAGCTCAACCGTGCATGATCATGAAGAATTTTCCACTTGCCATTGATGAGTGAAGCTTGGACAGTTGTGAATTTCTTCAAGTTTCTCCAAATTTTTGCTGCAACAGATCTTCTATACAACCTGCAAATGATGAATCATACAAGAAGAAACAGAAAAAGTGACGAATTCTTGATGAATTTGATGAAAAGTGTTTATGTGAAAATGGAGAAAAATGAGAGAATTTGGGAGTTTTTGGATTGGATCTGAAAATGTGATTATCCTCCCTTTGATTCTGTTAGGATTAGTCTTTTATATGTGCCCTTAATCCAACAATTAATCATGATTAGCAATTTTTGATAATTAGCAAATGAAGCTTGAAAATGCATTTTGGCCTTTTTGCCCTTGGATGGTTAGAACCAATGGAACAGTGTTTTCTCACTTCAAGCAAGTCATAAATCTCATTTGGAAGCTCTTGGAATTGGTCCCATGTCAAAATTCCATGTAATTTGAAAGTTGGACCATTTTGCCCTTGGTTTTTAATTAGTACACTTGAAAAATGACCTTTTTATGTGAAGGTTTTTGGCAAAATGTGATGATGGATTTGGATAGTACATGTTAAATGTGGTTTGCTCAAAGAAGAACCATCCAATTTGGCCATTCCATGTGAAAGTTATGCCACTTTGAATTTAGGCATTTTCTGAGAATGATTGGACCATAACTTGTCAACCATAAATGGGAAATGAGTGTTCTTGGACTTTTTGGAAAGGCAATAACAAGATCTTCAACTTTCATGTTTGACAAATTTTGATTTGAAGCTTGTATGATGAAGTAATTTTGAGGAGCATAACTTTCCATTTTTGGCAAGTGCGAATTACAGGTCATTTCCATTTTGGGAAACTTTTTGTCTGACTTCAAATCCTTCAACCTTGATCTTTGGAATGTTGAATGAAGCTTATATGGACATGAATGAGACATTTCCAACCATCTCACGCCTTCAAATTCCTGATTAAATGCACAGTTGACCACAGTTGACCACGGTTGACTTTTCTAGGGTTTTGGTTGACCGAGCCATGTTCTGATGAATTTCAAGCCTTTTTCAATTGAGATCTTGATTCAAAATGATGCCACAACTCATATGAACTCTTGATGAATGATCATGGTGCCCAAATTCTTCAAGAATGGTCACCATCCAGCTCAATGGCCGATTTTGACTATGTTGACCTAGTTTGCTTCATCTGCAAGCAACATGGTTAGATGACAATATTTTTGTACTTTTTGGTTAATAAACATATGAAAAGCAATGATATACAATGCAATACATGCTTGGTGATCCAGAACCACACTCACAAGACACCCCACCCACCAAGAGGCAAACAAAGGTGCACGATGATCCTTGAGGCAATGTTATGATATGATATGATGCCTTGAGGCCATGAGGGATCTTAGGGCAAAAATTGGGGTCTTACAGATGTCATAAAATATATCCCCTTTCCCGATTTTATCCCATTTTTACATCCTTTAAACCCTAATAATTATCCCCGATTCTATTCCCTAATTCCCGATTTAATTAATCCTAATATAAATGATAAAAATCCCTAATCAATTAAAATATTATTATCATAATTAATTAATTAATTAGATAAACATGTCATAAATATAAAAAATAAAAATAACAAAAAATTAATTTTTATTTTATTTGAATTAATATTAAATGGATAAATCATAATTAATAATTAATTAAGTAATTAATTAACTAAAAATTAAAAAAAAACGAAGGGGGGTGTATTTTACCCTAGGTTAGCAAATGGGATGTTAATAGCAAATGGAAAGAGACCCATTGGCCTCTCTGAGCCCATCGAGTCCAGAATCCTCCTGAGAGAGTCAACAGTAGACTCTCAACCAGGAGCGTCTGATCTGTGACTAAAGAGTCAACCAGATCGATCCATGCGTGTTGGATGGGATGACCAGAGAAAATCTTCCAGATGGAGGGACGAGATTGAAGTCAAACAAAGGTGCACCGTGGACTTACTCGCTCGGGATAAGTCAAAGTATGTTCATCGCGTGGCCATCAGAGGGCCACACATCTTAGATCCAGCAACGAAGGGAGAGGGTATATGAGCGTCATCCCATCACGAGCTCTCATTTTTTTTCTCTCTTCGCTATGCTTTTCTCTTAACTCTCTCTAAAATCCCCCCCCCCCGAGCCACCCTTCTCCCACCGTGGTCCACCAACCGGACCACCACCTTCAACCGGGATCTTCATGTTCATCATGAACGTGAAGAACACCCAACCCAGTAGTTGATTCCCCACTGCCTCATCCTTGAAACTGCCGTGAGCCCTAAATCTCCGATTGAAGCTCAATCGGAATCTTCAACCGATGTTCATCTAGGTGATGAACATCAACCCAGAAACCATTAGATCTTAGGAACCCTAGCCCCAACCCTATGAACCCTAACCTAGGTTCATGGTGAACCCTAACCCTAAAGAACCCTAGGTTCATGTGATAAACCCTAACCTTAATTTTCCAGAAACCCCAAAGTTTCCCTAATTCAAACCCTAAGCCCTAGGCCGATTTGTAAATCAGCCTTCTCCAAACCCCAATCCAACCCTCAATTATCAAAATCAACCCAGAACCCCCAAATTAAACACAATTTAAATCCACTAAATATCAATGCAAACAACAGTTCAAAGCAAAGTGGGAGATTATGAAGTCCAACCTACAAAATGAAGGCTTATTTCGGTGACGAGGTAAATTTCGTGTTCTTGTCTTTGTTCGATCTGATTGCTTCTTCTTCCCCTTTTAACTTTCTCTTTTGTTTCTTTTATGCAAGGTGTTGCTGGATCGTGGCTTAGCTCAGGAGAGTTACGGTTTAGATGTTAAACCTTAACCTTTATTTAGTGGGAGCTCTGGTGAGGGTTTGATGGATTGCGGGAACAAGAATTCTGGGGATTCTAATAGGGTTTCTTTTCTATTCCTCGTTCTGTTTTAGATTAGAGTTTATATAGATTATTTTTTAGGTTAAGATTTTAATTAGATTAATGTAATTAGGGAGATTCGGATTTGATTGTTATTATGATTTGATTTAGTTTAGAAATAGATTAGGGTTTGTGAATTGTAACGGAAATTGTAATGTATTTGGTCCAATATTTGATTTGTAATTCATGATTATATGAAATTAGAAAGTTTGGATTGAGTTGAAATTTGCAGGTTTTTGATCTGTTTTGATTTTCACTGTTGCACGCCCTAGGGTTTAGAGGTTGAAGACGATGGACCTGGGTCACACTTGACCCGATTCAGGGAGTGGATCCTGGGTTTGACCCAGTTGAACTTCAGGTTATCCAAATAACCTAGTTAAGAAACAATTCTGGACCAGGCCCAATTTTAATTTCAAACAAAACCCGAACAGACCGAAAATGGTGATAAGAGGCCCAATAATAATAACCCCAAGATACCAAGCAAAAGAACAAAACCTGATTAAAAAATAACTTCACTCTAATATTCATTAATTAATAATAATATTCTAATAATGATAATAAATAATAATAATAATGTTAAAGTTAACATTTTAATAATGAATAATAATAAATAATAATGTTGATAATAATGATAATATTAATATATTATAACATTGATAATAATAAGAATGTTAATAGATAATACTTTTTAATAATGAATAATAACAAATAATAATAAATAATAATATTTATAATAATGATAATAATAATATATAATAATGTTAATAGATAATAATTTTAACCCTTGAAAATATAACTATTAAATTTGAATAATTGACCAAAAATTAATTAATTTTTAAAGGATCCAATTAAAATACCAATGTCAACCCAAACCCACAAGTTAACATTCTAAACGAAATTGCTAAAAATAAATTCAATTACTGTTTAAATATTTATTAATAATCGAAGTCCATTTTAGCCCTAATGTTATCCTTAAAACCTGATTTAAACCTAAACAAACAAACATAAAACTAAAAAATCTCATAAAAAGTAAAAAAGGTTCCCCTTTGACTTTTTGTTATTGGGGTTGACCTGGTGAAAATAGAAAGACTAAGTGGTCAAAATTTGGGTTACGACACGGTAGATTGAACCCGAGAGGGCAATCTAGGCACAAGTTAGGGATTATGGCAAGTAACTGCATTAGGCCATACTTGGTCATTTAAAGCAACAATGCCTATAAAAAAATTCTCATTCAACCATCCTCGACTGAAATTTTGAGCATAGCGGAATTCAAAGTTGTTAGGGATAATAGTGGTCATTATATTTCAATGTAGTCCTTTCCATGTATTTACTATCTTTTTCAACTTTGTAATGATCCATGGGGTCACGCCATTTGCGGACTACCATTCTATTGAGCCTCTTACCCATTTGTTTACCGTTCTTATCTTGTTTCAGTTTACGAAATTTCATTTATTTTTGATAATAATTTTTTAAACAAAAGATATATAAACAACCATGTTTTTGAAATTTACAAAAATATATTTTCCTTGATTTGTGAATATAAAAGAGAAATGTCAATAATGATCTCAAGGATGATAAGACCTTGAAGAGCAGAGCTCAGTGGTCTCCCTAGACAGGATTTTCGTTTGTTGAATGTATCCAGGAACATCAGTTTCCCTAGCATGAGATTGTAGGAATGATAGAATCCCTGGTGAGGCTGCCAATAGGTCTTTGTTATAGAGTTTGTTCAGATGTTTCTTATTCCCGACAAGCCTTTCCCTCCATCGAAACAGAGTTCATGTTTCTAGAAGATTAAGCTCCGGGTCTCCGAGTAATATCTTTTCCCTCTTTCCAGAAGGATTTTTAGCCTTATATCAGGATTTAACTCCTTGGATGGCTTATGATCATTCATTGCAGGGTTCTCTTTAGTTGAATCCCTAGCAGGATCTCTAGTAGAATCTCCATCTTGTTGAGATTAGTCAAGTATCTGATTATACTGTGTTATTGGTCTAACCCTTTATGCATGTTTTGTCAGCATATTCATACACATGTGCATAACATCATGATGTTTATTTGTGCATCTTGCATTTCTTAGTGCTTCCCCGTCCTCTGGTATTTTCCTCCCTGCAGAGTGTGTGCGTCCTCTCTCTAATAGAGTGTCGATCTTAAGCAGAAAATGTTTATCCTTTCTATTCCCCACGAAGTTTAATCCTCGTGGAAGGTTTTGTTTCAATTTTCCTTTCCAGTTCATTATCTGGATGGAATTAATCCCCATTTGAGTTTATTTCCTCATTGGGTTGAGTCTTCTTTGCCTGTTTCTCTCCAGTTAATCCTAGATTGAACTTTGGTCCCTGGAGCTTATTACCTTTGTTAAGCTATCACTTGGCTTATAGTAGGTAATATACCTCTTTTACCTTTGGTTGGTTACCTTTGTTAAGCTATCACTTGTCTGGTAGTTAGGAATCTTTCCTTTCGAGTTTATTACCTTTGTTAAGCTATCACTTGGCTGGTAGTTGGTAATATCTCTTTTAACTTTGGTTGGCTACCTTTGTTAAGCTATCACTTGGCTGGTAGTTAGTAATCTTTCCTTTCGAGCTTATTACCTTTGTTAAGCTATCACTTGACTGATAACTGATAATATCTCTTTTACCTTTGGTTGGTTACCTTTGTTAAGCTATCACTTAGCTGATAGTTAGATAATATTTCTCTTACCCTTTGTTAGTTATCTTTGTTAAGCTATTAATTGGCTGGTAGTTGGTAATCTTTCTTTTCGAGCTTATCACCTTTGCTAAGTTATCACTTGGTTGGTAGTTGGTAATATCTATTTTTCCTTTCGAGCTTATCACCTTTGTTAACCTATCACTTGGCTGATAGTTGGTAATATCTCTTTTCCTTTTGAGCCTATTACCTTTGTTAAGCTATCACTTGGCTGATAGTTAGGTAATTCCTCCCTCTAGTGGAGTTAGGCATCCCCTTTGATCGATCTTTTCCACGGGGGAGTCTTGCCTTGATAAGCATTCCCCATTGGGTCGTTGGTTCATTTTTTTTCTAACTATGCATTGGTCTCATTCCAATACCATGGTTATTCCCGAGTCCTTTCTCTTCCCATGTGGAACTATATTTGTCCCCAGTTAAGTCCCCCTTCGGAATCTGTTATTCTCCTACAGAGTTTCAATCTCATCTTTTCTCCAACAATTCTTTGTCTCTCATGGCGCTATATTCCCCATAAAGATCCTCGTATGCATTCATATCATATCATAAGCATTTTTGCAGTAACTTAGGGCCAAAAATTGGGTTTTTTGTATTCAAGTCTCCTGAATCTCGTCGAAGGGCATCTGTCATACCCTAATTTTTAACCCTAAGATCCCACATATCGTCTGCATCCTTGCATACAAACAAGATTACATCTTGGTTTTCTCCCTCTCATCTTTGAGTTTTGCCTTGCGTAAGGATCATCAAGCACTTCTTTGTTGGTGTTTTAATCTTGTATTTATATGTCCATTACTCATCTAACCACTAATCAAAATAGCAAAAATATGTCTTGTTTCTTTTAAGTTTATTGTGCAAGGTAGGGTTTCCCATCAAGAGCATCAAACATGTTTCCTCAACTAGGTTTTGTTTTGGTTCCTCAGCAAAGTATGCTCAACCATTTATTCTCAAGAGTCTACCTTTCAAGGCATGATCTACAAGGTTATCAAGCATATTGCATTCTCATTTTTTATCAAGAGTATCTCAAAGTTTTGTGGCTAACTTCTCAAAGAAAGTCAAAGGTTCATGTGTTTATTCCCATGCCTTCTTCAACAAGTTACCTCAAGCTTTGAGCAATCTAATAAAGGGACATTCAAATACACCTTATTTTGAGTTCATATGATCATCCATGTACCTTGAAATGCAAGAAAAGTCCAAGTGCACAAGCTTGTTCCAAGAGGTTTGACAAAAAAGTCAACATTTAAAGTCAAATATCCAAGGATCACAACTCCTTCAATTCTCAATATTTTTGAATGCTTCTTTTTTAATATGACTCTTATCATTATCCCCTACAAATTCTATTTACATGACAAGATACAATAATTCTTGGAGGATCATTAAAAGTTTGAAGACATTATAGGTTATTTGTGGACTTAGTGAAATTTGACCTATTTTCAAGTGACTTTTCCTCCACTTTCAAGGTTCACGACTTCTTCAATTTTCAACATTTGATGCTGATTCTTTTTGCATAATATCATTTGTGATACCCTCTACAAGTTTTCTTCAAGGATCAAAGTCAAATTATACTTGGAAGGCCATATAATTCATTGAGACATTACCGATCATTTTCAGGCATTTAGGACTTAGAATTTTCTAAGTTACATGACTAGTTTTTCGTGCCAACTACAACATGGCATAACTTTGTGCTCAAGCATCCAAATGTAACCTTTCTTGACATATTGTAATCTTTTTTACGATGTCAACATATTGAAAAAATAATGGGATCAAAAATCTCCTGAGTAGGATGCCCCATTGGGTTGAACATGGTAACTTGGAACTGAAGAAATCACCATGGTCTGAATTTGAACTTCACTAATTCTCAATTACAAGCCAAATTAGCATGCATTTTGGACCTAAACGTGTTTAAACAAGTCTCCAGAAGCTAATTGACCCTTGAAACATATCATTTGGCTGGGTTTTGATGGATTGCAAGTCACATTTTTCTCACTTCATGATCAAATTCGCTTTGCACGAATTAAGCTTGATTCCACACGTATTTGGATCCAAACATATTCCCTATAAATGGAGGAAGCTACTGCATTCATTTCTAAGCTTTTGAGAGCCAAGAAACCCCTCCTTCAATCTGAAATTTTCCAGAAAAATTCAACTATCGTGTTTTGAATCCCAACTTATTTCAATCCAATTTCTTAATTCCATTAGTATCTTCGGCCTCCTATGAAGCTTTTGAAACAATTCCCAAGCTCTGAGACCTTCTGAAGTGACCAGACCAGATCGAGCTTCATCAACTTCTGATCACCAATTTCTATATTATCATCAACAATTATCAATCAATAATTCAAGCATTATCATCAAAAATGATCCATCAACAATTTCTACAACAATCACCATCAAAAGTTTATCAAGATTTATCAACAATCATCATCCAAGATTCATCAATTCAAGCATATTCATCAATATTCTACATTCATAATTCATCTTCTACATTCATTCTTCATTAACAATAATTATCAAAGCTTGGAAGTAAATTGGATTAATGGAGCTTATTCTTGAAGTTTTCCGGGTTTCTTTTCGACGCTTCGATTTTCAACACTAACCGGAGCAAATCTCCGCTTCATTGGTAATCATTTATCTCTTTCACACCTTTGCCATGAATTATTGGATTTTTGCTTGTTGATCAATTTTAGTCATTGTTTTGAATGTTGCTTATTAAATAAATACTTATTTTGCATAAAACACATAAACTTAAAAATATTGATTTTTTAATTCTTAACCGTTAATTACGTGTGAATATATCATTAGAAATGATTTTTCGTCACGATTCTGAATATGTGATTACTTTTTCACGAATCATTATAACAAATGCAAATCGATCGATTCTTTACATACTTTGTTTTTCACCTTTTCGCCTGATTCTTCAAAGTTCGTGGTTCATTTGCAAAATTCGATCGCATATTTGGATTCCTTGAGAAAACTCGAGTCTGGTGATATACAATTTGCATATTATTTTTTGATTTATTAATTTTTAGTAGATCAAAATTCAAGATTGTGTGTAATTAATTAATGAATAATTATTGATTAAACTCAGAACTCCTAGAACCGTGACACGTGTCTTATCTCTTTCTCCTTTTTTTCACTTTTCTAGACAGCGCCACGTGTCGCAGCATGATTGGTTCAACATGGCATATAAGACAAAACAACATATAAGACAAAATAGGAATAAGCCAAAACTGATTATGTAGGTCTTTTGAGCCATTACGCCTTATTTTAATTGCTTTTTACACCCCCAATATGAGTCCATTATTCCTTTTGTTCTTGATTCATTTTTGTTGTACTTTTGTTGTTGTTTAGTTTTATTTTTATTAATTAGGCCACTTAGAGTTTTTTAGGATTAGTTTAATTAAGTTAGATTTTTAGGACTGATCCGCTGTCGCGCGCGGATCAAAACGAGTAATTTTGTAAAAAAACGTAATACAGCGACAATTAAACTCGGATATCGTCTCAAGGATTCTTGTTTGTAATAATTAAACGTAATCGAATGGGGGGTTGATTTGGTGTTCAATTACAAAAATGCAGAAAATAAGTGATTATAAAAAGTGATTATTTGAATAAGCTGAAATGAATCTGACTTTGACTCCAACATGAAAGTCGTAGCTCTCTCTCTTAGCTTTCCGGCGATTTTTAGAACGCCTCAAACGGATTCCCAGAACTTCAGTTATGATCGTTTCCGCGCAGACTGCTAAAGCTGAAAAATAAGTGCGAAAATTAAATTAAACTAAAAATAAAATAAAATATGAAAACATAATAAAATATAAAAATAAACAAAATAAAATAAAGAAATGCCTAAGTAAAAAGTAGGAGAATTGTGCATAAATATGCACTTATCAAATTCCCTCGGACTTGAACTTTTGCACTCCGAGCAAAATTGAAATAAAACAAAGAAAGCACACACACATCAATAGCTACTCATTCCAGGCTACAAGTCTTCTTCGGTTAAGTTTGCATTGATAGGTACTAATCTTGCACACTAAGGATATTGTAAGAACACTAATCCACAGTTATGCAGACATAAACCTCCTGAATACACAAATCAACTTGAATCATATTATTATACTAAAGCCTAACTTACTCATCCTTCTTTTGCTCTTTTTCATTCAGGCGCAATCACATTAAGCCCGTTATCTCCACACACTCATAGCAAGGCGACCGGTTAGTGACTCTGATCCTTTTCTGCACGGGGTTCTGGTACTTAAGTGGCATAACCCTTTGCTTACTCACTTGTAGTTGCGGGGGATCGGACCGTAATTCGCCCTACCAAGTTCAACACCAGAAACCGCTGAACCAACTAACAACGAGTCAAAAACTTTTTTTTGAAGGTTCTACAACCGTTGGGTTAAGTGACCGGGTGAGGGTCACCAAACTTAGAAGGTGCATTCCTTTATTTTTTTCTCTTTTTTTTTTCTTTTTCGGAACACTCACTTATATTCATCGGCTTCCCTGCGTAGAGTGTGTGTGAGATGGTGCTGACTGCTGAAATAAACTACTCAAGAGCTGTCAGAGAATGAGAATTTAAGGCTAAAACATAATAAAAATTCAACTCAATTTCCATATGCAGGAGACTTACGGTGTTAAAACAATACCGATCTTGTGAATTTTTCTCAAGTCTCCGCAAACTCGACTCAAAGTAATCTATAGCCTAAAACTTTCAAGAAGATGCAATTTTTTTAGAAAGAAAACAAAAACAAAAAAAAACAAAGAACAAAAACAAAGAAACTAAAGTATTCCCTCCCCCACACTTAAAATATGCATTGTCCCCAATGAAAGAAACAAACATAAAATAAGAGAGAGAAGAGAGAGGAAAGAACACACCCGAGTAGTCAAGGAGGATAGGTGATCACATAAGCAGCCTTTCCCAAAGAGATATATTCTACATTTTCTTCTTCCAAAGTGGGGTTGTCATGGAATAGCTTTGGGTAATGTCCATTGAACTTGAAATTTTTATTAGTATCTTCGCCTTTTATTCCAGGATCAAAGAATCTTCTAAAAGTAAAAGTGTCAAATGGACACGTGAAGGTGATATGACTTGGAATATTAGCCAATGTCCAACCAAATGCCTTTTTATGCTTCCTTAAAATCTGCAAAAGCTTATTTTCTTGATCGAAATCAAGGTTAGAAGAGATAATAACAGGGAGTTTCTCATTACTCTCCAAGTAAGCATATTTCAGGTTCTCAGGGAGCTCTTTTAGCTCTAAGGACGGGGGCTGCTTGGTGGATGAAGTGCTTGGGGCAGCCGGGAATGCAAGAGCATCAACTGCAAAAACAAGTTTATTGGTAACAACTTCACTTGTCGGAAATGTATCAGCCTGTAAGGCAGCATCAATCTCAGCATAGACAACACAAACGTTAGTGTCAGTACAATCAGAACATGAATAAATATCATCAAAACCAGAGAGAGATGGAAAATCAAGCGCAAATAGTTCAGAACTAGAGTCATCAACTAATTTAGAAATCAGCTCAATATGAAAAACGGAATGCTCCTCCACATGGTGTTTCATGGCATCAAAAATGTTAAATTTTGCGACAATGTCACCAAATTCCATGGACATGGTTCCATCGTCAACATCAATTTTTGTCTTCGCCGTTTTCATGAACGGTCTGCCTAAAATGATGGGAGCTCCGCTTGCCTTGGTTTCTCCTTCCATGTCTAGAATATAGAAATCTGCAGGAAAAATCAAATCGTTAACTTGAACAAGAACATCTTCGACTACCCCGGCGGGTCGAGCGTTGCTCCTGTTTGCCAATTGAATGATTAAACCTGTATGCTGCAAAGGACCAAGACAAAGGTTATTATAAACAGAAGTAGGCATAACATTAATGCCCGCTCCCAAATCAAGCATGCAATTCTCAAATTTACTATCCCCGATGGTACAAGGAATAACAAATGTTCCCGGATCCTTCTGCTTTTGTGGCAGAACCTGAGTAGTGAGGGCTGAAACATTTTGCTCGCCTACAATCTGTTTGGATGATTGTTTGGGCTGAATAAAGGCAGAAATATTTTGTCCTAAGTTTACTTTTTCGCTTCCCTTAATCCTCCTCTTGTTGGTACACAAATCTTTCAGAAACTTTCCATACTTAGGAATCTGCTTAATAACATCAAGTAGCGGAATATTTACCGCAACCTTTCGAAAAACATCCAATATCTCTCTTTCTTTGTCTCCCTCCTCAATTCTTTTATTTTTCAGAACTCTATGTGGAAAAGGGACTGGTGGCACATACTCCTTTTCTTTAATTTTTTCAGTTTCGACCACAATAGAAGAAGGAGAAGAAAGTTCAGCTGAGTGAGGTTCAGAAGGAGAAAGTTCAGAAGTTACCTCAATGATTTTTTTATTTTTTTTAGGGGCTGGTTCTGTAAGTTTTCCGGATCTCAAAGAAATTGCGCTCACATTAGCATTAGGACCATTCGGATTGAAAACTGTCTGGGCTGGAAGTTGGTTTGAACCTTGAGCTTGCATGTTATTTATTTGAGTAGCAAGTTGTCCCATCTGTGTGTTCAAGGTCTGAATGCTAGCATCGGTCCTTTGTTGGAATTGGAGGTTGTTCACAGCCATTTGCTTAACAAGATCCTCCAAGGATGGTCCGGAAGGTGCTGGGGCAGCCACTTGAGGTGAGTTCTGTTGTTGGCTGGTTTGCGGGTTTCCATATCGAAGGTTGGGATGGTTCCTCCAATTGGGATGGTATTTGTTGGTGGACAGGTCAGGAGTGTTGTTGTACCTGTTTTGATTGTAAAGGTTGGCTACATAAGCTTGTGGCAACTCAGTAATGGACTCGTCTCTCAGAATAGGACAAGTATCGGTCGGGTGCTCAGGAGAAGTGCAAATGCCACACACAGTTGCTGTTTGAGGTTTTGCTACTGCCAGTTGTTTGACTAAGGTGGTGAGTTCGTCAATTCTGGTCTCTAAAGCCTTGTTGGAAGAAACTTGAATTTGACTCACGCCTTTGTTGTGAACAGAATTATCTCTAGTAGTGAACTGTTGAGAATTAAGAGACATATTTTCAATAAGTGCTTTGGCAGAAGTTGGAGTTTTATCGACTAGTGCTCCACCACTAGCAGCATCAAGAATATTCCTGTCCATCGGTAACAACCCCTCATAAAAGTACTGGATGAGTAGTTGCTCTGTGATCTGGTGTTGAGGGCAGTTAGATACCAAGTGCTTGAATCTCTCCCAATACTCGGTCAACGACTCATTACCTTGTCTAATACCACAAATCTCCTTTCTTATTGAGGCAGCCCTGGAGGCCGGAAAGTATCTCTCTAGGAACACTTTTTCCAGGGCAGTCCAACTTGCAATTGAGTTTGGCTCGAGATAATAAATCCAATCCTTTGCTGCACCCTGCAATGAAAAAGGAAAAGCTCGAAGTTTGATATGGTCTTTAATTATTCCTTCAGGCCTCAACGGTGTAGAGCACACAACCTGAAATTCTTTGAGATGTCTATGTGGATCTTCACCTGCAAGACCACTAAACTTTGGCAACAAGTGTATTAAACCCGATTTTAATTCAAAAGGAACAGCAGCAGCATCATATTCAATACACAAACCATTGTAATTCACATCAGGAGCAGCTAACTGCCTTAAGGTTCTATTATCAGCCATTGTCAAAAACAAACACAATGAAGGAAAACGATTAAAATAAAATTAGAAAAATAAACTAACACCGAAATTAATCTAATAACGTCATTTAAAATTTTTGAGAATTTTTTCGGAATTTTCTAAAACTATCAAAACAGAAAAAAAATCATAAAAAATAGAAAAATAAGGAATTTCGGTTTTTTAGGGCGGCATCCAGTATTTATTTCATAAATAGAGACTTTTGATTATTGATTTTTTCCTAATGAATCGACAAAAAATCGGAATAATCTGAGACAATTTGTTTAAAAACAGATTTTTTTTTTATCCCAAACCGCAAAAAAGACCAATACGTAAGTTGGACGAAACTGCGAGGAAACTAGGACCTATATGCTTAGACACTAAACCTATGACTCTAAAAACGATTAAAAGAAATAAGAATCCCCGGCAACGGCGCCAATTTGATCGGCTGTCGCGCGCGGATCAAAACGAGTAATTTTGTAAAAAAACGTAATACAACGACAATTAAACTTGGATATCGTCTCAAGGATTCTTGTTTGTAATAATTAAACGTAATCGAATGGGGGGGTTGATTTGGTGTTCAATTACAAAAATGCAGAAAATAAGTGATTATAAAAAGTGATTATTTGAATAAGCTGAAATGAATCTGACTTTGACTCCAACACGAAAGTCGTAGCTCTCTCTCTTAGCTTTCCGGCGATTTTTAGAACGCCTCAAACGGATTCCCAGAACTTCAGTTATGATCGTTTCCGCGCAGACTGCTAAAGCTGAAAAATAAGTGCGAAAATTAAATTAAACTAAAAATAAAATAAAATATGAAAACATAATAAAATATAAAAATAAACAAAATAAAATAAAGAAATGCCTAAGTAAAAAGTAGGAGAATTGTGCATAAATATATTAGGATTTTAATTAGAATAAAAATTAGGATTAATTAGAATATTAATTGATTTTTTTTTAGTTTAGTTAGATTTCTAAAACTAATTAGGTTTCTTTGATTTGATTAAAATAGTTTTCTTAGAAATTGATTAATTTTTAGGTTTTAGTTAGGATATTGATTAGGATTTAATTTTGTCCTTAAATTAAATATTCATGTGAAATGAACGTTTTATCCTTATGGGTTTTCTTTTGTTATTTTTGACCATATAATTGCATGTTCCTTTAGGTTTAGATCTTGACATCAAATTTTAATCAAGCCTTGATTAACCATTAACATGCACCCTTAGGTTAGTTTGATTAATTTCTAACCATTAGATTAGGTTTTAACCTAGTTTTCAAATTAAATCCAAACCTCCCGATTCAAATTGATCAAAAGTAATTTTGATCAATTAAATCCTTTGAGCTTGTATAATCCTACAGTCTAAATTGAGTAACCAAAAGACCCTTGATCACTTAATAAGACTTTTCCTGTAAGCTGTGGAGCCCGAGGCCTCAAGTCAAGATTCTCAATCAAGGCATTCTCAGTCACACCAAGCAGCGGATAATACAAGCATATCAAAGGTGACATCTTCAAAAGCTTGTCAAATCAAAGTTAGAATTGTGTGACATGAGCCTTAAGTAATAGAGAAGGAATGTGACTGGAGAATTCCTACCCCCATTCTAAATATCCTTGGGTATAGGACGAATGACCAAGTGCTCATCCTACTCACCTCTATTAATAGACTTTAGTGTAATTCTAATCATACGATTGGAAAATCTCTCTCTATTCATAAAGCAATGCAATAAGCAAGGACTTCACCAACAACTTATCAATTATGATTCAAGTTGTATGACATGAGCCTTAAGCAGTGGAGAAGGAATGAGACTGGAGAATTCCTACCCCCATTCTGAATATCTTTGGGTACGGGACGAATAATCCGGTTGCTCATTGTATTCACCTTCATTCATAGACTTTAGTACAATTCGAATCAAACGATTGATAAGGTATTCAATCACAATAAACAACGACAAAGATTCTCCTTCTCTAGTAACTTGAAAGTTAGGATGAGAATTACATTCCACAAGCCTTAAATGGTAAAGAAGGAATGAGAATAGAGATTTTCTACACTCATTCTAGATATCTTTGGGTGCGAGACATTTGGCCCGTTGCTTATCGTATCCACCTTTACTCATAGACTTTAGTGTGGTTCTTATCCAATAACTATCAAGTCTATTCCACTCCTTCAATCAATCAATCATCTTTTTTTGCCTCGATCATCTTGCTTGCAGCCCTAGTGGGCTGAACTACGAAAGCTTTGATTTCCTTATTGCACTATAAGGATACGTAGGCAGGAGAACCCCGTTTCTTCGCGAGCTACCCTATTTATCAATCAATCATTATCCATTCATAAATCAATATCATATTTTTGAGATCAACTATGCTTCTCCTTGGACTCCTTGTACATCCTTTTAGGATGATATAGTGGCAGTCCACCTCATCAATCGAGAGTTGTTTGGGTTACCCCCAAAGATTTAATTAAGTCTTTTTGGGTTTAGTCACCACATTTCTCTTCGATTCAGAGTCTATCTCTTTCTTGGATCCAAGACACCTCTTCTTTGATCTCGAACTATTTGTTCCCCATCCAGTGATATATTGTTCCTTGTACACAACAATACTTTCTCTTGGGTCCTGCCTATACCCTTTTAGGATGATATAGTGGTAGTCCGTCTTGTGAATCAAGAGTTGTTTGGCTGGCACCCAAACACTTAATTCAATATTTATTTTTGGCTTTACCCTATAGCGGCAGCCATGCTAGGCCACGTACTGGTAAATGCCTGTTTACTATTTGATTCCAAGTTCCATCCATTTGTGGGTTCCCTTGATACCACTATGTTGGTACAAGTTATACTTTTCATCACTTCTTATCTCTCTCTTTGTTCTCGTGGTTCCATGAACTACGATTGCTCTGACTTTCTCATAGCACAATGAGAATACGTAGGCACGGGGATGCGAATCCTTGGCGAGCATACTTCTAATTATTTCTCCTTCCTCTTTAGGGTACCATTCATATCTTTCATGATCTATCATCTACCTTCGATCATAAACCATTCACCCTAGTGACATACTATTTCTTTGACATCAAAATACACTTTCCTTTGGAATTCCATATACAACCTTTTAGGACAATATAGCGGCAGTCCGCATTTGTCCCTAGAGTTGTTTGGCTCATACCCAGACATTTAATTCTTTCTTTTTTGGCTAAATATCAGATAGTGGCAACCATGTTGTTCCACGTATCGTCTAACATTGTTTCCCTCTATGGTACAAATTCCATTTCTCCTATGGATTCCAATACATCTTTACCTTTCGGTTTAAAATTACACTTCTTCAGGCACTTGTTACCAAACCTTCAATTCTGTGACTTTGGTCACTTCATTCCATTCATCTCCATGATGCACTTATTATTCTACTTTCATTCACTTCTTATGATATATCAGCTAGCTTTGAGCCAAATACACTACCTCTTTGTGCTCCTCCTTGCATCACCTTGTGAATCAAGAGATGTTTGGACCATTCCCAAACACTTATTTCTTCATATTTTTGGCATTACCCTATAGTGGCATCCATGCTAGCCCACGTACTGGTAAGCGCCAACTTTACTCTTGGGTTCATGTTTTCATCCCTTTTTGGAGTTCAAAACACTTATCCTTTGGTTTAGACCATACTGTTATCACAATTCTTTTCATCTCCCACCATTAGTTCTTTGAACTATGGAGCTCTGAACTCCTTATTGCACTATGAGGATACGTAGGCATGAGGGCCCCAATCCTCACCGAGCACTTTATCTATTTATTTTCCTTTTTCCCCATTCTTTGCGAGTAATCTTAGATATCACACCCATTCGAGCGTGAACAATCAAAATAGTTCCCTGAAGTACCATGAATGTTTGAGGTGCTAATACCTTCCCCTTGCATAACCGACTTCCTTACCCAACATATCTCTTTCCCCCGGGTTTTATCGATTTTTTCCCTTTCCTTTGGGAATAAATAAAGTTCGATGACGACTATGTTATATGTTTGAGCGTGCGATACGTTCGGGTATATTTCCTCTAACTTCAATGAGGTTGAATTCGTGATGAGGAGGCGATCACATTGGTTGTGGTCTCGTGGTCTGAATTTACCAAACGACGAAGCTCCGGTGAAGGATCATCAGGGAAGATGACCAGAGTGTTTCAGGCCGTCTGAGTTTGGCCAGACACGTTGGACAAATGAAACATTCTGATTGGTCCAATTTGACTTAAATCCCGTGTTTCATTTTTGTTAAATTCCATCATGCGCCCCAGCCTGAGGATTACTGGATCTGCCACATCAATTAATGAGCCTAGATCTAATGCTCTGTGTTTTTTTCTGATTTTATTTCTTTTTGTATTTTTATTTTTAATTGCATTTTCTTTTAAAATTCATAAAAAATTTATTTTACATCCAAAAAATCACAAAATAATTTTCAAAACTCTCTTTTATTTTTCTTCATCTAATTTTTATTTTTCCACATTTTATTTTATTGATTTTCTATTTTTCACGGAATTTCTCCTTTCTCCTTTGTCTTAATTGCTTTAAAAATACTTTTCTGCATTTTTAAATTCTGAAAATTTTATTATATGCTTCTTATTTTATTTCCAACCTTCCATAATTTTCTTGGCCATTTATTTGGTGTTTTGAAGGACTTTATAGATTTCCCCTTTATTTCCATTTTAAAATTCATTTAAAAATATTTTTGATGCATTTTATTTCATTATGTTGCATTTTATATTTGTTTGACCTTTCTTGACTTTTGTTGGCCTTGGATCATGGTTGTTTTGATAATAGGTCTCATTAAACTCAATAGATCTTGGGTGTTGATGGGGTGGAAACCCTAATCCACCAAAATGGATGATTGATTTTGATGATGACTTGATCAAACCTTTGATCCAATTTGGGTGTGATCTCTCTTGTCCTCTTCTTCTTCACCTCTTTCTTTTCCTCTTGATTAATTGGATGATTTGTATCCATCTTGTTCATGATGCATGATGTGGTTCTTGATGAACCTTCATCATTTCAAATATACCTCCTAATTGATAATGGATCATTTAAGATACTTTAGATTGATGCATAGGTTTGTCCAAAGTACTATGAAGTATGGATTGAAGTAATGGACCACTCTCATAGCCTTTGTGCTTGATCCATCCTCTTTTATTTTTGTGTAGCATGACTTTAGGAAAATAATTTACATATCATATCTCTAGAATGTATTAAGACAAATATTATTATTGTCCGACCTCAGGTAGTTGTGACTTCTACATAAGTCCAATTACGATTGCTTAACATAGCCCTAAGTTTGTCCCAAAAGTAAGTCATTTTTATAAGAGAGATTGTAAGTCTTATATTCCTCATGGTATTGTGTAAAAATATTGCCTCCTTTTCATCTATGAGAGCTAGTGTCATACTTGTTGAGCCCTTTTTATCCAAGTTAGATCCCTTCTCATAAGTAATTTAGAGGTCCATATTCTCATACTTGTGAGTGAATAGTTGAGTGTTCTCCAAAAGATGACAAAACCATTTTTCATTTTTGATCACTAACATTTAATAACATATATTTGCATAGACTTTACTTTAATGTCATTTACCTTATGCTCTTTACTTTAATGTCATTTACCTTATGCTCTGTACTCCTTTGTCATTTACTTTATACTTTATTTTTAACATCTCACATCATATTATTTGTACTTGTGTTATTTGTTCTTTGTCCATTTGGACTTTCATTTCCTTGTAAAAAGACATTAATAAAGGAAAGGACTAAAAAGGGAATTTATCCTCTTGATTTATGGACTGATGGTTAATATACTTAGCATTGTTGTAGAGTTATGGACTTAGGACTAGGATCTTGACCCTTGCTTTGGGAGTTTGTGACTTGAGACCTTGGGATATATCTAGAACCTTTTACTTTGGACCTTTATGTAAAGAATTAGTTTGATTACTTTAATTTCATCTGATACATGACCATTCTTTGCTCATTTGGCTTGCTTGAGGCTTAATCCAAAGGAGGAAATTCTTGCTTGACTTATGTCACAAAGCTTTCTATCTCTTGTTTATATATTTCCTCCCTAGCTTTTGCTTTATGTTATAGGATAGTCTCTTCTTCTCCTCCCCTTCTTTAATTTTCAAAATCTCTTCTCTCTTTTCAAAAACTTTCTTGTTTTCAAACTCGAACCATTTTCTCAATAAACCATGACTTTTGTCAAGTGATTTTCAAAAATATTTTCTTAATAAAATATTAATCCATCTTAAGCATATTCATATCAATTTCAAAAAGACTTAAAAAATGCATGAACTCATTCAAATTATTTTATGCCATTTGTGCATTTTTTCCTTTAAATTTTTTCTCAAAGTTGAGTCATTTCCATATTTGAGATATAATTCTCATATCCCCATAGCATTGATGATAAATCTTTTCCATCTAAGAGAGCTAGTGGCATACTCGTTGATCTTTATCCAAGTTGGAGCCCTTCTCATGGTGATGCAAAGTTCTCATACTTGTGGGTGGCTAGTTGCGTATTATCCTTAAAATGACAAAATGTCTTTTCATTAAAAAAGGAATAAACAAACATCTTTTGATTTTTTTACCACGAACAATGATGTTTTGATCCTCCATTGCACTTTGTTGGTACGTAGGCATGCGACTCCAAAAGTCTTGGCAAACACAAAATTGTAAAAAAAAACATTTCTTTTCCCATCTCTCTAATCTTTTGCAAACAACCTCATTTCTTGTAATTCAAAATGCACATATTTTTAAAGAGGTTCATATAGAGTACTATAGATGTTTAGAGTGATAATATCTTCCCTTTACATAACCAACCCCCAGACCCTTATCTCTTTTTATTAGTTTTGTTTTAAAATTTCTTTGGATTTTGTTCATACTTTTTTCCTTTTCCTCTGGAAATAATAAAAGCGCGGTGACTACTCTTGCTTTGCGAGTTAAGTTAATCAAATAACTTAATCTCAAAAATTTTACCGCTACACCATGCTACAATTTTCTTCAAGTGCAAACCACATGAATGGCCATTTTGAGGGTCTTTGCTCAATCCTCCAATGCTGCCAAACAGCCTACATCAACCATTTCCAATATGAACATGCAGAAAAACAAATTCAAATAAGTCAAACCAGATACCTTGTCATATAACTACAAAAACCCCGCAGTTAACATGCTGATTGTCATACATCAACATACCGAAAAACCAAACCCAATGCAATTTCCATTTTAGGTGAGATGACTTAGGCCTATAACTCAAGAAACATAACTTAACAAAGTTAATAGTGAGTCGTGATTTAGAACACATAAGACTTGCAAAGCAAATTACCAAAGTTCAACATGATAGTATTGAGCATTCTGATGTACAAGGCAATGAGATTTAAGGTGTGCCTCCACTGAAGATAAAGGCAAAACCCTCTTCACTCATCTGCTCATGCTCTTAGTAGGAAAATGATTGTTGATGAAATTGATGGTGTCACCTCAAACGCAAGCAATACAATAATTGTCAATGCACCTGTTAACCATAAGGATGAACCAGAAGCCGTTGCTTTAAATCAAAATGATGGGAAAAAGTTGAAGCACCAAAATAGTACCTTGATCAAACACAATAGTATTGTTGGGAACTCATTTCTCAGTTCCTGCCATGGAGTTTCTCTAACTGTTCCATTATCAAATAAAAAAGGGAAGCTTGATGGCATTTCTTCCAACACATCACAAACTCATGGAAAAAACTGTGATAATGTTTTCAATGCTATTAAGATAGCAGCAATAACAGTTACTTCTACATTTTAATTAACAGTTAACCATATTCTAACAACTTACGTTTCCATAACTAACCACTAAACTCTTCTAATTAACTTCTAGAAACTAACAATAACAAGCATAATAATTCAAATTTGAATTCTAGTTAACTAACTTCAACCATAACAATTAACTACCTCGAGTTTACTAACTGATTAACCATAAAGTTCAATTCATTAACTGATTTCCATAACAACTAACTATCCAAACTGATAAACTAATTAGTTTTTCTGCTAACTGTCAAAAACAAGCTTCACTAACTTCACTTCATCTTTCACTAACCATAACTAATGATACTAACAATTTATAACAGAACTAACAGAAATTAACAGAATATTAACCTCTAACCGATTTTCCTTTCAATTGAAATCAAATTAACCCTGCCCTAACTTTGTTAACTTCTGCCCCATGGATTTCCTGATTCAGTTACACATTCGTTCTCTATAAATTCATTCACCTCTTCAATTCATGAAAGATTCAGATTTCCATAAATCACATTGTACAGAAAAATCAATCCACAACAACCATTTTTCTCTGATCATTATCTTACTCACTCAATCGTTCTAAGTACTTTGAATCCTCACTCTCACACGAAATCAACAATAACACAGAGCATCACAAACAAATTTGAACCTACAAACGAAAGAAGGATCGAAGAAGAAGAAAGAATCTAAGTAGGAAGGAGTTGTAAGTTTGAAGGTTACTTGAATTTTCCTCCATTTTCAACTTCATCTTCTTCAAATTCTACAAACCCGAGTCCATTCTCCGCCTCGTAGGGGAGCTCCATGTTTTCATCATCAATTCACATTGATTACATTGATATCATGTAATTTTAGGCTTGAGGAATCAAAGCCCCAAAATTTTAGGTTTTGATTCCTCCTCTGTGGCATTTAATTTCAATTTGGAATCTTAAGGTCCATTGTTACTTTTATTTGATTCAAAATATTATGTAGTTATTAGAGGAAAATGATTTGAAATTTAGAGAGAAGAGGTTGGTACGATACATTTGGTGGTGGTTTATGGCCTGTTTGGGAGGCTCCGCCACCTCCAGCGCGACGGAGCAGAGGTTCCGGCGAGAGCATGTTTTTGATATATATATAGAGAGAGAGAGAGATATGAACGAACAAGAACAATAGAGTAAATTCTGACCTGATACTCTCTTCACCTTTGGTCTTGGCGTATTGGGCTCAGTAACCCTAAGGCCCAAAGGCCTTGATTATTACACCCCTACACAATCTCCATACCCCCCTCCTCTGATTTGTCACAAGAGTTTTTGGGCTCTATGCTTCAGGCCCATGTTGAATTGCTCACCATACCCCCTGGACAACACACACCACTGCCTCCTTTAGTTTTCATCATTTTTAAACCTTTTGCGTTGTTTTTCTATAATACATTTTAGCTTCATTTTAATACATTTTAATGTTTTTTTACATTTTATTTTGGTATGAAAAACACTTAGAAAAATAGTAATGATTAGGATTTAATTGATTTTAATCCCTTAATCCATGTATCAGTTGAAAATTCTCAAAAATGATAATACACTTAGATTTTATTAGCAATTACTCAAGATTAGTCTTAAAAATTAATTTTCAATTAAAACTCATTATAAATTAAGTCATTTGCATTTACTCTTGATTGCATGCATGAATGGCGGTTATGGTCTACACCTTATCAACACCCAAGTTCCACTGATATTAAGGATACATGAACGAATCGACCATGAATCAAGGGTTTGTTGCAAGTCACGAGCATGGAGTCTCGGTTAAGAACCACCCAAAGGGAGTGTACTAGGGTTTAACCTGCCAAGCATGTTCTACAAGAGGTTCCCATAGTCATCATCCCATCTTTCGGATATTATCGGATAAACAACTACTCGTAGCCAAAAATATTCTCAAGATAGACTCTTATGAGTGTAGTATCGCGTAGCAATCGTATCAAATCTTACACTTGAACGACTTTCGCACTACATCCTAAGAATAGGCCAAGATGGGCTTGGTAAACTAAGGTCCTTGGCTTCTAAGGTCTATATTGGAAAGAATAATGTCTAACCACAACTACTTGTGTGACATTATTGATCCCAACATGACCTCCACCAAGTGAATGGACTTGCAAGTCAACTTGCTAAGGAATAACTCCACACAAGTCAACAAGACTATGCCATTCTCCTATCCTAAGTGCACTCGAGTTCGGGTATATAACTCATCTCACAAAGATCACCAAGCATACAAGGAATTAATATTCAAGCAATTCAAACATTACATACAATACAGTAATCCCAAATTGCACAAAAATATGTCACAAAACAAATATACAATACAATACAACAAATATGAAAAGTAGGCAAAACCCACTAGGCAAATTATCCCCAGCAGAGTCGCCACTTTTCTGTAGCAGGGTATTCGTCACCATTGGAGATATTGACTAAATCCAAGGTAAATCATACAAGTCGAGTCGCCACCGCACTTCTATTTATCCAAAGGAATGGTTAGAAAGCGAACAAAAACCTAAAAGTTTTATGGAATCAAAAACTAGTAAAAATGTCAGAGATTTGGGTAAGGGGGTTGGTTATGCAATGGGAAGGTTTTAAGCACCCAAAACATCCTAGGTACTCCTAGGGAGCCCTTCTCATATTTGTTGTAAGGTTGGTATTTTGTGAAAAAATTTGTTTGTGCAAACATGATTGAAGAGATGGGAAGAGAATATACAAGTTTATTTACATTTTGTGTTTGGATGGATAAACCCATTGCCTACGTACCATCTTAAAAAGATTAGGATCAAAACCTCGTAGTTCAGGGTAAAAATCTCAAAATGAGTTGGTGAATTGATTGGTCTAAAAGCCTTAAGGTCTTTTGTTTTCCAAGGGAGAAACCTCAACCTGAAACCACAAATCCACCATGTGAGGATAACTTCAACATGCTAGTGAGGGGTTAACCCTATAATAAGCATGGAAGACTCATTGTCCATCACTAAGGATATAGGTGAGTATTACATCTACCTCAAGGATAACTCAAACCTAATAGCTAAAGGTTATGAAAAGTTTGATTAAGAAAGTGGTCATTGAAACCACAAAAAGACATTTGAATGGGTTATATTTACCAATGAAAAGTATTCACAAAGTATGGTCAAAGTTGATTTAAAAGTTCAATTCAAAATAAGTGTTATGAAAAGAAAAATTTGAAAATCAAAAGCATAAGGCTTAGGTTTCTAATGTTTGAAAACAAAGGTTAAATGTTTGCACAAAAAGTTTTGGCTTGGGTTAGAGTGGAGGGAAGAAGAAGAATGGCTAAGTCCTAAGCATACAAGAGGTAAGTGAAAAGAGAACAAGACCACAAATGGAGTTCCTCTCTTGAGATCATATTGATGATCCAAGTAGCTCCCATCCTTTGGAATAAGCAAGCTAAACAAATACTCAAGCAAGCTAGCACACAATCACAACAAGCTCCTAGGAATCTTCCAATGGCTTTTAGATCTCTCTCTCTCTTAGAAACTCATGGCAATGGTTCCTCAATTTGGCTCAATGTTGGAATCCCTAGCACAAGAACACACACATTAAAAAGTTCCATAATGCAATCAAAGAATAGACAAGAGGGAGTTTAGAATTTAATCCTTTCAATGTTCATCTTCAAGCTTTAAGCATTCTAAAGGCATGGGGCCTAGTTGCTCTTTGACATTTTAAGCACTCTAAAGGCATGAGGCCTAGTTGCTCTTCAAACTCCATTAGCTTGGGGGGAAAATCCTAAAATCTAAGTCCATTTGTCTATTTCTTTGCATTTGATCCACAACAATCAAAACACAAACACAATGATATATACACAATTATGTGCTCAAGTGAGCAAAAGGCAAATTGCATTAACATAAACATGTGCTCAAGTGAGCAAAGGGAAAAGCAAATGAATAATATGTACAAGAATAGTAAATTGCATAAAAGTAAAGGGCAAGAATTAAATGTTAATAGTCAATGGTTAATGTTAGTAGTTAATATGCCATAAGGCAAATTTAGCGCTATGTTAAGCAATCGTAATTGGACTTATGTAGAAGTCACAACTATCTGAGGCCGGTCAATAGTAATGTAGGCAACAACACAAGTTAGAAGTCTTGATTAGTGAACCAAGTTCCAATAACTTGCCATGCCAAAAAGAAGAAGAAAAATGATCTTGTATTGGTTTAAGTCCTTTGCATGATTTAGGAAGCAATCTATCCTTAATGCAAAGCCAATCACTTGATCATTTGATCAAGATGAATTAGATTTGAATCAAGGAAGATTAAACCTTCCTAATCAATGCTAACTTATCAACCTTTAACTCATTGATCAAGAAAGAAAAGAAGAAGAAGAAGATGAAAATGAATAATGGAGATGAAGAATTAAAGTGCATGGAATGAAATGGAATGTACCAATCTATTAAGAGTTGACCAAATACATTGAGGATCATGGTCAAACAATCAAAAACAGAAGTGGGATGAAGATTGGAAGTCAAGAAATAAACAAAATATTTTTGGCATTTTTATATTTGAGAATAAACTTGAATTAAAATATTAAAGAAATGTCAAACTTCAAATTCACTTCAAATCAACTTTGAAAAGTCCAAGTGAATTATCCCAAGTTCAACAAGGTCAAACAAAGTTTGACAAAAAAATTCAGCATTTTTAAAAGTCAGAAACTATTTTTTATCTAAAAATGAATAAAAATAACCTAATTGAACTAAAATCTCAAATAAATCTCAAATCAATTAATAAATTGATGAGAATATTTTTCATAGATCTATCATTATTCAAATAGGTTGAGAAAATATTTTTGTATTTTTTGAATATCAAAAACTATTTAAAATGAATTAAAAATAACCAGAAAAGAGAAAATTCACAAAAAAATATCAAATGATAAAATAAGAAATATTAAAAATCAGTTTTAGAAACTAGAATTAAAAAGAGAAATAATGCAATTGGTCCCATATTTTTTGGAATTAAAATGAAAGAGTTATGAATTTTTGAAGTTAAATGAAATAAAAGAAATAAAATGGAAATTATAAAAATCAGAAAAAAGGAGAGGCGTTGGATCTAGTCTCATTAATTGAGCTGGCACATCCAAGGGCTATCAGCGCGCACCTACCAAAGTCCTCAGTCAAACGCATCACATGGACATTTAATAAAAGTCATAAGATCAGATGGTTGTGATATAAACTGGGAAACGCATCCAACGGCTCAGGATTGGTCTGGCAATGAGACGGTGGCCAGCGCCACCGTCTTCTCCGGTGAGGGCCAAAAAACACAGAGGTTCAAATGCTCATTAAAATGGATGATCCAGGCACCGTTCGAAAGAGGAAGTGATGTACATCACTCATATACCACTCACTTCCACTCTAGATTCCTATTAAGGGAGAAATCAGAGATGGAAGCTTGATGGTGTTCATCATGAACTTGCTCGATTTCAAAAATTAAACATACAACAATGATGCCTCTATAGAGAGGACTTTAGACAACACAATATCAAGTTCAATAGATCAAAGAAATAAGAGATTCGAAGCAAAAAACAGTTGATCAAAACCTTTGGATTGTGAAGCTTTGAGTCCTTTTCCTTGGCTCCTTTTGCAAAACAGAACTTCTATGGATCAAATGATGAAAGTTTAGGAACTTTAGATCTGAAGATTCAACCAAATTCAATTGAATTTTAGATCTGAATTTTTGAAGAAAATGGATTTAGTTCCTTTGGTATGGTTGGGAATTCACTCTTGCAGCATTTCTGGCACCCTTAGGTTAGTTAATTATGAAGCATAACACATGTATTTATAGCTGGAATTGGCTGAGCAAGTGAGTTTACTCGTGTGCATGGCAAATGGATTTTTCTTGCATGGGCTTGTATGATCATGTGGAAGGCCCAATGAGGATTGGAATAACCTGCTGAGCTCATGTGAATTGCAAATGAACGTGTACATTGAGTATAAACAGCTCATGCATGGCAATTTGAATTGAATTTCATAAAATGCATTAAATCTTCATGCCTACGAAAATGGTGCTTCCAAACTCCAAATGCTACCTCATGAGTAATGGTTAGAAAGCTCATTGCATAAGGAACAAATGATATGTTGATCAAAATTTCAATTGGGCCTTGGAAATTGGTGAATTTTGAGTTTAAAGTGTAGGGTGCCAAACATGCATAAGTGAAGTTTCCAAATTTGGCCAATGTTCAAGCCCTTCTGTCTCAATGATGAAAGATCCAAATGATAAAACCTTCAACATAAAAGTTGTATATATTTTCAGGACAATCAATTTGGACTTAAATTTTGCATCATTTGGATTTTTAATGAAGTTATGGGCACTTGAAGTTGGACCTTTTTCCATTTCAATGCATTTGGCCCAAAGTGACCTATAATGTTTTGCATTATCACATGTATTTCTTTTGAGATTTTGAAATTTTTCTCAACATAACATTTGAATTAGACACAATATGATTTCCAATGCATTTGGTTCCACCCCAAAATCATAAAAAATGAATGAGTTGTGTTCTTAGGAAGTTGACCCAAAATTAGGGTTTCAGTCAAATTGACCTATAATGTCTTGGAATGGATGATGATCTTCCAAACTTCAAATCAAATTTTTATGAACATGAAATTTTTTCATATGGTCCTTAAGAACATTTTTGTTCTTAGGATCATCTCCATTTAACTAACACACAAAAAGTTAGGTCTCAGTGCATTTCAAAATAGTCAGATGAATTGACTGATCAACTTCTCAAGTCCACAACTCATATCTTGATGAATTGATGATTGAGGGCACTAAAATAAATTCAAATATGCATTAAATGATGAATTAAATAACTTCCCTTGATGGTATTTGACCATGGGATGAGGTTGCTTCATGAGTAAGGCATTGTTGATGATCAGATGAATTAGGGTTTACTTGGGAAACAAACCTCAAACCCTTGGCTTGCTTTGATCAAAATGATAAATTGAGATACTAGGGAGGCATATTTGATGGATGAGAGCTTTGGGAACCATTAATATGCTTGCTTTCATCTTCTCTTGACCATATTTTTGCACAAAGGATCTCCTAGAAGCTTCTAGACCTTGTGATTGCTCAAGCCGCAAACAAGAAATGTTAGTGACATATTTTTGTGCTTTTGGTTAGTAAATAAAATGATAAAAGCAATGATATACAATTCAAACATTCTTGGTGATCTCAAATCACTCACAAGAGGTCCCAACTCAAAGGCAAAGGGAACCAAGATGCTTAAGATCCTTGAGGCTATGCAAATGTAATGTTATGATGCCATGAGGGATCTTAGGGCTAAAATTGGGGTCTTACAGATGCCCCTATTTAAGGTCATTCTAGCCGGATAAGTGAAGGTTAAAATCTTCGTCTCGACGAGCTAGAATGGGCTTAAATAATAACAAAGAGACGAATTTTGGTCCCTAAGAGACCTCATGATGCAAATGTATGTATGCAAACGGTAACATTCTGTGGGGATATGTGTCCACAAAGAAAGAAAGAAATGAGGAATGATTGAAAACCCACTGGAGTAACACACTCATAAGTGGGACAGAGACTCTAGGGACTTTATTGGGGAGTAAAGGGACAAAAATGCGTGAGCAGGTCATGACTTGAAACTTGCTGAGAGACACGAAGGAAATCCATGAAATAAATCAAATGGAAAGACTCGAGCTGACTCAAAGATGCATGTATTGGGGAATATGACAATACAGCGGAATTATCCACCCAGGGACACATCGGACGAAAGTCCAGACTCAGATGGAGAGAATCCACTAAAGGACCTCGCTGGGGAACATCCAAACAGGATTCCTCTGGGGATGCAACAAAATGAGGTATTACCGGTTACTGGGTAATAAGCTCAAGGAGACATGTGATCAAAACACCGGTATAAGGGTGAGAGAACAACATGCTCGGGGAGAATGACTATCTAAGACCGGTATAAGGGTGAGAGATATCAAACATCCCAAAAATTACCTAAGGAAAACCTAAAGGTATATTTCAACTCAGGAAAATCTTGTTGGTGTAAGCCCTAGAAGCCAATACTTTTGGTACTTGTATCGAATTATTTAAAGGCATTTTCTTTATTATGGTTGATTAATAAAGTCCCTGGAATAGATAGTCCGTTTAATGTATTAAGTGTGACTTAATCATGAGAACACATTAAACATAAGGACACTATTCTTAAAGTATCCGTAGTCGAGCTTTAGTGTGAAGTGGGATAACATTAAAGCATTAAGACTATTATGTTTGTAGACTGATGATCACATTTCATGGATCATGGATAAAGAGTTATCAAGTCTTAAACATAGGTATGAATATTAGGAGTAATATTTATACCGGATTGACCCGCTATGAGAATACTATATAGAAAGTTATGCAAAGTGTCATAAGTTATTCTCATGGTGATAATAGTGTATACCACTCTTCAACCTGAAACCACTATGGATCCTAGATGTAGAGTCGAGTGCTTTATTGCTGATCCAACGTTGTCCGTAACTGGATAACCATAAAGACAGTTGATGGGTACTCCACAAAGCATGCTGAGGGACATGAGTGTCCTAGATGGAATTTGCGCATCCTGCGTAACAGGATAAATGTCTATGGGCCCAATATTGAACTGGACAAGGATGACACGGTCTATACCTTGTGTTCAATATAGACATAAGGGTAAAGGAGTAATTATACACATAATTATTATCACAGGAGGTTTTGTCAGATCACATGACATTTTCGTGACTTGGGTAGCAGTGATGTGTTGCTAGATACCGCTCACTGTTTATTATGTTAAATACGTGATTTAATATAATTGCCAACGCCGCGAAAACCTATAGGGTCACACACAAAGGACGGATTGATGAGAGATAGAGTAACTAAGGAACACCGTAAGGTACGGTGCACTTAAGTGGGAGACGAAATATGGTAAGGTACCAAATACTTAAGTGATTTTGGGCATATTATAAGATATGGGCCAAAATACACTTAAGTGGGCTTTTTAGCTTGAAGCCCACACAAGTGGTTCTATAAATAGAACCCCTTGGGTAGAAACATTGTCACTCCAATCCAGTCAGACAGAAATTCAAGTAGAGACTTGGAATTTTGTTTCCCTCTTTCTCTCACTCAAAGCCTTCATTCATAACAGCTAGCACTGCGATTGAAGGAATCCGTTCGTGTGGACTGAGTAGAGACGTTGTCATCGTTCAACGTTCGTGATCGCCCCATGGATCTGTATCAAAGGTTTTGATCATTATCAGAGATCTGCACCAAAGGTTTGAATCGCCACAAGAGGTAACAATTCTATCACTGATCATGCCCATTCGTAAGGATCACTAAATGGAGAAAATTTTAAATTCTGCTGCGCCTTGGATGGCAATTCTCCTACAAATATGACTCCACAAGGGGACCAAAAAGTCGTAATAGGGAGCAGAGGGGAAGGAACACCAGAGATACTAGTTACTGAGCATATAATAGGTGACTAACCAAAGTGTGAATTGGGAGATATTACCAAGACACTCATCATCCAAAAGAGGTCTAAAAGCAAACTCGATTATAGGATGGACATTCGAATCCACGAAAGGGATACGAATCTTACTCGACTGGGGAAGAACAAGAAAAGACTTCGACCAAAGAGTGCATGAGATATACTATATATTACCGTCAGAACGTAGATAGTATACTCGCATGGAAGATTATCCACAACCGGCTACTGGGTTAAAAAAGGATAAATTGACCGAAAAGAAAAGGACATCGGGATACCGAATACTAGGCATATAATGATGACCAATCCAGGGGAGAAACAATCATTACCAACAAAGGGTAAATGAGAGATGACCCACTGGGGATACATTGACAAAGGCAACGATCCAGGAGACATATCACTAGTTAATGGGAGATATGCTCAAAAATAAAAAGGGGTGAAGGAATATCAATACCAAATATTGGATAAAGATAACCGTCAAGGAGGGGATTACATCTACCGGATACTGGGTAGAAAACCACGGAAAAGTAACCGTTATCAGTTAGGATGAACAGAAAGGTTAACTCTGCCAGGGGATAAAACAGGGTTCACAACTACCGGTATGAGGGTAGAAAACTACAGACTCCGCAGGGAAAAAAATGGATAATTACCGGTTACTGAGCAACTATTCATCTAGACCACGGGGAAGTGCAGGAAGCAGACACAAGAGGCCAATCTAGGATCAAACTAGATAGGCACGATGGAACAAGACTTGTCCCTATGAGGATATAACTCAATGGGGAATTCCATCCCAATATATGTGTTGGGAGGCAACAGAAACAACCATCATCCACGAGGACATAACTCGGCGGGGACTATGGAGGAAAGGATAAACACTTTCTGCTTATGGGGCTGAATCTATATGGAGAGATCAATCACCAACATCTGCTTGGGGAAACATAATACCCTCAAACAAGAGATAACAAACAAAGAGATATGGCAAATAATGATACATGAATATTAGAATGTTATCACTATGCATATATGCATGGTTTATGTATGATGAATGCTGACAAACAGACATTTCTAACACAAACAGGTCCAACGACCCATACACAACATCTGGTACTACATCTCAAGAGAGAAGGCCAGGACAACAAAGGTCTCTGCAGGGGAATGAGCATCAGCCATTCCTATTGAGAACATGATCACGGCGATTTCACTGGGGAAACCATCGAAGGAGATGATGGATCCTTGTGGGGATAAAAACACCAACCGGAAGCTTTCAAGGTCAACCAAATATTATCTCTACCCGGGATCTCATCTGCTGAGGAGGAAAGGGAGCTGCATATCTTCTGCTCGGGAGAGGAAACCACAAAAAGGTTTTGGAGGAAGAGGATACAAACATGCCAGGAATACAAACAAATGTCTTACCCTGTCGAGAATCTTACCATCCTTGGGAGAGCACTGAAGACATCCCCAGTATCCCTTCATCATTGTGAATATTCACTTTGTTTAAAAACAAATTATGAAAACTTTAAACAATGATATTTTCTCAATTAAAACATGCAAAACATTTGTTGAATAGAAACAAATAAGAGTGTAAATAATTGGATAAAGGCTCAAAATTTATTTTGATGGAATGGTAGTCTGCAAATGGCAAGACTCCATGGATCTTTACAAATTTGAAATTGGTGATATATATTGGAAAGGGCTACATTGA
This sequence comes from Lathyrus oleraceus, assembly GCF_024323335.1. Lineage (NCBI taxonomy): Eukaryota > Viridiplantae > Streptophyta > Magnoliopsida > Fabales > Fabaceae > Lathyrus > Lathyrus oleraceus. Next base: position 134,424,063 of record NC_066584.1, read on the forward strand.
ACATTAGGACCATTTCTCCACCAATTCTGAATCCGATGTATTTAAAGCTTCGGTTGACGATGACTGAGCGAGAATCTCTGACAGATGACAGTTTGTAGAACAAAGTCTTGTCGAGATGCAGTTACTTGCCAAATCCCTATTTTTGCCTAGATTGCCCCAGGGTGGGGGTGCTCAATCTGGCGGGGTACACACATTCAATTTTTTTTTATGTCTCTAATTTTTTCCTGGATCGCCCTTTCGGGTTTTCAATCCACCGAGACGCTCATTTTTGCCTAAGCCGCCCTTTCGGGTTTTCAACTTAGCGAGCTATTCTGTTTTTATTTTTAGGCGAAGTATTTCTTGACTGCATCTGAATTCACAGGACGATTGAAATCCTCCCCATCCATAGTTATAAGTATCAATGCACCACCTGAAAAGGCTCTCTTGACAACATATGGACCTTTATAGTTTGGAGTCCACTTGCCCCTAGAATCAGGCGCGAAAGACAAAACTTTCTTGAGCACAAGGTTATCCTCTCGGAACACACGAGGCTTGACCTTCTTATCAAAGGCTTTCTTCATCCTTTGTTGATATAACTGACCATGACACATGGCAGTTAATCTCTTCTCTTCTATCAAATTCAGCTGGTCATAGCGACTCTGAACCCATTCAGCATCAGTCAATTTGGCTTCCATCAAGACTCTCATTGATGGGATCTCCACCTCTACTGGGAGCACAACCTCCATGTCGTAAACAAGCGAGAAAGGGGTTGCCCCTGTTGAAGTGCGGATAGACGTACGATATCCATGCAAAGCGAATGGCAGCATCTCATGCCAATCTTTGTACGTAACAACCATCTTCTGGATAATTTTCTTGATATTCTTATTAGCAGCTTCAACAATCCCATTCATCTCGGGTCTGTAAGGAGAAGAATTATGACGTGCGATCTTGAACTCACTACACAGCTCTCTCATCATTCTGTTGTTCAAGTTTGATCCATTATCAGTAATGATCTTATTTGGCACACCATACCGGCATATGAATTGATTTTTGATAAACTTCACAACCACCTGCCTGGTCACGTTTGCATATGATGTCGCTTCCACCCACTTGGTGAAGTAATCAATTGCTACGAGAATAAATCTGTGACCGTTGGATGCTTTTGGCTCTATCATACCAATCATGTCGATTCCCCACATGGAGAAAGGCCATGGTGATGAAATCGCATTCAGAAGTGTCGGGGGAATATGAATCTTATCCGCGTAGATCTGACACTTATGGCATTTCTTCACGTATTTGCAGCAGTCAGACTCCATTGTCAGCCAATAGTAGCCTGCTCTCAACATCTTTCTAGCCATGACATGTCCATTGGAATGTATACCAAATGAACCCTCATGGACCTCAGTTATTAACAGGTCTGCTTCGTGTCTATCCACGCATCTGAGCAACACCATGTCAAAATTTCTCTTATAAAGCACATCGCCATTGAGGTAGAAACTGCCTGACAATCTCCTCAAAGTCTTCCTATCTTTCACAGATGCCCCATGCGGGTAAGTCTGGCTTTGAAGGAAACACTTGATATCATAATACCATGGCTTATCATCTTGCACCTCCTCTATTGCAAATACATGAGCTGGTCTGTCCAAGCGCATTATAGTGATATTGGGGACTTCATTCCAAAGTCTGACTACAATCATCGAAGCAAGTGTACCGAGAGTGTCTGCCATCCGATTCTTATCTCGAGGAATATGACGGAAGTCAACTTCAGTAAAGAACGTTGAAATCCTCCTCGCATAATCCCTATATGGAATGAGGCCAGGCTGATTCGTTTCCCACTCACCCTTAATTTGATTAACAACGAGGGCCGAATCACCATAAACATCAAGATGTTTGATCCTAAGATCAATACATTCTTCCAATCCCATAATACAGGCCTCATACTCAGCCATATTATTCGTGCATTTGAAAGTTAGCCTTGCTGTAAAAGGAAAATGTGTGCCCTGAGGAGTAATAATCACTTCCCCAATTCCATTTCTATATTGATTTACAGCGCCATCAAATACCATACTCCATCTGGAACCAGGCTCTGGCCCTTCATCGAGTGTAGGCTCATCGCAATCTTTCATTTTTAAGTACAGGATCTCTTCATCTGGGAAGTCATACTGAACTGACTGATAATCTTCGGTCGGTTGATGTGCCAAGTGGTCTGCCAAAATACTACCTTTAATAGCCTTCTGAGCTCGATACTCAATATCATACTTAGATAACAACATCTGCCAACGGGAAATCCTCCCTGTTAAAGCAGGCTTCTCAAAGATATACTTGATTGGATCCATTTTGGATATCAACCAAGTCGTATGATTCAACATATATTGGCGTAAACGCTTAGCAGCCCAAGCCAAAGCGCAACATGTTTTTTCAAGCATCGAGTATCGAGACTCACAATCAGTAAACTTCTTACTCAGGTAGTAGATAGCATATTCTTTCTTTCCTGATTCGTCTTGCTGACCAAGGACACAACCCATTGAGTCTTCAAGAACAGGCAGATACATAATCAGCGGTCTCCCTTCCACAGGTGGAGATAGAATCGGAGGCTCAGACAAATATTCTTTAATACTGTCAAAGGCCTTTTGGCAATCCTCGGTCCAATCATGAGACTGATCTTTCCGAAGGAGCTTGAATATTGGTGCACATGAGGCAGTCATGTGGGAAATGAATCTGGAGATATAATTCAAGTGGCCAAGAAAACCTCAGACTTGTTTCTCAGTTTTGGGCGCAGGCATCTCTTGTATTGCTTTGACCTTTGCAGGATCAACCTCAATACCTCTCTCACTAACGACAAAGTCCAATAACTTGCCGGAACGGACTCCAAATGTACACTTGTTGGGATTCAGACGAAGCTTATACTTCCTCAAACGCTGAAAAAACTTCAACAAGTGCTCTATATGTTCAACTTCCGTTCTTGACTTTGCAATCATGTCATCAACATATACCTCGATCTCCTTATGCATCATATCATGAAACAATATGGTCATGGCTCGTTGATACGTGGCTCCGGCGTTCTTCAAACCGAAGGGCATCGCTCGATAACAGAATGTTCCTCAAGGTATGATGAATGTTGTCTCTCCATATCCTCGGGTGCCATCTTAATCTGATTATATCCGGAAAATCCGTCCATAAATGAGAAGACATTGAACTTAGTTGTATTGTCTACCAACATATCAATGTGTGGTAGAGGGAAATCATCTTTCGGACTAGCTTTATTCAAGTCTCTATAATCCACACACATTCGGACTTTTCCATCTTTCTTAGGCACAAGCACAATATTGGCCACTCATTGAGGATACGTAGAAGTCACCAGAAACTCCGCATCAATTTGCTTCTGAACTTCTTCCTTGATTTTTACTGCCATATCGGGATGAGTTCTTCTGAGCTTCTGCTTCACAGGCACACACTCAGGCTTCAGAGGCAGGAAATGTTGCACGATATCTGTATCCAGACCAGGCATGTCTTCATATGACCAGGCAAAGACGTCGACATATTCTCGTAGCAATTCAATCAACCTCTTCTTAACAGATTCTTCCAGAAGTGCCCCAATCTTTACTTCTCGTACACAATCTTCAGACCCCAAATTGACTGTTTCCAAATTCTCGAGATGCGGCTGAATGATCTTCTCCTCATGCTCAAGTAGACGGGTAATCTCATCAGGAATCTCTTCAACATCATCTTCTTCTGCCTCAAATACAGGGAATTCAAAGTTGGGAGATGGTGTTGGATCATTATGTTCAATAGGTTTGATCAACCTGCATAATGATTTTGGATATAAAAGAGACTTTAGAATTCAAACAAAGCAAATCATTATGCAGATGAAAAGATTGATTTTATTCTTATTTTTAGGGTTTTATGCGATCACCAATTTCATGCAAAAAGCGAAAAGGGAAAATAATTAGAAAAACAAACATTTAACATGAATTTATTGGATGAAAATATCATTGTATTTATGTGCCAACAATGTCATCACTTCTCCTTTTGGCATGGGAGAAGGGTTTTTAAAACACAATGAACATTACTTCGACTTATGGATAACTGTTGGAATATCCACAACGACCCAATTATTGCAGACCCCTCCAGGGATGATGAAATTCCCAGAATCCTCTTCATCTTCTTCCAAAATGGCAGCAACCTCCTCGTCTTGACCGGTGTGGATAAATCCACCACTCTTGAACAATCCTTGCTTGTTGAAGACCCCAGAAGAAAAGCCTATGCCAGCCCGGGACTTATTGTCTTTCAACTCAATCATTTGCCCCAAACCAACAGTTGCACCATGCTCAATGGTCAACTTTGCATCTTTATAGGAAACAAATGAAGGAGTTCTCTTCTCAACAGGTTCAGCAATAGATAAAGCTTGGAACGGAGTTCCAACTTCATCCTTAGCATCTATATAAGAGAAAGAAGACAAATGACTTACCAGGAGAGCCTTTTCTCCCCCTACCACCACCAGCTTCTTATTCTTCACAAATTTCAGTTTTTGGTGTAGGGTGGATGTCACGGCGCCAACCTCGTGAATCCATGGTCTGCCTAGGAAACAGCTATACGATGGGTGAATGTCCATAACCTGGAAGGTAATCTGGAAATCACTTGGTCCGATTTTGACTGGGAGATCAACCTCACCAATCACAGTTTTGCGAGACCCATCGAAAGCCTTCACAACTACTCCACTTTGCCTCATGGGAGGCCCCTGATATGACAACTTCGTAAGAGTTGACTTCGGTAATACATTCAATGATGATCGAGTGTCCACCAACACATTGGACATGGCATCATCTTTGCAGCTCATAGATATGTGCAATGCCAAGTTGTGGTCTCTTCCCTCCTCGGGGAGATCAGCGTCACAAAAACTTAAATTGTTACAAGCGGTGATGTTTGCAACAATACTATCAAATTGCTCTATTGTGACATCGTGATCCACATACGCCACATCCAACACCTTCTACAGAGCTTCTCGGTGTGGTTCTGAATTCAATAGTAATGATATCACAGATATTTTGGATGGCGTTTGTAGAAGCTAATCTACAACGTTGTACTCGCTCCTTTTGATGAGCCTTAGCATCTCATCACAATCTTCTCTCATATTGCCACTTGGGCCAGCAGAAACAGGAGTTCTCAACGTAGAGGAGGGTTTAACAGCAAGTGCCGGATTCAGAGCGCTCACAACATTCCCAATCGATCGTTCAACAAAACCAGTAACAACACTTCCTCGTTCAAGGGATAACAATTCTCCACGTCATGTCCGAGAGCACCGAAATGATATACACATTGAAGCTCAGGCTTGTACCACCACTGAGGGTTAGCAGGTACAGCGGGAGGGTCTCACGGAATGATTAACTTTCTATCAATCAACGATGGATAGAGTTCAGCATAAGTCATCGGAATGGGATCAAAAGTGACCCTCTTCCTGTCGTAGCTGGTGCTGGCATTGTTGTTATTGTTTCGAGGCTGGTAGGCCTGTTGTTGTGGACGTTGCGGTTGTTGCTGATATTGCTGAGATGGTTGTTGTTGATAATGTTGAGCTTCTCTGAAAACAAGTGCTATATGAGCCACCTGATGCTGGTTGTTATTGGGGCGGGTGATCTTCCTCTTCACAGAGGGTCTTATCTTAACATGGGAAGACACAGCGTGTGCCTCTCCCTCCTTCTTCTTTGTAAAGCTTCCATATCTCTTTGCTGAAGAGCCTTCATCTCGAGTTAAACGTCCTTCGCGGACATCCTCTTCCAGTCTCATTCCCATATTCACCATCTCGGTGAAGTCTGAGGGAGCACTGGCTATCATCTTCTCATAGTAAAATGAACTCAAGGTCTTCAAAAAGATCTTTGTCATCTCTTTCTCTTCAAGGGGTGGCACTATCTGAGCTGCCAACTCGCGCCACCTCTGGGCGTATTCTTTGAAGGTCTCTTTTTCTTTCTGGGACATTGCCCTCAGTTGGTCCCTATCAGGAGCCATATCCACATTGTATTTATATTGCTTGACGAAGGCCTCGCCAAGATCATTGAAAGAGCGGATGTTCGAACTTTCCAGACCCATGTACCACTGGAGAGCGGCACTGGACAGACTGTCCTGGAAATAGTGGATGAGCAATTGGTCATTATCAGTTTGCGTCGACATCTTGCGAGCATACATCACAAGACGGCTGAGAGGGCATGTGTTTCCCTTATACTTCTCAAAGTCAGGTACTTTGAATTTAATAGGGATCTTCACGTTGGGCACAAGGCACAACTCAGCAGCACTTTTACCAAAGAGGTCCTTCCCTCTCAAAGTCTTCAGTTCCTTACGAAGCTCAAGGAATTGATCTTTCTTGTCATCCATCTTCTCATAAACGTCTGGGCCCTCAGATGGCTCAGAATGGTAAATGGTATCTTCAACTCTTGGTAATGTGTGCACGACGGGAGGTGACACTGAAAGGACCGGGCTAGATGCCGGCAAAGAAGCAAGAGTATGAGCAAAACCCTCTGGCATAAAATTGGCGGGCATTCCCCAAGGGAATCCGGCTGGCATAGATGGCGCAAAGTGGGCTGTTGCAGCAGGCACAGTAGAAGTTACGATCTTAGAAATGACCGTCCTCTGGGGAGGAGTTGCAAGTGTCGGAGAAGACTGGCTCTGAGCAGTCAAGAATGACTCCATCAGGGCGGTCAATCTGGCTACCTCTTCCTTCAGCTCGCGGTTCTCTTGTTCCAAATGATCCATCAGTCTCGAGGAGTTGGCTTTGGTGTAGTACCGGTGAGTCAGCTTGTCTTCAAAATAAATGAAGAACACAGAGTTAGACCATAGGACAAGAAGCCGAGAACAAAATCTGCTTATGCACATGATGCATGCAATGCTTGTGCATATGATTTGTTTTTTATATCTGAGGAACTTTAGAGTTCTATTTGCAAATTTTGGGAAATATTACACTTTTATCACATATGGGAACATCTCATCAATGATATCTGGAAAATATTTTTTACACCAAAGAAGTACATCATTGGTAACCAAATACAAGAGAAAAGGAAAATAATCATCCTAGGGATCCCTAGAAACAATCATCTAAAGCTCGGGACACAGGAAGGTAAGATGCACGAAGCCTCTTCACCTCCTCCTCATAGGCTGCCTCCATATCTGCCTTCTCCTTGGCGAGTCGATCGTACTTCCTCTTCCAAAACTTGGAAGACTGAGGAAGTAGAGAAGTCCATGCATCATTAGGATCATCAATAACCTGGTGCTCAAGAAACTCAATCAAAGCATCCTTCTCCTTGATCTGCTGAAGCAACTCATCTCGTTCACGGATCCAAGCACGTGAACGGTCTTCGTCTTTCAACTCCTCTACTCCTTGGTCAAGGAGGGTTGAAGGCCCAACCACAACCAAAGGTGTAGGTCTCGGATACTCGTAAGGCATGAGATATTCAGAAGCTCCCCTCCTAACCCAAGCAGTGTAAGGCTCCAAAGCGACACAGTTCTTTGGACCTAGCTCCTTCCTTCCTTTCCTATGAATCTTGCGCCAAGCGCGGACCATCCTGTCCTTCAAGCCTTGGGGATCTTTACCCTTCTGAAAGAACACACCCTCTAACAGAATGTTGTTGGGTTTATCTTTTAGGGGGAACCCAAGCTGACGACGTGCCAAAATGGGGTTGTAGCTAATCCCACCACATGTACCAAGAAGAGGTACATTGGAGAATTCACCACAAGAGTCGATAATATGCACACCATCATACACACGGTTGTACCAGGAGACATCATCATTAGCGAGAGACATAAGTCTCGTGGACCACCATAGACATCCATTGTTCTCATTGAAGGCGACCGTCTGCGGTAAGTGAGAAATAAACCACTTATACAACAGAGGCAAACAACACACAATGGCACCACCACCCTTTGCATTCCTCATATGCAAAGAGAAATAAGTGTCACCCAACAGAGTCGGAACGGGATTAAGAGTAGAGAAAATCCTAATAGCGTTCACATACACAAACTTGTCGATGTTGGGGAATAACACTAACCCATAGATGAGAAGTACAAATATGGCCTCAAAGGCGTCCTCACTCATGGCCTTCCCATACATAGTAGCTTGATCAATAAGGAACTCAGAAGGGAGACCTTGAATTCCATCTTTGGTAGTCATATGAGCACCAACCAGAGATTCATCTATATGCAACATATCAGCTATCTCTCGAGAAGTAGGAATACTCTCCAAGCCACTGAACGACAACTGGTCTTGAATAGGTATGCCCACAAGGTAGGCATACTCCTCAAGCGTGGGTAAAAGCTGAAAATCCGGAAACGTGAAGCAATGGTACAAAGGATCATAGAACTGCACCAACACACTCATCAATCCTTCGTCCACTTGAGTAGTCAGAAGAGGAAGAAGCTTCCCAAAACGAGCCTTGAAACCCAAGGGATCTAGTACATAGTATGTCAAATTCCTTAACTCTTTCAAGTCTGGTTGTCTGAAACTGTACTTCTTTGTATTCCTTCTTTATCTTTCCATGTCTGAAAATTTGCAAATAGACCTCTTAAGTTCTTTGAAGATTTTCTTATTATTTTGATGATATGGATATAAATGGGTGCATGAATGCATGAATGCAACAATCACACTCAAGGATCAAGCAAATCACACCAAACAAAGGTCATGGGATGGATCATATTATCCTTAATATCAATCATCCATTTTGGTGGATTATGGTCTACACCTTATCAACATCCAAGTTCCACTGATTTAAGGATACATGAACGGATCGACCATGAATCAAGGGTTTGTTGCAAGTCACGAGCATGTGGTCTCGGTTAAGAACCACCCAAAGGGAGTGTACTAGGGTTTAACCTGCCAAGCATGTTCTACAAGAGGTTCCCATAGTCATCATCCCATCTTTCGGATATTATCGGATAAACGACTACTCGTATTCCAAAAATATTCTCAAGACAGACTCTTATGAGTGTAGTATCGCGTAAGAATCGTATCAAATCTTACACTTGAACGACTTTCGCACTACATCCTAAGAATAGGCCAAGATGGGCTTGGTAAACTAAGGTCCTTGGCTTCTAAGGTCTATATTGGAAAGAGTAATGTCTAACCACAACTACTTGTGTGACATTATTGATCCCAACATGACCTCCACCAAGTGAATGGACTTGCAAGTCAACTTGCTAAGGAATAACTCCACACAAGTCAACAAGACTATGCCATTCTCCTATCCTAAGTGCACTCGAGTTCGGATATATAACTCATCTCACAAAGATCACCAAGCATACAAGGAATTAATATTCAAGCAATTCAAACATTACATACAATACAGTAATCCCAAATTGCACAAAAATATGTCACAAAACAAATATACAATACAATACAACAAATATGAAAAGTAGGCAAAACCCACTAGGCAAATTATCCCCAGAAGAGTCGCCACTTTTCTGTAGCGGGGTATTCGTCACCATTGGAGATATTGACTAAATCCAAGGTAAATCATACAAGTCGAGTCGCCACCACACTTCTATTTATCCAAAGGAATGGTTAGAAAGCGAACAAAAACCTAAAAGTTTTATCGAATCAAAAACTAGTCAAAATGTCAGAGATCTGGGTAAGGGGGTTGGTTATGCAATGGGAAGGTTTTAAGCACCCAAAACATCCTAGGTACTCCTAGGGAGCCCTTCTCATATTTGTTGTAAGGTTGGTATTTTGTGAAAAAAATTGTTTGTGCAAACATGATTGAAGAGATGGGAAGAGAATATACAAGTTTATTTACATTTTGTGTTTGGATGGATAAACCCATTGCCTACGTACCATCTTAAAAAGATTAGGATCAAAACCTCGTAGTTCGGGGTAAAAATCTCAAAATGAGTTGGTGAATTGATTGGTCCAAAAGCCTTAAGGTCTTTTGTTATTCAAGGGAGAAAACTCAACCTGAAACCACAAATCCACCATGTGAGGATAGCTTCAACATGCTAGTGAGGGGTTAACCCTATAATAAGCATGGAAGACTCATTGTCCATCACTAAAGATATAGGTGAGTATTACATCTACCTCAAGGATAACTCAAACCTAATAGCTAAAGGTTATGAAAAGTTTGATTAAGAAAGTGGCCATTGAAACCACAAAAAGACATTTGAATGGGTTATATTTACCAATGAAAAGTATTCACAAAGTATGGTCAAAGTTGATTTAAAAGTTCAATTCAAAATAAGTGTTATGAAAAGAAAAATTTGAAAATCAAAAGCATAAGGCTTAGGTTTCTAATGTTTGAAAACAAAGGTTAAATGTTTGCACAAAAAGTTTTGGCTTGGGTTAGAGTGGAGGGAAGAAGAAGAATGGCTAAGTCCTAAGCATACAAGAGGTAAGGGAAAAGAGAACAAGACCACAAATGGAGTTCCTCTCTTGAGATCATATTGATGATCCAAGTAGCTCCCATCCTTTGGAATAAGCAAGATAAACAAATACTCAAGCAAGCAAGCACACAATCACAACAAGCTCCTAGGAATCTTCCAATGGCTTTTAGATCTCTCTCTCTCTTAGAAATTCATGGCAATGGTTCCTCAATTTGGCTCAATGTTGGAATCCCTAGCACAAGAACACACACATTAAAAAGTTCCATAATGCAATCAAAGAATAGACAAGAGGGAGTTTAGAATTTAATCCTTTCAATGTTCATCTTCAAGCTTTAAGCATTCTAAAGGCATGGGGCCTAGTTGCTCTTTGACATTTTAAGCACTCTAAAGGCATAAGGCCTAGTTGCTCTTCAAACTCCATTAGCTTAGGGGGAAAATCCTAAAATCTAAGTCCATTTGTCTATTTCTTTGCATTTGGTCCACAACAATCAAAACACAAACACAATGATATATACACAATTATGTGCTCAAGTGAGCAAAAGGAAAATTGCATTAACATAAACATGTGCTTAAGTGAGCAAAGGGAAAAGCAAATGAATAATATGTACAAGAATAGTAAATTGCATAAAAGTAAAGGGCAAGAATTAAATGTTAATAGTCAATGGTTAATGTTAGTAGTTAATATGCCATAAGGCAAATTTAGCGCTATGTTAAGCAATCGTAATTGGACTTATGTAGAAGTCACAACTATCTGAGGCCGGTCAATAGTAATGTAGGCAACAACACAAGTTAGAAGTCTTGATTAGTGAACCAAGTTCCAACAACTTGCCATGCCAAAAAGAAGAAGAAAAATGATCTTGTATTGGTTTAAGTCCTTTGCATGATTTAGGAAGCAATCTATCCTTAATGCAAATCCATTCACTTGATCATTTGATCAAGATGAATTAGATTTGAATCAAGGAAGATTAAACCTTCCTAATCAATGCTAACTTATCAACCTTTAACTCATTGATCAAGAAAGAAAAGAAGAAGAAGAAGATGAAAATGAATAATGGAGATGAAGAATTAAAGTGCATGGAATGAAATGGAATGTACCAATCTATTAAGAGTTGACCAAATACATTGAGGATCATGGTCAAACAATCAAAAACAGAAGTGGGATGAAGATTGGAAGTCAAGAAATAAACAAAATATTTTTGGCATTTTTTTATTTGAAAATAAACTTGAATTAAAATATTAAAGAAAGTTCAAACTTCAAATTCACTTCAAATCAACTTTGAAAAGTCCAAGTGAATTATCCCAAGTTCAACAAGGTCAAACAAAGTTTGACAAAAAAATTCAGCATTTTTAAAAGTCAGAAACTATTTTTTATCAATTAAAAATGAATAAAAGTAACCTAATTGAACTAAAATCTCAAATAAATCTCAAATCAATTAATAAATTGATGAGAATATTTTTCATAGATCTATACTCATTCAAATAGGTTGAGAAAATATTTTTGTATTTTTTGAATATTAAAAACTATTTAAAATAAATTAAAAATAACCAGAAAAGAGAAAATTCACAAAAAATATCAAATGATAAAATAAAAAATATTAAAAATCATTTTTTGAAACTAGAATTAAAAAGAGAAATAATGCAATTGGTCCCATATTTTTTAGAATTAAAATGAAAAAGTTATGAATTTTTGAAGTTAAATGAAATAAAAGAAATAAAATGGAAATTATAAAAATCAGAAAAAAGGAGAGGCGTTGGATCCAGTCTCATTAATTGAGCTGGCACATCCAAGGGCTATCAGCGCGCGCCTACCAAAGTCCTCAGTCAAACGCATCACATGGACATTTAATAAAAGTCATAAGATCAGATGGTTGTGATATAAACTGGGAAACACATCCAACGGCTTAGGATTGATCTGGCAATGAGACGGTGGCCAGCGCCACCGTCTTCTCCGGTGAGCTCCGGCGAGGGCTAAAAAACACAGAGGTTCAAATGCTCATTAAAATGGACGATCCAGGCACCGTTCGAAAGAGGAAATGATGTACATCACTCCTGTACCACTCACTTCCATTCTAGATTCCTATTAAGGGAGAAATCAGAGATGGAAGCTTGATAGTGTTCATCATGAACTTGCTCGATTTCAAAAATTAAACATACAACAATGATGCCTCTATAGAGAGGACTTCAGACAACACAATATCAAGTTCAATAGATCAAAGAAATAGGAGATTAGAAGCAAAAAACAGTTGTTCAAAACCTTTGGATTCTAAAGCTTTGAGTCCCTTTCCTTGGCTCCTTTTGCAAAACAGAACTTCTATGGATCAAATGATGAAAGCTTAGGAACTTTAGATCTGAAGATTCAACCAAATTCAATTGAATTTCAGATATGAATTTTTGAAGAAAATGGATTTAGTTCCTTTGGTATGGTTGGGAATTCACTCTTGCCGTAATTCAGGCGCCCTTAGGTTGGTTAATTATGAAGCATATCACATGTATTTATAGCTGGAATTGGCTGAGCAAGTGAGTTTACTCGTGTGCATGGCAAATGGGTTTTTCTTGCATGGGCTTGTATGATCATGTGGAAGGCCCAATGAGGATTGGAATAACCTGCTGAGCTCATGTGAATTGCAAATGAACGTGTACATTGAGTATAAACAGCTCATGCATGGCAATTTGAATTGAATTTCATAAAATGCATTAAATCTTCATGCCTTCGAAAATGGTGCTTCCAAACTCCAAATGCTACCTCATGAATAATGGTTAGAAAGCTCATTGCATAAGGAATAAATGATATGTTGATCAAAATTTCAATTGGGCCTTGGAAATTGGTGAATTTTGAGTTTAAAGTGTAGGGTGCCAAACATGCATAAGTGAAGTTTCCAAATTTGGCCAATGTTCAAGCCCTTCTGTCTCAATGATGAAAGCTCCAAATGATACAACCTTCAACTTGAAAGTTGTAGATATTTTCAAGACAATCAATTTGGACTTCAATTTTGCATCATTTGGATTTTTAATGAAGACGTTATGGGCACTTGAAGTTGGACCTTTTTCCATTTCAATGCATTTGGCCCAAAGTGACCTATAATGTTTTGCATTATCACATGTATTTCTTTTGCGATTTTGAAATTTTTCTCTACATAACATTTGAAGTAGACACAATAAGGTTTCCAATGCATTTTGTTCCACCCCAAAATCATAAAAAATGAATGAGTTGTGTTCTTAGGAAGTTGACCCAAAATTAGGGTTTCAGTCAAATTGACCTATAATATCTTGGAATGGATGATGATCTTCCAAGCTTAAAATCAAACTTTTATGAACATGAAAGTTGTTCATATGGTCCTTAAGAACATTTTTGTTCTTGGGATTATCTCTATTTGACCAACACACAAAAAGTTAGGTCTCGGTGCATTTCAAAATAGTCAGATGAATTGATTGATCAACTTCTCAAGTCCACAACTCATATCCTGATGAATTGATGATTGAGGGCACTCAAATAAATTCAAATATGCATTAAATGATGAATTAAAGAACTTCCCTTGATGGTATTTTACCATGGGATGAGGTTGCTTCATGAGCAAGGCATTATTGATGATCAGATGAATTAGGGTTTACTTGGAAACAAACCTCAAACCCTTGGCTTGCTTTGATCAAAATGATAAATTGAGATACTAGGGAAGCATATTTGATGAGTGAGAGCTTTGGGAACCATTACCATGCTTGCTTTCATCTTCTCTTGACCATATTTTTGCACAAAGGATCTCCTAGAAGCTTCTAGACCTTGTGATTGCTCAAGCTGCAAACAAGAAATGTTAGTGACATATTTTTGTGCTTTTGGTTAGTAAATAAAATGAGAAAAGCAATGATATACAATTCAAACATGCTTGGTGATCTCAAACCACTCACAAGAGGTCCCAACTCAAAGGCAAAGGGAACCAAGATGCTTAAGATCCTTGAGGCTATGCAAATGTAATGTTATGCTGCCATGAGGGATCTTAGGGCTAAAATTGGGGTCTTACAGAGGGTCAAAATCCTTGGCGAGCACACTAATTAAAAACTTATTGTTTCCTTTTTGCAAGTAACCTTTAGATAGCAACTCTCATCCATACAAAGAATAATTAAAACAATTCTCCTTGAGTACAATGAATGTGAGGGGTGTTAATACCTTCCCATTGCATAGTTGACTCCCGAATCCACTCTTGGTTGCGACAACCATCTTCTTTTTTTGTTAAGGATTTTATAAATATTTTCCCTTTCCTTTGGAATAAATAAAGTTCGGTGGCGACTATATATTTTTCACGTAGCGACACCTGTGAATCCTCCACTCGAGCTTGGCAAAACAACTATTTGTCTGGATAGTTATTTAATCTTTAGCTCCAATTTATTGATAGAGGAATATTGGTTTCTACTCATTTCTTCATGGTTCTTATTTACCCGATCAAAGCTAGTTTGAGTGACTTTAATGAAATCCTGCAAGGTCTCTTCCAGTTGTGATTGCTTCATTTGAAATAGAGCTTGTTGGTATTGTTGCATCCCTTGGTTAGCATTTGAATTTCGATTATTATTCCAACAGAAATTTGGTTGATCTTTCCAACCCGGATTGTATGTGTTAGAATATAGGTTATTCTTTTGAAAATTAGCAAATTGAACCTCCTCATTTGTCCCTTCCAATGAACACCAAATCGCACCTAAATATTTGTACCTAGCTCATGTTAGCTTTAACTAAGTTTATTTTTATTTAACAATTCAATATGAGCTAAAATAGTAGTATGGGTATCAACAAATAACATACCTTTAGGTGTGCCCACAGTTTCCATCTTGACCGACCTTTCACTCTTGGAATGGTACACGCTCATACACATCTTCTCAATAAGGTCTTTTACTTGTGGTTTGGTTATTTGGCGGATAGTACCTCCTGCGGAAGCATCCAATAACATACGAGTTTGACTCTTAAGACCTTTGATGAAGTTTTGCATCTGCTCCATATTAATTGTGTTATGATTTGGGCATTTGTGTAACAAAAGTTTGAATCTTTCCCAAGAGTCATAAAGTGACTCAGATTCCTGCTACTCAAAATTCACATATTCTGCTCGGTGCTCGGTACACTGAGTAGTAGTGAAAAATATTTCCAGGAATTTATCCTATAGTTTATTTCAATTCCATATCTTTCCATTCAAAATGAAAAGTAACCAATCTTTCGCCCTTCCAATCAGTGAGAACCCAAATAACCTAAATTTAACCTGGTCTTTAGTGACATCAGTTGGTTTGCACATTGAAGTTGTTCATAGAAGCGTGCAAGATGCGCTTATGGGTCTCTAATCGCATTACCGTCGAACAAGTTTTCTCTTAAACCTGAAAGAACATGATTTTTAATATCAAAGTTAACAGGGTTTGCCTGTACAAACTCTTTGTAAACCTGTCCTTCATCGGTTCATTTACAGTAATCCTCCATAGTTAGGGGTTATGCAATTGCCATTATGACTTCTTCTTCTTCATAGTCAAAAGAACTTGATAGCTGCTCTTCTTCTGTTATTCCTTCTTCTAGAGCTTCTTCTCTAAATGCTTTTCTGAGAGCACATACAATTCTTTCAATTTCTGGACCCAATGGTATTAATACTAATCCTGAATTGCGCATACACAAATAAAAAATACCTCACTAGCACTATGATAAACAAGAAAGTAAAACAAAAATTAAAAAGACTAAAAATAAATAAGTAATTGCACAAACATCACCTTGTTGAAAAATCAATAGTCCTCGACAACGGTGCCAAAAACTTGATGACTTCTCGGCAAGTGTATCGATAATGTCAAAGTAATAAAAAGATCGAATCCACAGAGAATGCCTTCAAGCAAGACAAAATGTGTGCAATGTATAAAAACTAGTAAAAGGGGGGGGGGGTCGAGTTTAAATGCGAAAAGTAAATAAATGATTAAATAATACCACGAAAGCGGCCAAGTTGTGTTTTAGAATCCCCTATTCCTCTATTGTTGATGTTTGATGCCTTGTATGAATGGTCTTATCACTATAACACCAACAAAACTGTTATAGCCGATCCCTCATGAAATAACTCACTAACCATTACTCATAGCTTTCTATCCCTAGTCTGCTAGCGTAAGCAGGGTTAGGCGATGTATAGAATGTTAATTCTCTATGCCACCACTCGGGGTCTCATAATCATATTCAACTATCGTAAGTACAACAATTGAGCTATGTCCAACACATAGATTAGTGGTCAGTATTCCTTGTGTGCCCAAAATCATATTAAAATAGTATCTCACATAAAAAAGTATTACGAACAAGAAGCAATTGAATGGCATTATAGATCAAAAGGTTTATACAACGGCCAAATCAACATAGAATCCAATAATATAGAAATAGGTTCATCATAATACACTTAACCTAGAGGAGCTTAGCTACTCATAAAGCAATTAACAATACCACAATTGATAGATGAAAATAACATATGAAATCCCTTAAAATAATGGCCTCCAATTACTTAAAATGCTCTAAAAATCACCACTTGTGCTCTCAAAATCATGCCTTGATCTTCCAATTTTGTAACCATTGTGAAAGTGCAGAAAATCCCCTTTTAAATGTGTTAGAATGGACTAGAATGCGTTATACAAGCCCAGAAAAATTACTTATCGCACGCTTTTGCGATCGTGCACGTGATTATTCTAGTGGTTGCATGCTTTTGCTCCCCTTTTCACTCAAATTTCCACTAAGCCCACACTTTTCACACTTAACTATTTTTTTCTCATTCTTTGGCCATTCTTCTTCATTTTAGCTCAACTTTCACCTGCTCTGCTCAGATTCTTTGACTAAATATATACAAAATCTCAAACGGTGTCATTCTAATACTAGAATGGAAATTGTTGTTATAAGTGAACTCAACCAACGGTAAGTAACTGTCTCAGTTGCCTCTCTGCTCTAAAACACAAGCTCTCAGCAAATCCTCCAAAGACTAGATAGTCCTCTCTGTCTGACCATCCGTCTGCGGATGATAAGTAGAAATCAACTTCAGCTTAGTACCCATGGCTTCCTAGTAAATCTCTCATAACCTCGATGTGAATCTCAGATTTCGATATGAAACAATACTCAACGGAATGCCATGTAAACTAACAATCTTCTCGATATACACTTTATCCAACTTCTGCAATGAATAATTAATCTTTATCGGAATAAACTGAGTCAATTTAGTCAATCTATCTACCACAACCTCAACACGAATCATTTCCTTTGGAAGTCTTAGGAAAACTCATCACAAAGTCCATAACAATGCCATCCCACTTCCTTTCAGGAATACTCAACGGTTGCGTCAACCCAGAAGGCTTCTGATGCTAAATCTTTGACTTATGGCAAGTAAAACACAAATACACAAACTTAGCAATATCTGTTTTCATCCATGGCCAACAAAACATCTTTTTTTGGTCTTGATATATTTTAGTAGCACTAGGATGTATACTCAAGCTACTATTGTTTCCTTCTTCAAGAATACTCTTAAGCTCTGACATATTTGGTGCATAAAATCTATCTCTGAATCTCATAATGTCATTCTCATCAACACTGAAATCTGATTCTTCGCCTTGATTGATTAGTACGAATTTATCCACCAAAGTCAAATCCAATTTCTGACCTTCTCTGATTTTTTCAAGAATACCACTCGTCAGCTTTAACAAAACCAACTTCACGCTGCTATGAGTTATTTCACATACCAAACTGAGATATCTGAACTACTCAATCAACTCCAATTCTCTAACCATCAGCATCAGCATATGCAAAGACTTCATACTCAAAGCATCCGCTACAACATTTGCTTTACCCGGATTGTCGCATTACGCGAAAAACCGGCGGGAAAATGAAACAACAGAGCCGCCACCGTGCGTTATTTATCCCAAAAGAGGGAAAGGAAAAGCTCGAAGTAAACCTGGAAAAGACATGGTCTCGCGACCAGAGAAAGATGGGATCGGGAGTCGGTTATGCGAAGGGAAGGTATTAGCACCCCTACGCATCCGTCGTACTCGACGGGATCCACGCACAAAAGAAAGGATAAGGTTGCTAAAAACTGATCACAAACTGCACACAAGGCTGGAAGGAAACACAGAAAGACAAGAGAAACTGGACTCGGCAGGATATCGCATCCTGGGCCTACGTAGCCTGTCATACACAGACATCAGAGTCGACGTAGTTCGGGACAGGGGAAACGTGCTTGCTAGGATGTCGCATCCTATGCATACGTATCTTCTCTAACCGGAGAAGAATCAGAGCACTCGTAGCTCGGCTAACGCACGCCAAACAAAACACAACACTGGAAACCGACTGCCAATCGCTGGACTTACGTCAGACTCCACACAAACAGGCAAACATGGAAACCGAATTCCAATCGCTGGACTTACATCAGACTCCGAACCAACAAACACACACACAGGAAACCAACTGCCAATCGCTGGACTTATGTCAGACTCCAACAAGCAAACAAGACACAGGAAACCAACTGCCAATCGCTGGACTTACGTCAGACTCCAAACGCAAACAAAAGGGTTGAAAAAGAAAAAGGGCGCCCGGAGAGATCAGCTCATCTCCTGCCTACGTACCTCATCTGATATGAGGATCAGGGCGACGTAGTTCCCCTTAACAGGGAAAGAACTTCTAACCTAACCAGAGACAAAGGGAGACACAAACTACTAGGGAGACTACGACTCGAGCCTAGAAGTTATCATGCATACGATCCCTATGTTAAGGTTTATATCTAACTTGCACAGGAAGCAAGCTATCCTAAATAGCACAAGCAAATACATGCAAGCACACAAAGCAAGCACACACACTATATGCATACAATTGGCTCACACAAGGCTAGGCTGTAGAAACAAGCCAACTGGAATGGGGTGTTTTTAGCTCTTAACCCTAACATTGAGAGTTAGGGGGAAGCAGATGAAATAGGAAGTGAGGGTAAGACCTCACAGCTCTTATCCCTGGCCTGGGAGAGCCTCAGACAAATGAAAGTGCGGGAGTTCAGAATGTAGGAACTCTTCTCCACATATGACTGACACAACAAAGATCTTGGGCTATTATCCACAATGCATCAACACATGGTGTGAGCAAAGTGGATGACACACTGAATAGCAGGAGATGGATTGCACATCTCTTTTATCTGCCAATTGCCTTATAAGAGGATTTTTCCTGCTTGGCACAAAAGTAAACAAACACAAGCATTGCCTCTTAAGGAGGGCTTCAGACAGGTGCCTGCCCACATAACAGGACAGGTCTTCCAGACTACATGAAGTCAGAGAGTTATACCTCAGTGGTTAAGCAACCAAGCAAAGCAAAAGCAAGTTCAAAAGAACTCAAAGCAACTTAGGTACCTGAAAAAATCTAAACCAATCAATTTACAATTCAAACAATCAGACAGACAACAGTCAACCATACAATCAGACAACTAGTCAAAGCATTAGGCAACAAGAAGCAAGGCACAAGCTCAAACACAAATGAATTGGTATCAACCTACAAAACAACATAAGGTTAGCCAACATCAATCAACTAATCAATCCAAATGAATGAACCACTTCAACCATGGTAATGTGCTTCTTAACCTGAAATCCACAATCCAAACAGTGAGTCCAAACCACTAGGTCAAAGCCTAGGGCCAAAAGTAGGTCAAACATTCAAAACAGAACATGAAATTTAACATGAATCATCCTTATCCAATCAAGAACACAACTCAAAAGGTCCCATATCAATATCATTAACCAAAAGCATTTCATGAACCAAACATGGCAAGGTATGCAAATTGTGACCACATTGTGACATCAGAAGAAATAAATGCACATTAAATCAAGAATGATTCAAATAATCTTGGAAAAATTCATGAGTAAACAGAACATACAACATGATCATCACACAAAACATTAGAGGCATTGGACATCATTAGGCATGGCAATCACATAGCATAAGTCAAGACAAGCACATGTGTGACACAAATTGTCACACCAAGTTAGCATAGGCATAAAACAGGGATGGATCATGGTAAAAACCTCAAACCAAGGCCAAAACAAAAGTCAACATGTCTAGAATTAGCATGCAAAAATTCAGAAGCATTAGATAAGGAACAAGCATTTTATGATCAAATGAAGTTCAAGGCCATTTTAAAGCTCAAATGTGATCAACCAGAATGAAAAATCTCAATTAAATCAGAAATGATCCCAATAATTCCACCATAAATCATGAGCAATCAAAACATCTATAACATGCATCACACAACAAATTAGGAGCATAGGAGAGCATTTGGCATGGCAAACACATCATTCAAGTTAAACATCACAAGGTGTGACACAAATTGTCACACCAACTTAGCATGATCATAAAACAGAAATGGTAATTGATAAAAATACCAAATCAACACCAAAACGTCAAGCAATGTGTCTAGTTATAGCATGCAAAATTTCATATTCATTGGATAAGAATCAAGCATTTCATGATCAAATGAACAAGGCAATGTCAAACATACATACATGTGCAAACTCCTTAGACAAAATATTTTCCAGGCCAGGCACAACTTGCACTTTGATAATCATAAAAAACTATATAGAATGAGGAACACAATGCAAAAAATTGGGAATCATTTGGTTGATTTTTCAATTTTTAATGAATTTTGGAAGTTGAGAAAAATTTGAAATGAAATGTGAAGCCAAACATGAAATAATGAAGAAAATGGTGAAAAAGGCAATTGAAGAATGATCTCAGCCAGGCTCGAACCGTGCACAATTTCAAACTACCTAGCGTGCCAATCCAAAACGACAACGTTTGGACACCTAAACCCTAACGCGCGCTTCTGCATGGATTCAAAAATCCGCAGGAAATCCACATGAACTCGTGGATGAATTCGCAGGAAAACATATACGTTTCGCACCAAAATTCGCAGGAAACCTGGACATGCATGAACACGATGAAGATCATGAAGATCTTCATCTGGAAATTTCCAGATCCAACAAAATGTTCCAGAAATCCATAAAAGCCATACTAAACGATTCGCCATGCATCATACAATCACAATCCATAAACATTTCATGAGAAAACACATAAACACGCATGGATCGAAGGAATCAAAGTTTATCATCAAAACTTCGAATGCATGGATCTTTGTGCACAATGCATCATTTCACTCCATTCAAAGCTCAGATTCATCACCAATCTATGAACTACACAACTAGCATAATGGATTTGTGAATTAAAGAGGTCGACAAACCAACCTCTTGATGAACAAAGTTGAATCCACGTGCTTCCAAGGCTTGACAATGCTCAGATCTCTTCCAATATACTCCTTGAGATGGATGATGATGAAATGGAAGCTTAACAATGCATGAAACGAACTGAATCTCCAACTGCCATGAATGCTTCACTCTATGAACATGAACAATACAACCACGATTTCTCTTGAATCTTGATCCAAATATGCTCAACAACACTTCATGATGGTGAATGGATCACTGAAAAGTGCTTGTGTTTGAAGAACTTAGCAAAAAAAGTGAGAGAATTTTTTTTTGAAGATTTTGTGATTCTAGATCTAGAATTGGTAATTGTGATGAAAACAGTTATGATTAAGCATATATACTCTATGCTAATCATGTTTAGGAAAGGATTAAGGCAAATGCACATGTGATTAAGGAGTTTGTGGTGTGAATGCAAAAAATGAAAATTTTCTCTCCATGCACCCTCATGCACGTGAACAGTGCATGTTCAATGTCAAAAATGCCTTAAAATGGTTTCATGCACATGTTGGAATTGATTTGGTATGCATATGTTCAACCAAAATGAAGTTATGCAATTTCTTCCCAAAATCTTCATGAATGAGCCAATGCCATGCAAATGAGAATTCATGTCAAATGATGATATGCTTGGAAAATACATGCTATAAGGATCAATATGCAAAAAGAACCACCCAAATTGGCCTTTTGGTTTGAAAGTTATGCTCATTTGAAGTTTAAACCACACTTTGCCATGATTGCACCATATCTCTTCAACCACGCATGAGAAATTCATGATCTTGGACTTTTTGGAAATGGGAGAGAAAGATATTCAACTTTCATGTTGGACAAAATTTCATTTGAAGCTTTCTTGATGATGTAATCTTGAGTTGAAGTTAGTCCAAAACCTTTCCATTTTTGGAAACTTTCAAATTACAGGATTACTTGCTATTTTTGGAAAGTCTTGATCTGACCTCAAATTCTTCAATGTTGATGTTTGAGATGTCCAATGAGACTTGTTTACACATGAATGAGGCATCTCTAACCATTTCCCACCTCCAAATCCATAGTTGAATTGACAGTTGACTTTTGTTGACTTTTCAGGGTCTTAGATGATTTGCACATGGACTGATGAATCCTGAGCCTTCAACACTAGGCCAAATCACTTCAAAATGATCCTTGAATCATGTGAACTCATTGCACCAACCCTAGGGCTTTGATCTCATGGACAATGCTCTTGCTTGCTTGCACAGTTGAATCTCCTAACCAGTCTGACTGATGACATGATGGACTATGCAAATGATAATGCAATGTTAATGACCTAAAATGAAAATGTATATACAAATGGGAGGTGCAAATTTGAGGTGCTACAGCTGCCCCTATTCAATCAACTGGGAACCTAAACGGATGAGAGCATCGGCTGTCAGACCTTCAAGGTAAACAGGGATTGAATACCGAAGAACCGTAGAAATTTGCACTCTGCGGGGAATGAACAGGATATTTGCAACAGTAACCAGATAAGACATTTATCGACGACTCTACTGGGGATTTTGATTTCTGTCAAAGGAAAGATACAGCCAGACGTCAGTGGACGAATGGGAAAAACTCAACGTTTATCGACACCAACGGAGAGGTGACCAGACATCAACGGATGAATGGGAAGACTCGACCAGACGTCAACGGACGAACGGGAGAAGCTCGACGTTTATCGGCACCAACAGAGAGGTGACCAGACATTAACGAATGACTGGGAATACTCGACCAAATGTCAACGGACGAACGGGAGAAGCTCGACATTTATCGACACCAACGGAGAGGTGAACACTTCACTGGGGAAGGAAAAAGATGTTTGCAACTGGCAACCAGATAGGACGTTTACCGATGACTCTACTGGGGATTTCTAGCTGGGGAACAACCAGACATTTACCGATGACTGGGGGAGATACTCGACGTTTACCGACATCGAAAGATGATGTTTACCGACATCAAAGAAAGGTGACCAAACATTTACCGATGACTGGGATGAGACTTGATGTTTACCGACATCGAAAGATGATGTTTACCGACATCAAAGAAAGACGACCAGACATTTACCGATGACTGGGAAACAAGATATACAACCAGACGTCAACAGACGAATGGGAAAAACTCAACGTTTATCGACACCAACGGAGAGGTGAACACTACTGGAAAAAAACCAATACAACCAAACGCCAACGGACGATTGGGCAAAACTCAACGTTTATCGACACCAACGGAGAGGTGACCACTACTGGAAAAAAACCAATACAACCAAACGCCAACGGACGATTGGGCAAAACTCAACGTTTATCGACACCAACGGAGAGGTGACCAGACGTCAACGGATGACCTGGGGAAAGGATAGATGTTACGCACATCGAAAGATGATGTTTACCGACATCAATAAAGGGACGACCAGACATTTACCGATGACTGGGGTGAGACTCGATGTTTACCGACACCGAAACAATGGTGTTTACCGACACCAAAAAAAAGGACACACACGGGTGCAAACACAACACCTACCGGTATCTCAAGAACGATGTTCTCAATATGTCAAGGCAAGGCTACACTTGCTGGGGATCTCACTGGGGAGAATCAAGCTTCCCTTCCACGGACGGGTGAGGAAATAAACCTCTATGGGGAGTTATCCATCCTGAGTGCTGTCAGGAACAACTGTGGCAAATGAGCCGTACAGATGTTGAACAGTGATCCGCCTCTGCCGGGGATACGTTCTAGTTAGGTTTAACACATGAATGCATATGTTTGAATTTTCTATGGCGTAATGCTCCATATTGAATGGAAATGCTACGCAATTTGAGGATGCAATGATTACTACATGCAAAATGCAAATGATAGAAAACTCCTGCTGGGGAGCAAACGGGTTAGATTCTCCAACTCTGTGGGGAGATAAAGTCTGAGGAATATGCTCTGCGGGGGAAAAGCACCAACTTCTCACTCATGCTGAGGAATAGCATTGCTGCTGGAAAGAGGACAAATCCCACCGGGAACAAACTTCACTGGACCCAATCCACTCGGGGACTCCGCTAAGGACACAACCAATGGTGACTTCACTGGGGAGAGTTGCCAATCCACAGGTAGGATAAACTCTGCTGGAGATGATTTTCACCGAACTTGATCCACTCGGGGAACCTGCTGGGGATAACCATCAACACAAACCCTCTGCTAGGGAGATCCACTAGGGGAAAACATTCTACACCCTGATGGGGAAATGCATACACCACCTTGTTGGGGAAATAATATACCAGACCATGCTGGGGATAGACATCCACAACACTGCCGGGGAAAAGCGTTCATGACCACGCTGGGGATAGCAGTACTTCAAACCAGACTGCTGGGGAATAAACTCCACTAACACCTCCGCAGGGGATACAACATACTTCCAACTCGGTGGGGATTAAAAAACTTCAGACTTAGTGGGGAACTTGCCACTTCCAGGCCTGCTGGGGAAACATTATCCACATACGTCTCTGCAGGGGAGAATAGTTCTGATAACCTTCAGACTTGCTTGGGGAAACAGTCACTTCCAAGCCAGACTGCTAGGGAATCATCCTCAATCCGGCTGAGGAATTCCTGATCTTGACTACGCTGGGGAGACAAGTCTCGAACTTGCTTCAACTGCTAGGAAAGCCCCTCTCACACTACTGGACAGTGTTGACACATCCCTAAACAAACTGTGGCTTATCTGCCTCAGCCAGGAATCCCAAGGTGACAACCTGCAAAACATCACAACAAACATGCCCTAGGGGATTGCATGGACAAGATACGCTCAAGTGTCCTCAACATTCAAAATGATTTTCAAATGTTTTATCTTTCTGCACGTTATTGTCTAGCCTTCACGTTTTTATATGCAATGTTTATCAAAAATTCGGACGTTTTTGCAAACAAAACAGTAAAAATAAAAACCAGAGAGCAATTTATCTGAATAACGACTTTTATTGATTGAAAATGGGCCTGAAAAGGCGAATACATCGGGAAGCAATTCCTAGAAAGAGGTAATTGCGCACAAAAAGAAAATAAACTATCCTAATGGCAATGTGCACACGGCATCCACTATTTCCCAATTCTGTTATGACTCACAGATCATCAATTTTCTCCCAATTCCTTGCTTTCTGAGGAGAATGACTGGACCGATCACATCTTTCGAGATGGTAGACACTGAAGCGTGATGAAGTACAGATAACTCAGACTGTAGTCTTCGCTTTAATCCCTCTTTTGCCTGGATCGCCCTTTCGGGTTTTCAATCCACCGGGATACCCATTTTTGCCTAAGCCGCCCTTGCAGGTTTTCGACTTACCGGGTGTACAAATTCTTTTCATTTTGTATCCCTAACTTTTTCCCGAACCTTTACTTCTTTTTTTTTTGGTTCGCCGGGATGCCCTTTTTTGCCTAGACTCTTTTATTCTTTTTGTCCAGCGGGTCAACTTATGCGAAGTATTTTTTGACTACATCCGAGTTAACAGGGGACGGAAAATCTTCACCATCCATAGTTGTAAGCATCAAGGCTCCACCGGAGAAAACCTTCTTAACAACATATGGACCTTCATAATTAGGAGTCCATTTGCCCCTGTTATCTGTACCGGGAGGAAGGATCCTCTTCAAAACTAGATCACCGATCTGATAGCTTTGAGGACGCACTTTCTGATCAAAGGCTCTCTTCATCCTTCTCTGATACAACTGCCCATGGCACACAGCTGCTAACCGTCTCTCTTCGATAAGGCTCAACTCATTAAACCTTGTTCGAATCCATTTAGCTTCGTCAAGCTTGACATCAAGCAAAACTCTCAGAGAAGGAATCTCCACTTCAACAGGTAGGACAACTTCCATACCATACACAAGGGAGTAAGGGGTTGCCCCGGTCGACGTACGTACTGAAGTACGGTACCCATGCAAAGCGAAAGGCATCATCTCATGCCAATCCTTGTACGTCACGACCATCTTCTGCACAATCTTCTTGATATTCTTGTTTGCCGCCTCTACAACACCATTCATCTTCGGTCTGTAAGGAGAAGAATTGTGATGTTCAATCTTGAAATCTTTGCAAAGCTCTTTCATCATCTTGTTATTGAGATTCGAACCATTATCAGTAATGATTCTCTCGGGAACCCCATAACGACAGATGATTTCCTTCTTAATAAACCGGGCAACCACTTGTTTGGTAACATTAGCATAGGAAGCTGCTTCCACCCACTTGGTGAAGTAATCAATCGCAACCAGGATGAAGCGATGTCCATTAGAAGCAGTAGGCTCAATCTTCCCAATCATATCAATGCCCCACATCGCGAACGGCCAAGGTGAATTCATGACATTCAGAGGGCTTGGTGGTACATGCACCTTATCAGCATAGATCTGGCATTTATGGCATTTCCGAGCATATTTGAAACAATCGGATTCCATAGTCATCCAGTAATAACCGGCTCTCAACAATTTCTTAGACATTGCATGACCACCAGCATGGGTACCAAACGAACCCTCATGCACTTCTTGCATCAACATGTCTGCTTCGTGTCTATCCACGCATCTGAGCAGAACCATGTCAAAGTTCCTCTTGTACAGCATATCATCCTGATTCAAATAAAAGCTTTCAGCTAGCCTTCTCAGGGTTTTCTTGTCATTCTTTGAAGCACCTTCAGGATACTCCTGACTCTTGAGGAAGTTCTTGATATCATAGTACCACGGCTTCTCGTCAACAACAGACTCGGCTGCAAACACATACGCAGGCCTCTCGAGTCGATTCACAGCAACATGTGGCACATGATTCCACCAATGAACTTTGATCATCGAAGACAAAGTAGCCAAGGCATCAGCCATCTGATTCTCATCCCGGGGGACATGATACAACTTCACCTTCTTGAAGAACGTCAGTATCCTTCTGGTGTAATCTCTGTAAGGAATCAAATGTGGCTGATTGGTATTCCAATCTCCATTGACCTGATTAATCACTAGAGCGGAATCTCCATATATATCCAGAGTTGTGATCCTCAGATCGATGGCTTCTTCTATCCCCATGATACAAGCCTCATACTCAGCCTCGTTGTTGGTGACGTCAAAAGTCAGTCTGGCAGAAAAAGGTATATGAGCACCTTTAGGGTTGATAAGCACTGCCCCAACATCGTTACCATTCATATTCACAGCCCCATCAAACATCAATATCCACTTGTCATCAGGATCCGATCCTTCCTCGACAAGAGGCTCTTCACAATCTTTCATCTTAAGATACATGATGTCTTCATCAGGGAATTCAAACATCATTGACTGATAATCATCAATTGGTTGCTCGGCAAGGTAGTCTGACAGAATACTACCTTTGATGGCCTTCTGCGACGTGTACTGGATATCATACTCTGTTAAGATCATCTGCCAACGGGCAACACGTCCGGTGAGAGCCGGCTTCTCAAAGATGTACTTCACTGGGTCCATCTTAGAAATCAATAAGGTAGTATGGTTTAACATATACTGCCTCAGTCGGCGAGCAGCCCAGGCCAAAGCACAACAAGTTTTCTCAAGCTGTGAATATTTGATTTCACAGTCGGTAAACTTTTTGCTAAGGTAGTATATGGCATGCTCTTTTAGACCAGACTCGTCATGTTGTCCCAATACACACCCCATCGAATTCTCAGTCACTGACAGGTACATTATCAGAGGTCTCCCTGGAACTGGAGGTATAAGGATTGGAGGTTTCTGTAAATACTCTTTTATTTTATCAAAAGCTTTTTGACAATCATCATTCCACCTGATTGCTTGATTCTTTCTTAGCAATTTGAATATTGGTTCACACGTGGCAGTTAGGTGAGATACAAACCTTGCAATGTAGTTCAATCTCCCTAAAAACCCACGAACCTGCTTTTCAGTTTTTGGTTCAGGCATTTCTTGTATAGCTTTGACTTTTGCTGGATCAACCTCAATCCCTTTCTCACTGATAATGAAGCCTAACAGCTTCCCGGATCTCACTCCAAACGTACACTTGTTTGGATTCAGCCTCAGTTTGAACTTTCTCAGTCTGTCAAACAACTTCTGCAAATTTACCAGGTGCTCCTCTTCTGTCTGCGACTTCGCAATCATATCATCCACGTACACTTCAATCTCTTTGTGCATCATGTCATGAAAGAGAGTCGTCATAGCCCTCTGATAGGTAGCACCGACATTCTTCAGCCCAAATGGCATCACCTTATAGCAGAACGTGCCCCAAGGCGTAATGAATGTCGTCTTTTCCATGTCCTCTGGCGCCATCTTGATCTGATTATAACCAGAAAAACCGTCCATGAAAGAGAAAACCGAGGATTGAGCTGTATTATCAACCAATACATCAATGTGAGGTAATGGAAAATCATCTTTCAGACTCGCTCTGTTCAAATCCCGGTAATCGACACACATTCTGACTTTGCCATCCTTCTTCGGCACGGGAACGATGTTGGCCACCCACGGGGGATAAGTCGTAACTGACAGAAAACCCGCATCCAACTGCTTCTGAACCTCTTCCTTGATCTTGACAGCCATGTCAGGACTCGTTCTCCGAAGCTTCTGCTTGACTGAAGGACAATCTTCTCTGAGAGGTAGTCTATGCACCACAATATCGGTATCCAACCCAGGCATATCTTGATACGACCAGGCGAATATCTCCACATATTCTCTCAGCATCTCAATCAACCTTCTCTTGACATCTTCTTTTAAAGCAGCCCCGATCTTAATATCTTTTCTGGCGTCCTCAGTACCGAGATTAACAATCTCCAACTCCTCCTGGTGAGGTTGGATTACCCTCTCCTCTTGCTTCAACAATCTGACCAATTCTTTAGGGAGTTCACAATCTTTCTCACTCTCCTCTTCAGCTTGGTAGATGGGATTATTGAAATCATACTGAGCCATAACAGAACTGTTCATAGTGGAGTCCGTAAGATCACTTCTGCATGTTGAATGCTTTGATTTTAGAAAAAGAGTTCAAGAAAGTCACAAAAACAAAAACATTGCCATCTTATTTTTTTTTTGAAAAAGTGAAACAAAAACAGAAAGACAAGGATCACAAAATTGTTTGCAAAACGTCCTTTATTAATGATATCATTGAAAAACATGATGAGGCCCTACAATGAACCACCACGCCTTGGGCAGAACGTAGGGTTTTGTGCAAAATGAAAAACAAAAGAAAATTACTCTGTTTGAAGAGTAACTTGGACCACATCTTCTACCGTCCAGTTGTTGATCGACTCCCCTGGTGCACACGGGCGAACCCAGTTGTCTAGATCACAATCACTGTCACAGTCTTCACCACCGGTTGCAAAGACGTCACTGTGATTCATCAGCCCAACGCTGGTAAAGGTACTCAGCCCTTTCTGCTCACTCTGCTCCGCCTGCAGAGGTTGATAACCAATACCAAAATTATCTTCTTTGACAGGAAAATCCACCATCTTGCCCCAGCCTTCTGACTTGCCAGAGTTGACAACTTCCACGGCCTGTTTGTACGATGCAATTGAGGCACTTGGCTTCTTCTGCTCAGCAAAAGCCACTCTCTCAAGAGCAACAGTCTCGAATGCCTAGCATAGAGTCTCATGGATCTCACCATCCACCTCTACGTACTTGAAAGAGGATAGGTGACTCACCAGAATATCTTCTTCACCACACACAGTCACAATCTGACCGTTCCAGACATACTTCAACTTCTGATGGAGAGTTGACGAAACTTCCCCAGCTGCGTGTATCCAAGGACGCCCCAATAAACAACTATATGCTGGCTGGATGTCCATCACATAGAAGACAATACTGAACACCTCCGGGCCAATCTTCACCGGCAATGTGACTTCACCAAAAACAGACCGTTTGGATCCATCAAAAGCACGAACAATCAGGTCGCTCGGAGTAAGGACAACCCCTTCAACATCTATCTTGCCTAGAGTCTTCTTAGGCAGTACATTCAAAGACGAACCAGTATCCATCAACACGTGTGACAATACTGCGCCTTTGCACTCCATAGTGATATGCAGGGCCTTGTTATGGTTGCGACCTTCAGGCGTCAAATCCAAGTCTGTGAAGCCCACACCATGCCTGGTACTCACATTAGCAATCACGCCCTCCAACTGGTTGACAGAGATCTCTTGAGGCACGTAAGCTAGATTCAACATTTTCAACAAGGCATTACGGTGTGCCTCAGAGCATAGCAGCAATGAGAGGATAGAAATCTTGGACGGAGTCTGATTCAGCTGATCTACAATCTTGTAGTCACTCTTCTTTATGATCTTCATAAACTCCTCCACATCTTTCTCAAACGGCCCCTCAGGCGACTCCTTCTGAGCAGACTCTTCATCAACCACAGCTTGTTTAGCCTTGGCCTTGGCGAGAGCCTCGGCATTGTTATCCCTCAACAGTTGTGGTGCAAACAGACGACCACTCCTTGTGAAACCTCCAGGTCCCCCAACATTGTCCACCACTGGACTCGCAATCATAGGAGCTCTACTCGGCAACCCAATCGTCACTGGAGACTGACTAACCGGCCTGATCTGACTTTCAGCCCTTCGGTTACTACGGTAAGCATTATCATACTTCCATGGCACAACCCTACTGTTCTCAACCGGCCTTCTACCAGACATAACAATAGTAGTTGGAGCACCGACGGTCACAGGAGCAGAAATGGTGACAGGAATACCACTAGTTGTAGGTGCATTGACAGTCCTCTGGCCACGTCCCTCGGACGGTTTGAAGTAAATGGTGACAATTGACACCACCCCACGATCTTTAACGGCCCGACTAAACTGCAAACATCCCTCGTCGATCAGATTCTGAATACCAGCCCTCAACTGTACACAACCATTCTCTGACCCAGCACAATCTGAACAATCTTGATCACAACCCGGGTATACTCCCCCTTTCAACAAACGATCCTTCACAACACCCAACGGAGTCTGAATCTCATCAACACTGACCACCAAGTCTTCAGCTTCTCCACCTTCAACATTGTTAACTCTGTGCGTACCATGCTGAGGCATAGGGTTGTTCACAACATTCGGCACAGGAGCAAAATTGATGGTTTTGGCGTCAATTAAGTCCTGGACCTTATGATGAAAAGCCCGACAGTTCTCAATATGGTGCCCCGGTGCACCAAAGTGGAAATCACAACGCACGTTGGCATCATACCCAGGTGGTATCTTTGTCAACGGAGCCATGGTGCGCAACTCCACAAACCCCAATCTGAGCAGTTCAGGCAACAACTCAGCATAGGTCATTGGTAACGGGTCAAAACGACGATCAGGCATCCTCTGTCTAGGCTGATACGAACGTTGCTGTTGCTGTTGTTGTGGTGGTTGTTGAACCCTCTGTTGTTGCTGTTGACGTGGTTGAGGTGCTGGGATGGTCACAGCAGCAACCTGGCGGTATTGATTTCTGTTTGTACTTCTTCTGTGTTGCACCGCATTGGTTTCACCCTCTCTCCTACGAGGTGCCCCAGCAAATGGCTTCTTGGAAGATGAGGAACCATCATCCTGAATCTTCCCAGCTTTGATCAGACTCTCAGTCCTTTCCCCGCAAATCACCACATTTGAAAAACTACCGAACGGGCAGCTTCCCATCCGGTTCATGAATACTCCTTGTAGTGTACCGATAAACATATCAGTCAGTTCCCTTTCCAGCATAGGGGGTTGTACTCTTGCAGCCAACTCACGCCACCTCTGGGCGTACTCCTTGAAACTTTCACCAGATTTCTGACATAGACTCTGCAACTGAGTCCGGCTCGGCGCCATGTCCATATTATGTTTATACTGCCTCAAGAAGGCCTCACTCAGATCTCTCCAATTACAAATGGATTCTCTCTTCAGCTCCATGTACCAGTCGAAGGAAGCTCCAGACAAGCTATCCTGGAAGAAATACATCCACATTTTCTCGTCATCCATATAGGCAGAGATTTTCCTGTAATACGCCTGCACATGGGTGCGAGGACAAGAAGTACCGTTATATTTGTCAAATGAGGGCGCTTTGAACTTATAAGGAATTCTCAATCCTTCCACCAACCCTATATTCGTCACATCAAACCCAAGAGAGTTCTGACATTCCATGGCTCTGATTTTTTCAGCTAGGGCATCAACTTTCCGATCTCTTTCATCAGTTCTTCCCACAACTTCATCATCCTCACTGAGCAGTGTGAACATGTCTTCCTGCCTGTCAACCAATGGAGCAGGATGGCGAACTGGAGCACGGGTTGCTCTAACATTAACAGTCTCTGCAGCAAGAGGTTGTCCATTGATCTGAATACCCCTCAATTCATCACCCACAGCATAATCATTGACGGGAGCAACGACAACAACATTATCATTAACCGGGACACCCACTGGTGAAGCACGACTAGGTGGTGGAAGTACAGCTTCTTGTCTCTGGGCTAAGGCACACAACTCCTCTTGCCCTTGAACAACCCCTTGCATCATGGTCATGAATTGGGCCATGTTAGCCCTCATCTCAGCCAACTTTGCTTGAACCTGGTCCATGTTCCTCTGTTGATTCAATCTGGTTGTGTAGCGGTGCGGACGTTGATCAGCTATCCTGCCTGACACAGGAACCAGAGTGAGAAGTCTCGAGCAAGAACACCTGTAATGCAAAATGATATGTGTATGATGCTAATGATGCGTATGATGCACATGATATGTTCATTTCTCAGGCATTCAAGAGCCTAATTCATCTTTCAAGAAATGGCAACCTGCAATACAATCAAAGAAGCGACATACACAAGATAACTGAGCACAAGGTGAAATATCAACAGCCAACTCTATAGATTATGAGCAACACGGATCATACAACAAAGATTCAAATGATCAGAGTACAACAATGAATCCCATCCAACAAGCCTGGAGGTGATTCTTGACATAAACATCAAAGCTACAAACTAGGAAAGATATCTTCCAGGAATGAGAGTCTTCAGGTACTGACACTGGTCTATCAACAGGTCACACTCTGAACATTCTGGCAGGGGAGTGATCTTCTCCTTCAATTGTCTTCTGAGTTCCACAACTTCTCCTCCAAGCTGGTTCTCTGATGCATGCCTCAAGTCAACTTCCTTCTTCAATTGGATATCTTTGTCTCTGAGTTGCTTCTCCAAGTCTCTTATCTTCTTCTGATAACTGGCTTTAACTCTCTGCAACCTCAAGCACTCCCGGTGTTCTGCATTCAACAGGGTCTCCATCTCCTCATAGGATCTCTTCTTACCCTTCAATATGCTAGCATCTTCACCCTGCACGCCTTTGAGTTGATGAGCCAAGTTCAACCTATCAGCTTTGGCTTTGTAAAGCTCCATCTGGGTGTCTTGCTCCTTCTCCTTCAACCGACGATTCTCCATCAAGGCTTGCTTATACTGCTCAACAGGTACATTCTCAGCAAGGATTAAAGGTGGTTGCTCTTGCAAAGACTCCATCCTATCATAGGGCAACAACAAAGTCTCAACTCTCTTCTTGACCCAATCAGTGTAGTCAGGCATAGCAACAACAAACTTTTTCCCCAGAACAGCTCCATCCTTGACACCAATGGTCTTCCAAGCTCTTCCTATATGCTCCAATCTAGCAGGGTCACTCCGCTTCTCAAAATACACACTCTCAGCTATCTCAGCATCAAGTGGTCTTCCATTCATCACAAACCCCAACTGGCGAAGAGAAAGAACCGGATTGTAATTGATGCAACCCTTAGTCCCTACAAGTGGCAAATTACGAAACTCTCCACAACTCATGATGACATTACGCACATCCATCCGGTAAGATTGCCATCTGATATCATAAGAGGTAAGAGACATAATCCTCTGAGTCCACTTATGAGTGCTCTGAGCATCCACAAAAGGTCCACTGACTGGAAACAAAGACAAGAACCATCTGAGCAGCAATGGGAGACAACATCTGATAGCTCCACCCTTACCATGCCTACTGTGAATAGCATAGTAAGTGTCAGCTAACAAAGTAGGAACCGGGTTTCCTCCAATGAAGATAGTGACTGCAGCATGGTCCATAAAGTTGGGCATACTCGGGAACAAGACAATCCCATAAATCAAGATAGCTAACTGAGCATGAAAAGCTTCCCAATTTCCCGTCCTTGCTTCCTCTCTAGCCATCCTCAACAAATACTTCAAAGGCAACCCTACCACATCACCACTCAACTTCCAATTGTCACTCACTTCCTTGATACTCAGATGAAGAGCTATGGCGACAACTCTGAAATCAACCTCCTTTGGAACATCCAAGAAAGGAACCTGATACTGGATCGGGACGTTCAGCAAAATGGAATACTCTTCAAGAGTGGGCGCTAACTGATAATCCTGGAGTGTGAAGCAACGAAGCTCTGGGTCATAGAACTGTAGAAGAGTCTGCAACGGCACTAGATCTACCACCATCTTCAACAGTGTCAACAAATCCCCATACTGATCAGCAAACACCTTCTGATTACCGCCGGTCACCAAGTTGCTCAACTCTATCAGAGACGTCAAAGGCTCACGGTGAAAACTGTAGGAACAAGTCTTCCGCTTCAACTCTGGAACGGATGCCATCTCTCACAGTGAATAGACTCCTGAATGAACCTGAGAAATGATATGCATGAGGAGATTAGCTTTTTCTTTTCTTATTTTCATTTTTTCATATATTTTTTTTTGCATTATTTTTTTTGAAAATAAACATGCTATGATGCAAATGATGCAGACAAGACTGGCTGGCTGTGCATCTCGGAGCACAAGATCAAAGCTTCGGCTTGAATTCGGAACCACAAATTCATCTGAGACCCAAAAATCATCTGAGACCCCAAAGCTGAAGAACCAAGTCACCAACAGGACCACAAGTCACCGACAAGTCACCAACAAGTCACCAACTGTACCTGTAATAATGATCATTCCCTCCCCACTCACGGGTGTCATCTAGGCCAGGGTAAGGTCGAGAGAAACGCAGCATAAATAACCCTTTCATAGAATATCATCATATACACACCCGAAGTATGTAACGACGATACCCCATCAGAGTCTGAACTGCTCGTGATATCAAGTTCCGCTAAGTGGCGCAATACCACCCGCTTCCCAAGAATCACTCTATTTCTAGGTGTCCTAGAGTTCACTCATAGCCTGGGTATTGGGCCTTTTACCTCATGTAACTCCCACCCCAACAGAGAGACAAACACAGCACAACCAGCACAGATGAATATATGATGAATGCAAACATAAATGCAAACAATAAATAAATGAATGCAATAAATGAAACAGCAAAAGCAACCAAACCCTATCCTAGAGAGCGCTAGGAGAGACTCGCTTAGGGAAGATGGACCAGCAAGAGGTCAACTTCATCCCCAGCAGAGTCGCCAGCTGTCGCATTACGCGAAAAACCGGCGGGAAAACGAAACAACAAAGCCGCCACCGTGCGTTATTTATCCCAAAAGAGGGAAAGGAAACGCTCGAAGTAAACCTGGAAAAGACATGGTCTCGCGACCAGAGAAAGATGGGATCGGGAGTCAGTTATGCGAAGGGAAGGTATTAGCACCCCTACGCATCCGTCGTACTCGACGGGATCCACGCACAAAAGAAAGGATAAGGTTGCTAAAAACTGATCACAAACTGCACACAAGGCTGGAAGGAAACACAGAAAGACAAGAGAAACTGAACTCGGCAGGATATCGCATCCTGGGCCTACGTAGCCTGTCATACACAGACATCAGAGTCGACGTAGTTCGGGACAGGGGAAACGTGCTCGCTAGGATGTCGCATCCTATGCATACGTATCTTCTCTGACCGGAGAAGAATCAGAGCACTCGTAACTCGGCTAACGCACGCCAAACAAAACACAACACTGGAAACCGACTGCCAATCGCTGGACTTACGTCAGACTCCACACAAACAGGCAAACATGGAAACCGAATGCCAATCGCTGGACTTACATCAGACTCCGAACCAACAAACACACACACAGGAAACCAACTGCCAATCGTTGGACTTATGTTAGACTCCAACAAGCAAACAAGACACAGGAAACCAACTGCCAATCGCTGGACTTATGTCAGACTCCAAACGCAAACAAAAGGGTTGAAAAAGAAAAAGGGCGCCTAGAGAGATCAACTCATCTCCTGCCTACGTACCTCATCTGGTATGAGGATCAGGGCGACGTAGTTCCCCTTAACAGGGAAAGAACTTCTAACCTAACCAGAGAC
Source organism: Lathyrus oleraceus (assembly GCF_024323335.1). Lineage (NCBI taxonomy): Eukaryota > Viridiplantae > Streptophyta > Magnoliopsida > Fabales > Fabaceae > Lathyrus > Lathyrus oleraceus. The sequence goes on from NC_066584.1 coordinate 134,460,801, forward strand.
AAATGGAGACACAAACTACTAGGGAGACTACGACTCGAGCCTAGAAGTTATCATGCATACGATCCCTATGTTAAGGTTTCTATCTAACTTGCACAGGAAGCAAGCTATCCTAAACAACACAAGCAAATACATACAAGCACACAAAGCAAGCACACACACTATATGCATACAATTGGCTCACACAAGGCTAGGCTGTAGAAACAAGCCAACTGGAATGGGGTGTTTTTAGCTCTTAACCCTAACATTGAGAGTTAGGGTGAAGCAGAAGAAATAGGAAGTGAGGGTAAGACCTCACAGCTCTTATCCCTGGCCTGGGAGAGCCTCAGACAAATGAAAGTGCGGGAGTTCAGAATGTAGGAACTCTTCTCCACATATGACTGACACAACAAAGATCTTGGGCTATTATCCACAATGCATCAACACATGGTGTGAGCAAAGTGGATGACACACTGAATAGCAGGAGATGGATTGCACATCTCTTTTATCTGCCAATTGCCTCATAAGAGGATTTTTCCTGCTTGGCACAAAAGTAAACAAACACAAGCATTGCCTCTTAAGGAGGGCTTCAGACAGGTGCCTGCCCACATAACAGGACAGGTCTTCCAGACTACATGAAGTCAGAGAGTTATACCTCAGTGGTTAAGCAACCAAGCAAAGCAAAAGCAAGTTCAAAAGAACTCAAAGCAACTTAGGTACCTGAAAAAATCTAAACCAATCAATTTACAATTCAAACAATCAGACAGACAACAGTCAACCATACAATCAGACAACTAGTCAAAGCATTAGGCAACAAGGAGCAAGGCACAAGCTCAAACACAAATGAATTGGTATCAACCTACAAAACAACATAAGGTTAGCCAACATCAATCAACTAATCAATCCAAATGAATGAACCACTTCAACCATGGTAATGTACTTCTTAACATGAAATCCACAATCCAAACAGTGAGTCCAAACCACTAGGTCAAAGCCTAGGGCCAAAAGTAGGTCAAACATTCAAAACAGAACATGAAATTTAACATGAATCATCCTTATCCAATCAAGAACACAACTCAAAAGGTCCCATATCAATATCATTAACCAAAAGCATTTCATGAACCAAACATGGCAAGGTATGCAAATTGTGACCACATTGTGACATCAGAAGAAATAAATGCACATTAAATCAAGAATAATTCAAATAATCTTGGCAAAATTCATGAGTAAACAGAACATACAACATGATCATCACACAAAACATTAGAGGCATTGGACATCATTAGGCATGGCAATCACATAGCATAAGTCAAGACAAGCACATGTGTGACACAAATTGTCACACCAAGTTAGCATAGGCATAAAACAGGGATGGATCATGGTAAAAACCTCAAACCAAGGCCAAAACAAAATTCAACATGTCTAGAATTAGCATGCAAAAATTCAGAAGCATTGGATAAGGAACAAGCATTTTATGATCAAATGAAGTTCAAGGCCATTTTAAAGCTCAAATGTGATCAACCAGAATGAAAAATCTCAATTAAATCAGAAATGATCCCAATAATTCCACCAAAAATCATGAGCAATCAAAACATCTATAACATGCATCACACAACAAATCAGGAGCATAGGAGAGCATTTGGCATGGCAAACACATCATTCAAGTTAAACATCACAAGGTGTGACACAAATTGTCACACCAACTTAGCATGATCATAAAACAGAAATGGTAATTGATAAAAATACCAAATCAACACCAAAACGTCAAGCAATGTGTCTAGTTATAGCATGCAAAATTTCACATTCATTGGATAAGAATCAAGCATTTCATGATCAAATGAACAAGGCAATGTCAAACATACATACATGTGCAAACTCCTTAGACAAAATATTTTCCAGGCCAGGCACAACTTGCACTTTGATAATCATAAAAAACTAGATAGAATGAGGAACATAATGCAAAAAATTGGGAATCATTTGGTTGATTTTTCAATTTTTAATGAATTTTGGAAGTTGAGAAAAATTTGAAATGAAATGTGAAGCCAAACATGAAATAATGAAGAAAGTGGTGAAAAAGGCAATTGAAGAATGATCTCAGCCAGGCTCGAACCGTGCACAATTTCAAACTACCTAGCGTGCCAATCCAAAACGACAACGTTTGGACACCTAAACCCTAACGCGCGCTTCTGCATGGATTCAAAAATCCGCAGGAAATCCACATGAACTCGTGGATGAATTCGCAGGAAAACATATACGTTTCGCACCAAAATTCGTAGGAAACCTGGACATGCATGAACACGATGAAGATCATGAAGATCTTCATCTGGAAATTTCCAGATCCAACAAAATGTTCCAGAAATCCATAAAAGCCATACCAAACGATTCGCCATGCATCATACAATCACAATCCATAAACATTTCATGAGAAAACACATAAACACGCATGGATCGAAGGAATCAAAGTTTATCATCAAAACTTCAAATGCATGGATCTTTGTGCACAATGCATCATTTCACTCCATTCAAAGCTCAGATTCATCACCAATCTATGAACTACACAACTAGCATAATGGATTTGTGAATTAAAGAGGTCGACAAACCAACCTCTTGATGAACAGAGTTGAATCCACGTGCTTCCAAGGCTTGGCAATGCTCAGATCTCTTCCAATATGCTCCTTGAGATGGATGATGATGAAATGGAAGCTTAACAATGCATGAAACGAACTGAATCTCCAACTGCCATGAATGCTTCACTCTATGAACATGAACAATACAGCCACAATTTCTCTTGAATCTTGATCCAAATATGCTCAACAACACTTCATGATGGTGAATGGATCACTGAAAAGTGCTTGTGTTTGAAGAACTTAGCAAAAAAAGTGAGAGAATTTTTTTTTGAAGATTTTGTGATTCTAGATCTAGAATTGGTAATTGTGATGAAAACAATTATGATTAAGCATATATACTCTATGCTAATCATGTTTAGGAAAGGATTAAGGCAAATGCACATGTGATTAAGGAGTTTGTGGTGTGAATGCAAAAAATGAAATTTTCTCTCCATGCACCCTCATGCACGTGAACAGTGCATGTTCAATGTCAAAAATGCCTTAAAATGGTTTCATGCACATGTTGGAATTGATTTGGTATGCATATGTTCAACCAAAATGAAGTTATGCAATTTCTTCCCAAAATCTTCATGAATGAGCCAATGCCATGCAAATGAGAATTCATGTCAAATGATGATATGCTTGGAAAATACATGCTATAAGGATCAATATGCAAAAAGAACCACTCAAATTGGCCTTTTGGTTTGAAAGTTATGCTCATTTGAAGTTTAAACCACACTTTGCCATGATTGCACCATATCTCTTCAACCACGCATGAGAAATTCATGATCTTGGACTTTTTGGAAATGGGAGAGAAAGATATTCAACTTTCATGTTGGACAAAATTTCATTTGAAGCTTTCTTGATGATGTAATCTTGAGTTGAAGTTAGTCCAAAACCTTTCCATTTTTGGAAACTTTCAAATTACAGGATTACTTGCTATTTTTGGAAAGTCTTGATCTGACCTCAAATTCTTCAATGTTGATGTTTGAGATGTCCAATGAGACTTGTTTACACATGAATGAGGCATCTCTAACCATTTCCCACCTCCAAATCCATAGTTGAATTGACAGTTGACTTTTGTTGACTTTTTAGGGTCTCAGATGATTTGCACATGGACTGATGAATCCTGAGCCTTCAACACTAGGCCAAATCACTTCAAAATGATCCTTGAATCATGTGAACTCATTGCACCAACCCTAGGGCTTTGATCTCATGGACAATGCTCTTGCTTGCTTGCACAGTTGAATCTCCTAACCAGTCTGACTGATGACATGATGGACTATGCAAATGATAATGCAATGTTAATGACCTAAAATGAAAATGTATATACAAATGGGAGGTGCAAATTTGAGGTGCTACACGGATGATAACTCAAACTAAAATAAGAGTCCTTTGAAAATTCAAGCCATCTCCTATGCCTTTTATTCAATTATTTATGATTGAATATATACTTCAAACTCTTATGGTCAATGAACACTTCAAATCTAGAGCCATACAGATAATGTCTCAAAACCTTAAGCACAAAAACCATTGTTTCCATCTCTAGATCATGCATAGGATAATTTCCCTCATGAAATTTCAACTGACTAAAATCATAAGCCACAATATGACTATTATGCATCAACACACCACCTAGATCCATCTTCAAAGCATCACAATACACAACAAACGATTCACTCGAACTTGGCAAAATCAAAATTGGCGTTGATGTTAGCTTCTTCTTGAATTCTTGAAATCTCTCTTCACACTGAACACTCCACACATAAGCTTAACCCTTCCGAGTCAATTCAGTTAAAGGAAACTCCAAATTTGAAAAACCTTCAATAAACCTCTTGTAATAACCAGCCAAACCGATAAAACCTATGATTTCAGTAACAAACTTCAGAATCTCCCACTGCATGAACCTTTGACAGATCAACTGTGATACCAACACTAGAAATCACATTACCAAGGAAACTAACCTCTTTCAACCATAACTCACACCTGGATAGATTAGCATACAACTTATTATCTTTCAACATCTGCAAGATAACCCTCAGATGTTCAGCATGATCCTCATCTGACTTAGAATATATCAGAATGCCATCTATAAACATAATAATGAACTGGTCTAAGTATGGAGGAATATTTTATTCATGTACTTCATGAACACTCCAGAAGCATTAGACACACCAAACGACATCACTGAATATTTGTAATAACCATATTGGGTCCTGAATGCAGTCTTCGGAATATCTTCTGACTTTACTTGAATATGATGATAACCCGATCACAAATCAATCTTACTGAATATGTAAGAACCAACCAATTGATCCATCAAATCGTCAATTCTCGGAAGAGGATACTTGTTTTTTATATTCACTTTATTTAGCTGTCGATAATCAACACACAATCTCATGCTACCATCCTTCTTTTTGACTAACAACACAGGCGTTCCCCATGGAAAAACACTTGGCCAAACAAACTTCTTCTTAAGCAGATCCTCTAACTGTTTCTTCAAATCACTCAGTTCTGAAGTAGACATCATGTAAGGAGCCATCAACACAGGACTAACACCAGGTACTGATTCTATGGAAAACTCAACTTTATGCTCCAACGGTAAATCATTAATGTCATATGGGAACACTTCAAGAAACTCACGCACAATAGGTAGATCAACAATCATTCTTTCGCGTCCCCTTCTCAAGAACGTGAATACCGTGAACACTTGAGCACCCTATTTTAAGGACATCCCTACCTGTCTCGGGGTCATGAAACTCGACTTCGTACTCTTCTCAGATTCAAGAAACTTCACTGATTTATCAAAGAAATTGATATGCACATGGTTGAACTCCAACCAATTCATTCCCAAAATAACATCGAGTTAAGTTAGAGGCAAATAGACTAAGTCAATCCCAAAATATACATTGAAATTGTCAAAGGATAATTCACATACACCAACAAAGTAGTCACTGAACCATTAGCCGATGTATCAATGAACATGATACCATTCATATAAGACACTTCTAGTTCAATCTTTTAACACACTCAGCAGATATGAACTTCAAATCTTCATCTTCAACAAAACTCAGAAAACAACATTGAATAAACCAACAACCTGCACTCTTTCACTCAATGGCACACTGAACCAATCAACAATACCTGAAACCTCTAAGATAAGAATAAGCTTCCCCCCACTTGTTTCAATCCCGCTCCTGCTGGCAAGTGGTTAAAAAAACAAACGTGTATCAATAGTGTTTCACACACAAGTCACATACCAGAGGAACAAACAAAATTTCAATAACTTGGTCGGATGGACCTAGTTGCTCTGATACCACTATGTAACACCCTAAACCTCTAAATTTATATAAAAATAATTACTCAATAATTTAAGGTGTCACTTTGATAAACCAACCAACAAAGCTTTCAAAACATTTAATAACATGCAACGAAAATTAACATAAAAATAACTTTACATTGAACTTCTCAAATAAAGTATTAAACTTTAACATCACAATTCGACAACAACTCAAAACATAACAAAACGTCTCGTTACAAGATCAACATTAAACCACTAAAATATAATAAAATGATAAATATGAAGCTAAGCTCTAAGAAGTTATCTTCCACTCACAACAACAAAACTCTACTTCTGGTTATCTGTAGCATGTCCATGGTGTACAACATAAAGCAAAAAGGGTGAGAATAAACTTAAACATGTTAGCGGTGTAAAAGATCAGGAAGGGCAGCATAAACAATAGCAACAACAATCACCAATAGGTAATGTATTCACACGGAAATCATCAATTCACAAATGCAAACTTGTATGCAATGTAACAACACCTCGACTCTATATGCATGTGGTACCAACTCAACAAAGGTTCTTCATACGAACCGAGTCCCAACATCTGAACCTCAAGCCCCCTCATATAAGTTCCAGACGAGTCACCTGTTCCCTCATCTGAACTTGTGAGTCACATGTTTCACAATAATGATAACATATGATATATGACATACGATAATGTAACGACAACAACACAAAAATGATTACAACCCCACACCTAACTATAAACAATCATGCATTTAAACGCATCAATGGTAGTTCTCACTTTAAACTACACATCTCAATAATAATCAGAAAGTATTTACAACACTTCATAACATATATTCACACATCGAATAAACATCCATATATCACTCAATCATATCAATTCATCTTATCATCACTTCATCATTAATTCATTCATTTACAATGATTAACCGTTCATTCTTTACCGTCAATCATCAAGTAATAAGTAAAACAATTAGATTTCATATATTACAGTACCCGTCTAGCCTCTTAATACATAACTATAGGGTAGTAATACACGTCATCTTTCCAACGCTTCAAACTGCACCTATTTACCTTGAAAATTGGTAAACAACCGCTGATCTTCCAAATTTCTAAATTTGGTTACTTGCAGGATCGATCAGATTGATCCTAGGACATGTGCTAATTGTTTTGAAAATGAGTTTTGGTAATAACGAATAATCTGACAGTAAGGGTAAAATTAGAGTTAGAAAACTAATAAAAAGGCTAATATGAATTAGAGAAATTATAAAGGACTTGTGGCAATTAACAACTGACAAAAGTAATGTTGAAAGCAAGGAAATCTTAAGACTGTAAATGACGAAGTAAAAGAAGAATGTTTGGAATGAAGAAGTAAAGAAGCGTATTTCTGGAAGAAAAAAGTAAAGATAAATTTGTATTTCTTTGAAGTAACTAACAATGGTGTAAGCAAACGTACATTCTGTGATTTACGATTCTTCTTCACACGAGCACTTGGTAAATTTACAGATTTTTGTACACACTTTGACACACACTTTTCCAACACTAAGACCCTATATTTATACTGGATCAAGATAACCGTTTCTGATGGTTCTTCAATCACGTCGAGACACATGGCGCCTTGCATGGATGCAACTACCCATTATGCTTCACGTGTACTCTCAACGGTTTCAGATAAGGGTGAAGTTTCCTCCCTTATTTGAATTTTGAATCTTTAGTCGAAAACTGTCTTCAACTATTTTTTAAGAGATATTTCTGGAGTCTCAACTGCATACTGATCCTTATTACCCTTATCCAATCGAATCACCCCCATCTGGTCGAATATCACCTACTGGTCGAAAAGCAGCTATACATATGATTTCCTTTTTTGGGTAATTCCTAATGGGCGTCGAAAATATGAGCTAACAAATTGCCCCCCAAAATTTATTTTTGACATTTGTGAGAAAAAGACATTTTTTGAGACCTTGTTTAGACGCCTTAATAACTCTGACATTGTGCCAAGTGTCCCAATGTTAGCAAAACTTTTCAGTTTCTCCAATTGTATGGTGACGTCAGAGTCATCATTATCTTTTTCCTAACCACGTCTTTTCATCCCACAACCGAATCTTTTCACTCATCACGTTTCCTAAACTCTAGGAAATCATGGCCTGAAGCATTAATTGACATCTCCATCACACTACCCAAGGAAGACATATGTCCCACTAACTTGTCAACCATTAATACTGATTTGAAACCTTTTCTCTTCCAAGCACGCCTATAAAACCCACAAACTTACCCATTTCATATTTTTACGCCTTCTGAATTTCCAAATACTCTAGCTTTCCTTTCTTCAAACATTCTTCAATAAACTCAGATTTCTTTCAATCTCTAACAATGGAAACCTAAAGCAAAGCCCTTAAGGAAACAGGTGTATCCATCAAAACCACCGCCACCAAGAAAAAAGCTCCGAAGAAGATCTCAGAGCTTCCTCCGTTTTCCATGTTATTTGCTCCACTCGCGATTGGCAACCGACAATACATACCAGAGCCCAAAACAGAAGAATAATGCATAATTTATGCTTCTCAGGTACTCATTCCCGTCTCTGTTTCTAGAAAGAACTATGCATTATATGGACCCCTAGCTGATTTAGATGCCGATTCTAGTAAACTTAGAGAATTTTTCCTTCTTATCACAAATGCAAGCCTATAGGGTAAGCAAGAAACTCTAGAACTGAAATCACCCCCACTGAAAACCCTAAGGCTGGTGATGTTATAGATTTAAGGTTTATGAATAATGGTTTCAAAGCTTTCCGTGCTACCCCCACCTTTAAAGATCCCACTAATTATCTAGACTGGTTAAATAAAGTAGAGAAAGCTAAGGCTCAGGCTTGGAAAGACATATGCATTTATGACCTGATTATGCTGTAGAAGTTGAATTTAGAGTACAACACCCTTATGTTGATTTCTTCATTGTAATTCTGGGATAGTACACACTACACTTTCCACCTTCCTTGTGGTATGGCCACGCCAACCCTTTTCGACCTGGCTGCTATCACAAGGCTAAAGCCTACTGGACACACTTATGATCCCGAAATTGACGCTATGGACACCATCGCCTTCTCGACCACCAGAGCAACATATTCGATGCACATTGCTCATTATCATGATAAAGATACTGATGTCGTCTCCGACGTGGAGCATATAACTTTTTTGGCCTTGTGGTTGTCCTATTCTGTTTTTGTTCGAAATCCCTGCAAGTTGCCAAGAAATATCTCACTTTGGCGAATCAACTACGCGCTGGGCATGATATCTGTCTAAGTGAGATGATCTTGGCAAGTCTGTATGAATCATTGAACGATGGAGTAGCTCAATTGAATAATTTGGGCGACAAAGGGAACCCTCTCATGTATGGCCCTTTCTAGTTATTGCAACTTTGGCTAAATGCCACTTTCGAGGCCAGCCTGCAGAACAAAGGTCTCGTTGATGAAGATGTTGAGGAGATCAAGAACAGAAGGGTCGAAGGCATGAGGCTAGCTCAGTTGACTCCTAATGATGAATGACAAGCCCTTTAACCGACTTTCATGGGCTACATAATGATGTTTGCCAAGCGCCTTGTTTTCACTTCGAGCATGGCCCCATTTGCCTTCAGAAAGTACGGTCCCAAATGGTTTACCAGAACCTTCCCATCTCCATCCAAGAAACAGGAAACAAAATCTTTGCTGATTTGGGAAGCCTTTTTGACCCCCAGAATTCTAACCCTTCGACTCAACCCTTCGAAGGTTCAGGTTACTTTGATAACCTATCAACCCAACCTTGTCGCTCGACAATTTGGGTTAGTTCAGGTTCTTCCAAAGTGCCTGTATGATAAAAAGGGTAGTCTCCTTCTCCACAATGCAGTTCATAACTAAGCTACTACCCTCAAACAAATAGCCAGATACACTGGCAGAACCCAACTTACTCCGTTTAACTTTGAGCCCAACTTCCTCTACAGTCGAGAGTTTGGGAAATGGTGGACTAAATATTACGTTGAAGAATTCTGTGATGTCACTTCTTTCATTCAACTTTTTGACAAAGCTTTTCTTCTTGTGCAGGAAAAGACCAGAAAAGGTACTTACACGCTTATAAAAGAAATCCAAGCTTTTCAAAGTGGTATTTACACGCTTATAGGCTTGATGATCTTAATCGAACCATCCGCGAAGCAGTTGTCATGCTTAAAGAATTTTTTTCAAAGAAAATGGAAAACCTAAAGATTCCTTCATACGTTCCTCATGAGAAACGCTATGAAATGGCTCTTGAATTGTTTCCTCTAAAGTTTCCTCCACTGCCTAATGCCGACTTCGGAGTGAACCTTGCCTCTCCATTTCCAGATTGGTTTATTTGTGGAGATTCCATTAAAATACTTCGATAGCAATCTCAGAAAAAAGCTCAGCGGGTGGTTGCAACTAAGCATACTCTAGACAGTTTCAAAGGGCATATTCATATAGGGATCGAGGATGTCCGAATCGAATCAGACATATATGAAGGTGTGACACATGAGGTTTTCCTCGAAGTACATTCCCTTTTCAAGCTATTTACTCTTAGCTAACACTAACTGTAAGACCCCGATTTTGACCCTAAGATCCCTCATGGCATCATAACATTGCATTTGCATTGCCTCAAGGATCATAAGCATCTCGGCTCCTTGCCTTTGGGTAGGATCTCTCCTTGTAAGTGGTTTGAGATCAACAAGCATGCTTGAATTGTATATTATTTGCTTTTCTCATTTTGTTTACTAACCAAAAGCACAAAAATATGTCACTAACATCTTTTGTTTATAGCTTGAGCAATCACAAGGTCAAAAGCTTCAAGGAGATCCTAGACACAATGATATGGCCAAGAGAAGATGAAAGCAAGCATGGCAATGGTTCCCAAAGCTCTCATCCATCAAATATGCCTCCCTAGTATCTCAATTCATCATTTTGATCAAATCAAGTCAAAGGGTTTGAGGTTTGTTCCCCAAGGAAACCCTAGTTCATCTGTGCATCAACAATGCCTTGCTCTTGAAGCTACCTCAGCCCATGGTCAAATACAATTAAGGGAAGTTCTTTAATTCATCATTTCATGCATATTTGAACTTATTTGAGTGTCCTCAATCATCAATTCATCAAGATATGAGTTATGGACTTGAGAAGTTGATCAGTCAATTCATCTGACTATTTTGAAATTCACTGGGACCTAACGTTTTATGTGTTGGTCAAATGGAGATGATCCCAAAATCAAAACTGTTCTTAAGGACAATATGAACAACTTTCATGTTCATCAAAGATTTATTTGAAGCTTGGAAGGTCATCTCCCATTCCAATACATTATAGGTCATTTTGACTGAAACCCTAATTTTGGGTCAACTTCCCAAGAACATAACTCATTCATTTTTTATGATTTTGAGGTGGGATCAAATGCATTGGAAATATTAAGATGTCTACTTCAAATGTTATTTTGAACAAAGTTTTCAAAATCTCAAAGGAAATACATGTGATAATGCAAAACATTATAGGTCACTTTGGACCAAATGCATTGAAAGTCAAAAAACTCCAACTTCAAGTGCCCATAACTATTTCATAAAAAACCCAAATAATGCAAAATTTAAGTCCATTTTGATTGTCTTGAAAAGATCTACAAAGTTTATATTGGAGGTTTTTTCATTTGGGGCTTGAATCATCAAAACAGAAGGACTTGAACATTGGCCAAATTTGGAAACCTTGCCTTTGCATGTTTTGCACCTTACACTTTAAATTCAAAATTCACTAATTTCCACACTTCAAATGGATTTTTTCCCAACATAACATTTGTTCCTTACATCAAGACCTTTCCAACCATTACTCACATGCTCATGTTTGGATTTGGCAAATGGAATTTTCGAAGAGGAGAAGTTTTAGGCATGATTATGCATAACATGTTGGAACTCATTATACAAGCTTGTGCATTGCCAATTACACGTCCATTTCAGCTCAATTATGTCTCAAATTGTATTTGGCATTGAATTTGGGCCTTTTGCATGATCATGCAAGCCCATGCAATGAATATCCAATTCCATGCACACGGATTTGATCACACTTGCCTTGCCTCTCCATCTATAAATAAGAGCATCATTCCATTCAAATTTGATCCATGAATCAACCTGAAGTGCTGCAGAAATCAAAACCGAGCCACACCTAAAGGAACTAAGTTCAATTGTCTTCAAATTTTCAGATCTAAAATTCAACAAAATCTGGTTGAATCTTTAGATCTAAAGTTCCTAGACCCCTATCTCATACTCCATTGATCTTCTGTTTGGCCAAAGGAAGCAAGGAAGCAAGCTCAAATCTCCAGAATTCAAAGGTGGTTCTCAACTGGTTTTTTCTTCGAAACTCACCATTTATTGATCTATTTGCTTGGATATTGTGTTGGCTGAAGTCCTCTTCATAGAGGCAATTGTTTTGAGTGTTCAATTTTCAAAATCTAACAAGTTCATGATGAACACCATCAAGTTTCAACCTCTGATTTCTCTCACTATAGAGATATAGAGTAGAAATGGATGGTACAGGGGTGATGTACATCACCCCAGCTTTAATTTGATGCCTGGATCGTGTGTTTTGGTGCACGTTTGTTCTTCTGCAAATCTGAGCTCTCACCGGAACTAGCCGGAGAAGACGGTGGCGCTGGCCACCGTCTGGTCTCCAGATCCAATCGTGGTCGTCCCTTCTTATTTCCATATCTAATCCTGGCCCTTGCTTCTTATGACTTTTAATAATGCCATGTGTTTCGCTGATGACTTTGGTATACCATGGAAGCGCGCATGTGGAGCGTCTGATCAACCACGTTAATTAATGAGGCTTGATCAGACGCTCCTTGTTTTTTTTGAATTTTCTATTTTCTAATTTAATTTCTTTTATTACCATTATTTTCAAAAATTCATATCTCCTTCATTTTAATTCCAAAAAATATGGGACCAATTGCATTCTTCTCCAAATAATTTCTAGTTTCTAATTTTGATTTTTAATATTTTTTATTTTGTCATTTAATATTTTTTGTGAATTTTCTCTTTTCTGGTTATTTTTAATTCATTTTAAATAGTTTTTGATATTCAAAAAATACAAAAATATTTTCCTAACCTATTTGAATGATGATGGATCTATGAAAAATATTCTCATCAATTTTTTAATTGATTTGAGATTTATTTGAGATTTTAGTTCAATTAGGTTATTTTTATTCATTTTTAATTGATTAAAAATAGTTTCTGACTTTTAAAAATGCTGAAATTTTTTGTCAAACTTTGTTTGACCTTGTTGAGCTTGGGATAAATCACTTGGACCTTTCAAGGTTGATTTGAAGTGATTTTGAAGTTTGACCTTTCTTTTATTTTTAATTCAAGTTTATTTTAATATTAAAGATGCCAAAAATATTTTGCTTATTATTTGACCTCCAATCTTCATCCCACTTCTTGTTTCTCATTGTTTGACTTTGACTCTCAATGTCCTTGGTCAACATTTTAGATTGGTACATTTCTTTTCATTTGATGCACTTTAATCTTTCCATTTCATCTTCCATTATTCATCTTCTCCTTCTTCTTCTTCTTTCTTCTTTGTGATCAATGAGTTGAAGGTTGATAAGTTAACATTGATTAGGGAGACTTAATCTTCCTTGATTCAAATCTAATTCATCTTGATCAATTGATCAAGTGAATGACTTTGCATTAAGGATAGGTTGTTTCCTAAATCATGCAAAAGGCTTAAACCAATACAAGATCAATTCTCTTTTTCTTTTGGCATGGCAAGTTGTTGGAACTTGGTTCACTAATCAAGACTTCTAACTTCTGTTTGTTGCCTACATTATTATTGACCGGCCTCAGATAGTTGTGACTTCTACATAAGTCCAATTACGATTGCTTAACATAGCGCTAAATTTGCCTTATGGCACACTAACTACTAACACTAATCATTAACCATTAACATTTACTTTTTGCACTTTACATTTATGCAATTTATTATTCTTGTACATATTATCCATTTGCTTTTACCTTTGCTCATTGGAGCACATGTTTATGTTAATGCAATTTGCCTTTTGCTCACTTGAGCATATAATTATGTATATATCTTTTGTGCTTGTGTTTGTCTGTTTGTTGTGAACCAAATGCAAAGAATTGGACAAAATGGATTTAGATTTTAGGACCTTCCCTATGCAAATTTGGAGTCAAAGAGCAACTAGGCATTGGGCCTTTAGAGTGCTATAAAAGTCAAAGAGCAACTAGGCATTGGGCCTTTAGAATGCTTAATGTTGAAAGATGATCATGAAGGACCAAACCTCTAAACTCACTCTTGTCCATTCTTGATTTGCTTCATAAAACTCTTTGATGTGTGTGTTCTTGTGCTAGGGATTCCACCTTGATTCAAATTTGAGGAACCATTGCCATGAGCTTCTAAGAGAAAGAGTTACAAGATGCCTTGAAGAGCCTTCCAAGAATTCATTTGATTGATGATTGCTTGAGTTTTTGCTTATGTGATTGCTTATTCCAAAGGATGGGAGCAACTTGGATCATCAATATGATCTCAAGAGAGGAACTCCTTTTGTGGTCTTATTCTTTATCCCTCACCTCTTTGTATGCTTAGGACTTTAGCCTTTCTTCTTCTTCTCTCCACTCTAACCCAAGCCAAAACTTTTGTGCAAACATCTAACACTTGTTTTCAACATTAGAAACCTAAGCCTTATGCTTTTGATTTTCAAACTTTTCTTTTTATAACACTTATTTTGAATTGAATACTAAGTCAACTTTGACCATATTTTGTAAATACTTTACATTGGTAAATATAACCCATTCAAATGTCTTTTGTGGTTTCAATGGCCACTTTCTTAATCAAATTTTCCATAACCTTTAGCTATTAGGTTTGAGTTATCCTTGAGGTAGATGTAATACTCACCTTTATCCTTAGTGGTGGACAATGAGTCTTCCATGCTTATTATAGGGCTAACCCCTCACTAGCATGTTGAAGCTATCCTCATATGGTGGATTTGTGGTTTTAGGTTGAGTTTTCTCCCTTGGATAACAAAAGACCTTAAGGCTTTTGGACCAATCAATTCACCAACTCATTTTTTGAGATTTTTACCCCGAACTACGAGGTTTTGATCATAATCTTTTTTAAGATGGTACGTAAGCAATGGGTTTATCCATCCAAACACAAAAATGTAAATAAACTTGTATATTCTCTTCTCATCTCTTCAATCATGTTTGCACAAACAAATTTTCACAAAATACCAACCTACAACCAATGTGAAAAGGGCTCCCTAGGAGTACCTAGGATGTTTTGGGTGCCTAACACCTTCCCATTGCATAACCAACCCCCTTACCCAGATCTCTGACTTTCTTTTACTAGTTTTTGATTCGATAAAACTTTTAGGTTTTTGTTCGCTTTCTAACCATTCCTTTGGATAAATAGAAGTGTGGTGGCGACTCGACTTGTATGATTTACCTTGGATTTAGTCAATATCTCTAATGGTAACGAATACCCCGCTACACTAACTGTTTTATGTTGTTTTTATTTAGCCATAGGGTTCCACCTAAAAAACCCACCACTAAGAGACCATTTGAATCGAGGACTGAGGGAGGCAGCAAGCCTATAAAGGTATACTTTTGCTTTCTCATTTCTTTTGCTTTTGTTGTGTTTAATGATGTTGATATTCCCATTCTTAACTCAGGCTGCTCAAAAACCTCCAGTAAGCCCCATAAAAATCCAAAAACATGTTGACATCCCCATCATAATAGAATCTGACGAAGAGGATCTGTCGTCGGTTCTCGACCTAACTTCCAGGAAGAGAAAATAGCAGCCGAAGGCCACAGATACTTCGAGCCAGCCTCCAGCAAAACTCCCGAGGAAGAGGCTTGCTACACTTACTATCCAAGAGGCTACTCCTGAAGAAATGGCGAAAGTAGCAGCGGCCTAAAGCGAGAGCGACAATTCTAGCCTTGGAGTCAAATGTGACAAGGTAAAATAAACTTCACTCTACTTTACATAATTTGTTTACCATCTTCCACTATTCATGGTTTTGATTGTATTGATTTCAGGGTGGCGTAAGCACTGTCGTTCGATCCAAGACTACAACCTCCTCTGTGCCTGTCTCTGTACCAGATGTTTTAAATAGTGCCGGTGAACCCACTTATCGACCATCGTCTGAAAATGGGTCTATAAGTGAGATTAACCAACCTCCTTCTGGTGACCTTGACGCTTCACCATCGAAGACTGCTACTCAACATTCCCACACCAACGACTCCGATCACGAAACTGCTTCAATTGAAGAAGGTGAGGCTGGAGGTAATCCAGAACCCATGGTTGTGGATGAATTAGTTGAAGACGAAGATGCTCCTGAGGATGATTTACATAACATTGAAGGAACAAACAATCCTCAGGGAGAAGATGGAGATGTCGAGGATACAGTTATGGAGGAGGAGAACGAAGGCAACCCAATCCCAGTCCCTAACGATGACGAAGGCTTTGAAGGGAGGGAGGCTGATGCAGGAGAAGATCAGGCTCAAACTTAAACTCTTGTCACTCCAACTATGCCAGTTGTTCCAACGGACGGAGTTTCGACAAGTAGTACTGGGGGTCTTTCTGCAGAAAGACTAGCTATTCTGAAAGGAAGCCAACCCCTTGAGTATTTGAAGGCTATGTTAAGCTGCAGGGAAAGTTCCTCTGACAAAAGCCTTAGTACTTCAGTGTCTGAAGATCAACCTTCGAGCACTCCTGCAGATGAAGTACTTTCTAAGATTAAAGACAAAGTCTTCAAAGGTGACTTGTTCCTGTTGCTGATGGCTTATCCCTCTGCCCATTTGACTCTAAAGGCTCTTCTTAACCAAGTCGACCTATTGGAAACTTCTCCTGAAGTTGCCAACATTATATTGGAGATAGGTACTATGATCGACCAAGCTATTGCGGATCATAAGTTGTTAGCTCGACTCACAGGAAAATTTGAGAAAAAGTTTGGTTCTGAGGCTGCTGCCTGGGATGTTGCCACCGAATCTACCAATAAGGGATGAAATTGGAGCAGGCCAAACAAAAGAATAAAGAAAAGATCAAAGGCCATGATCGAGACATTGCTTCTTGGAGGAAGCAAATAGAAGAACTTCAGGCGAAGATTTCTGATGCAGAGAGAAGCAAAAATCAACTCTTAGAGTTTGATGACGCTTTAATGGCTAAAGAGCTAGCATTTGGCATGGAGTTTATCGAACAGGCTCGACAACTTGAGTCTGACCTCAAACTCATCCGATCGAAGCGGTCATTATGCGAGAAATGCTTGGAGCTTCTTAAATCCAAGTACCTTCAAATCAAGGCCAACCTTCCTTTCTAGTTTTTTTTCTCCTCTCCATTTAGTCTATTTTTGATGTAATGAGAAGTTTTCCTTGTAATGAATATTGGCCCTTTGGGCCTTCGAATTTAATATAACCATTTTACTATTCGTCTCTTATTTTTATCTCTTGAAGCACTGGTTTATATTTTTTCAAATACTTCCCATTCACTCTTAGAATCCTTTTATCTTCATTAAACTCTTCGATTTCATAGGCACCGCTAGAAAAAACTTGAAAATTTTGAAAAGGGCCTTCCCACTTTGGGGACCACTTTCCTAAGGCTCTGTCCTTTCGATCCATTGGAAGGATAACTTTCGAGACCAAGTCTTCATCCGATTTTTTTTACTTTTACCCTCTTGTTATAAGATATTTCTATTCTCTTCTTTTTCCGTTTTAATAATTCCAAGGCATTTAACCTCTCTTCATCTAAGTCGGCCAATTCATCCAACATCATGCTCCAATATGACTCTATTGGAAGTTCATGGTGCCTTTGAATCCTTATAGAGATTGTAGGTGAATTTCTACTGGTAGAACAACATTGTGGCCAAAAGTTAGCCGAAAAGGGGTCGATTTAGTGGCCTCTTTGGGAGAGGTACGACATGCCCATAAAATCTGATCTAGAGTTTTGTGCCAATTTATAGGCTTCTTCCCCACATGCTTTTTAATCAAACCAATGCTCACTTTATTGGCAGCTTCGACTTGTCCATTAGCCTGAGCATAATAAGGCGTCGAAGTTAATAGTTTGAAACCCATTTCTTTGGCAAATTCTTGCATTTTCCGACCAGTGAACACTGACCCTTGATCTGTTATAATAGTCTCTGGGATTCCAAATCTGTAAATAATGTGATTCTAGATAAACTCGATCACATCCTCCTGATTCATATTTGGTAAGGGTATAACTTCAATCCATTTCGTAAAATAACTAACGCCCACCAATATATATCTTTGACTTTTAGATGATGGGGGTCGAATTTCCCCAATCAAATCTAAAGCGCGACCTCTAAATGGCCAAGGCTTGATGATAGAATGTAATTCACTTACAGGAACGAATTGTATGCCTGCATGTATCTGACATTCTTGGCATCCCTTTGCAAATTCAATGCAATCTTTCAACATAGAAGGCCAATACATCCGTTGGCGAAATAAAAGCCATTTCATCTTATAACCAACTTGGTGTGCCCCACACGTTCCTCTATGGACAGTCGAAAGGGCTAAGTACGCCTCTGACTCACTGAGGCACTTAAGCAGAATTCCCTTAGGAGGCTTTTTAAACAATTCTATACCCAAAAGAACATAACTCAATGCTCGATACCTGGTTTTTCGATCAACATACGCTATTGGATTCTACAGATACGCCACTATTGGTTTCCTCCAATCTTCATCTGTCAAATTGTCTATTGCCAATATTTCGAAGTTCCCTTCATCAGCATATCCCAACTTTGTCTTTTCTAGCTCTAGAGGTGTTAATCTGGTTGCCACGACCTTTCCTTTGACTTCAATGACTTTTTGCAAATTTTATTTTGAAAATTTATACCCGGATGCAATCTGAGCTAAATCGTTAGCCACTTGACTTTCTAGTCGAGGTATGTGTCGAATAGTATCCATTTCAAATCTTTTTCACAGTCTACTGGCTATTATGAAGTACATAATTAAATTCTCCTTAATACATCTATATTCCTTTGTGATCTTCTTTATGACTAACTCTGAGTCACTCATTATTTCGACTCGAGTTTCCCTCAATTCCAACAATATTTCAAGTCCTGCTATGAGGGCTTCATATTCAACCTCATTATTTGAGCAAATACACTCTACTCTGTACTTGAATCTTGTTGGAATTTTATTAGGAGAAATAATTACAACCCCTATGCATGTACCATCCTTGTGACTAGACCCATCGAAGTACAACTTCCAAGGTTCCAATTCGAGATAGTCCATTGCATTTGCATCTATGGAGTGGTCGTCTATAAAATCTGCTACCACTTGTCCTTTAACAACCATTAATGGCATGTACATTAAAGAAATCTCAGTTAATGCTAACGCCCATTTCCCAATTCGAATATGCAAAATTGGTTTGGATAACATATGTTTAATAACGTCGAAATAAGATGAAACATAAACATCAACAGGTTTTATATAATGCTTCAATTTTGTACAAGAGAAATACAAGCATAAACACAATTTTTCAACTATGTTATACCTAGTTTCTGCATCATTTAAGACTATATTGAGGTAATAAATGGCTCTTTCAACACCATTATCATCCTTTTGAGCCAACATGCTCCCTAAAGTCTTATCAGATGCAGATATATACAATTTCATACTTTTATTTCTACAAGGTGGTGTCAGGATTGATGGATGACTCAACTATGCTTTAATCTTATCAAATTCTTCTTGTTGAGCCTGCCCCTATTCAAACTCTTCCTTGTTGAGTCGAAGCAATGGTGAAAAAGCTTATGTCTTCCTACTAAGGTTTGAGATGAATCTCCTTAGGAAATTGATCTTGCCTAGTAGTGACTGCAAACCTTTCTTCGTTGATGGCGCTTTTGCTTCCATGATGGCCTTGGTCTTATTTTGGTTTATTTAGAACCCCTTTTTGTGGACCACAAAACCTAAGAAATCCCCAGCTCGCACACAAAAAGCGCATTTTAAAGGGTTCATTTTTAGACCATGCTTTCTCATCCTCTCAAAAGATATTCAAAGATGGTCTATGTGATTCTTCCCTGAAACAGACTTAATGACAATATCATCTATATATATTTTCATAAAAGTCTCTATAAAATCATGGAAGATCGAATTCATCGCTCTTTGGTAGGTTGCCCCAACATTTTTTAAACCAAAAGGCATCACCACCCATTCATAGATGCCTAAGGCTCCAGGGCATCAAAATGTTATTTTTGGGACATCCTCTTCAGCAATAAATATTTGATTATACCTAAAATACCCATCAAGCATGCTTAAATATTCATAGCCTACAACGGAATCGACTAGCATTTCTGCCAATGGCATTGTATATTCATCTTTTGGGGTTGCAATATTTAAGTCTCTAAAATCTATGCACACCCTTAAAGTACCATTCTTTTTTACAACAGGCACAATATTAGCTAACCATTCGACATACCTGGCTGTGCGAATGAAATTGAAGCAAAGGAGCCTTTTGAATTCTTCTTTAATCTTCGAAAGTATTGTTGGGGAAAATCACCTTGGGTTCTGCTTCACAGGCTTCTTCCCAAGCTTGATTGGCAACTTCAATTCGACCAACTCTCTGCTCAAACCGTCTATTCCATCATAGTCCCATGCGAAACAATCCTTGAACTCTCTCAGTAACTGGACCACTTCGACTTTGAGTTGAGGATGGATATTGGCACTAATGTAAGTTGGACTTTTTATCACTCCCTCTCCCGAGTCTACTTCTTCGAGGGGATCCTGAGCCAGCATTTTAATGTTTGTTGCTAGCGGATCCTTCTCGAAACCCAAAGGATCATCGTCATAGAAAGCATCGAGCCTCTGGTCTTGCTCTTCATTCTGACCCTTTTCAGGTGGCATTGGGTCAAAGTCCTTCCCAGGACCTATTGATTGAGAAACTTCACTGGCTTCGACAACCATGCTTTTGACTTCGGCCTCTAAGGCCAATTGTTGCTTGCTTTCGGCTATGTAAGCCAAAATCCTTTTTAGCACTGTAAACTCAGTCATCATTACTAAATTCACTTCCCCATCCTGTGGGCTCGATTCCAGACTCTTCCAAATATCCGAAGTCATCTTCACCTACTACTTCTCTGTCCCAACGAAAACCATAGTGAGGGTGCAGTGATAGGGAACAATAAGCGTTGTCATCAGGGGTGAATGCAAACTCAGCCGAATCACAGGGAGCTATGATGGCCAAATGCTTGTCAAATTTGCGCCTGTCGATATGATTGATAGGGGTTTTGAAGTATCCATGACCCACCTCTATGTTTTCAATGATACCATCTGGGCGCCAAATCATTATCCTCTGGTGCATTGAGGATGTGACAGCTCCAACCCCATGTATTCACTCCCTTCCAAGCAATAGATTATAGTTAGCCTTTGTTTCCACAATCATAAACATTATGGATCTTATGATTGTCCCTACTGTTAACTCGACTTGGATGACTCCAAGAGTGGAACCCATTTTACCATCATAATTGGTAAGTACCATATTATGAGGTTTGGCATCAGTATCATACTTGCCAATTTTTCTCAGCATGCAGTGAGGCATTAAATTCACAGTCGCTCCGTAATCCACCAATATTTTATTAACGGGGCGTCTTCGACTTTTCTAGTGATGAAGAGAGGTTTAAGGTGTCTCCTCATGGCCTCATTGGGCCTCTCGAAGAAGGCGTTTGCTCTTCAACACAGCCGTTATTCATCACATAGTAACACACTGGCTTGTGAGCAGCCATTTCTCTCTCTATGATGCTATCGGTGTCTTCGACTTTAGTAATCCGATCGAATTCCCTTGGTATCATGAATACCACCCCGACTAGGACATCTAGGGAGGCTTCCGACCCTGAGTCGAAGTTGTCAGTCAACATTTCATCTTCTACGGCCACTTGATTGTGTGTTTCTCTGGCCGTTTCAGTTGGATTATTGAGCTTTCTTTTGACGAAGCTTGCGTCTTCCTTTTTATTCATAGTCACATTGGTACTTGACTCAACTTGGTCTCTCTCACCAGTCTCTCTCTGGGATTTTCTTCTTCTTTATTCTCTCCTCCATTGAGATCTGGTCATAGGGTTTTTTCCCTTATAGTTCTCAGACACATGGGAGGTTCTTTTGTCAGCCCGAAACTCCTTGCGGTAAGTCAATGACGAACCTCTTTCGACCTTGAAGTTCTGCCATTTTCCATGACCGTGTTTCCTTCCATCAATTGGCTTGACCTACTTTCCATTTGACCCTTCGACACTAGGTTTGAAGGAAACGGGCTTAATATCTGGCCCTGCTTGCTTGGCTTCACCAAGTCTTACCATTGGCCGTCTTGGATCAGGATATCTCCTGGGGTCGAAAGCCCTTCTTGGCTTAACAACCTAGTGATTTTCAACGGCTTTGCGACCATCTCGATGATTTACTTTCCTAACCCCTTCAAGATTTTAAGTTTCCTTCTTGTCGAATACAACACTACACCGAGGGCATAACATGACTTTCGATTTCTTTTTCTGACACCTTCGGAGGAAGTCAGACAACGTTTCTTCCTCTTGAGGGAAGAAAATTTTGTTATACTTCTCCTGTCGACATTCATCGTCGAATTCCATAGAGGTCTCCTAGGATACACTAACCATATTGACCTCCATGTGGATATCTTCAGTGATATCCAACCTTTGGAATTGTATTTGAAGGCCCTTAGTGGCCTTGTCCATCTGTACGAAACCATCAGTGATTTCTTTGGTGTTCATCATTAGCTTTGAACTTTCAGCATCCTCAACGTCGGAGGCATCAACATTTTTGTTGGTGATCTCTCCCACGGCCTTTTGAGCGAAATCATCAAGAGGTTTCTGCTCGAAGTATTCATAAACCTTTGCCATAACAAGTCCATTGACGAAGTCCTCAGTGACTTCAGTCATGTTGAAATCCTCAGTGACTTCAATAAGGTTCACTTCTTCAGGTTCAGTATAATGGGCCTTAACTACTTGTAGAGGATCGGAGTCGATCTTCATCTGGCTCCATGTGTTGTCTCCGAACTTGAGTCTTCCTTCCTGGATGGCATTTTGCACAAGATCCCTGAAAAGAAAACATTGAGACGTTTTATGACTTAGAAAACCATGGTATTTTAAAAACCCTCTTTTCTTTCTTTGCTCTAAAGGAGGTACTATCATTTGACCATCTTTGACTAACAAGTCAAAAATTTCGTCACATTTTGTAACGTCGAAAGTATAAGTTTTCTTGGGAAATTTGTCACTCTTTTCTGGTTCGACATGATTTTTCCCATTCGAAGGTGCTAAAACTTTACACGCATATGGTGGCCCTTGCATCAATTCAGCAAGGTCGATCTCATGATCGTCAAAGTCTGAAAGTCCATGATAGGAACCTTCATCATCATTTCTGAAATCGACATAGGCTACCCTTTTACCTTTATTTTCCCTGGCCTTTTATTCCTTTAAACGTTCCAACTGTCAAACCCTATCAGCCAATTGGGCCATATCTCTCAGGTATTGAGTACCTAATTTCTTCCTAATCGAATAGTCGAAGCCCCCAACGGCCATTTCGACCAGTTCATGCTCTGGTATTTGTGTAAAACACCTATCTTTGAGCAATCGAAACCTATTTAGATAGTCATCAATTGTCTCAATAAACTTTCGCTTGATACTAGCCAATTTCTTCAAACTTATCTTCGTTTGTCCCATGTAAAACTGCTCATGGAACATTCTCTCCAGTTGGTTCCAAGTGTGGACCAAACTTTAGGGCAAGGTAGTGAACCATGTGAAAGCATTCTTTGTGAGAGAACTTGGAATGTTTGTTATCCTAAGGCTCTCATTGTTTGACATATCTCCTGCCTCAATTAAATATCTAGCTCCGTGCTCGACAATAGATTCAGTGGTATCCCCAGAAAACTTAGTGAATTTAGGGATTTTGGTTCTAGGGGGTGCTTCTTCCTGCAAGATATACTCTGACAGCAGTGACGTATAATTTGGCCTTCGAAGGCCAAAATTTACCCCATTTCGAACCATAATTCTCTCGACCATGATTGCTAGATTATTATCTGCTGCCACATCGTCATGTCAAACTTGCCGTATGATATCATCGGCATTTTGGTTTCTATTCACCATTACTACCTTTGGTTCCCAGTGTATTTGTGGTTCAATCCTAGGGGGTACTGCTCCTCCCCCTTGGTTTTGTGGGATCTGGTTGATAGTGAAGTCTTATTCAAAGGTGACCTCCTGATTTTGTCTTACCCAATCCCTAGAAGGGTGTTGTTGGTGCTGCGGTACACCAAGAAATTCAGACATTCGCGCCATCTGCACTGTCATCTGTTGATTCAACTGAGTCGTATTTTGAATCATAGGATTCAATATGGTGGTCAAGGTTTGGTTCAACATCTAAACCATTTCATGGGTTACTTTCGTCCATCTGTTGCCTCCATGCTGTCGCGGAGTTATTGGTAAGAGTAGGTAATTGTGTCGGGTGCCTCAAACCTGAAGATTAGTTAGTTCGACCCATGTTAACTCCAGACCCTTGTACTGGAGAATTTATGTTAACCATTGGTTCTAAAAAATTAGAACCAACTTTGTGTAAATTGGCCATTAGTGAAGTTGGCATTCCATACGGCTGTTCTCGACTACCAAATGGTATTGAGAAACCAGGGGGTACACACAACCTATTTTGAATATCTCTAATTGGTGGGGGAGTATGAGGAGGTCCCCTAGGCCCAATGTAAGTTAAAATTGGTTCAGTATGGGAGATCGAATGCGTAGGAATCAAACTCACCATAGATGGAACTACTTCGGACACATGCACTGTGGCCATGTTTGCCCCTATCGAACGACAAAGGGGCGTTATGTTACTGGTTGATGGATCTTGAGAGTTTTGGGTATATGGCGTATTCACATTTTCCATCCTCGTATGGGATTCTCTCCTTGGTCGTTGCTCGTTGTTTATGGCTACTTTACCACTTCTTAATAACATACAACAAATCTTTTCCCAAAAAAAAAACTTAACAACCAGAACTACACACAATTCATAACGTTAGCACTGGTCCCACTAGGCGTGCCAATTTGTTTCCCGTGAAAATTGGTAAACAACCGCTGATCTTCCATATTTCTAAATTTGGTTACTTGCAGGATCGATCAGATTGATCCTAGGACATGTGCTAATTATTTTTAAAATGAGTTTTGGTAATAACGAACACTCCGACAGTAAGCGTAAAGTTAGAGTTTGAAAACTAATAAAAAGGCTAATATGAATTAGAGAAATTGTAAAGGACTTGTGGCAATAAACAACTGATAAAAGCAAATGTTGAAAGCAAGGAAATCTTAAGACTGTAAATGACGAAGTAAAAGAAGAGTGTTTGGAATGAATAATTAAAGAAGTGTATTTCTGGAAGAAAAAAGTAAAGATAAATTTGTATTGCTTTGAAGTAACTAACAATCGTGTAAGCAAACGTACATTCTGTGATTTACGATTCTTCTTCACACGAGTACTTGGTAAATTTACAGATTTTTGTACACACTTTTCTAACACTAAGACGCTATATTTATACTGGATTGAGATAACTGTTTTTGGTGGTTCTTCAATCACGTCGAGACACATAGCGCCTTGCATGGATGCAACTACCCATTATGCTCCACGTGTACTCTCAACGATTTCAGATAAGGGCGAAGTTTCCTCCCTTATTTTAATTTTGAATCTTTAGTCGAAAACTATCTTCAACCGTTTTTTAAGAGATATTTCTGGAGTCTCAACTGCATATCGACCCTTATTACCCTTATCCAATCGAATCACCCCCATCTGGTCGAATATCACCTCCTGGTCGAAAAGCAGCTATACATATGATTTCCTTTTTTTGGTAATTCTTAATGGCCGTCAAAAATATGAGCTAACAGCACCTCAAACGGTTTAACAAAACTCAAGTTATGATAAAACCCGTTGGAAACAAAAAAAAATCGTTTATGGAAAACATGACAGTTGTAACCGGTTAACCAAAACCTGTAACCGGTTACAGTCACAAAATTTTCAAAAAAAGTCTATCAGCTTTAGCTGTAACCGGTTACACCAATGCGTTAACCAGACACTACTATACAAAAACACAAAAACATTATTTTTACCATTGGAGCACCTCCAATGCTCCGATTTAACTCACCAAAAATACCCAAACACACATAATTCATCATACATCACTTATATTGCATCAAGCATGTTAATTTCACACAGATCAACACTTTAATTCACTATTTAATCATAAACTCAAGGTTATGTTCATAGAGTAAAAAATTCATCAATTGCAACAACAACAATTAGACTCCGTAACAATTCATCATGAATATAATTCAATGAGCCACAGTACACGAAATTCACAATAATATCACCATATAACATATCATTCACAACTTCGTATCAAAACACATAATCATCATCAATGGAGAAAGAAAATAAAAACCTATAGGAGGGTGAGGATCCCTTTCTACCTTTCATACAATATACACCCATAGTAGAGTGATCTCCCCCTTACCTTGGATTTTCAGCAGCAACTCTAAGCCTTGGCTACATTGATTTCCTCCCAAAGCCTCGTCCTCACTTTTCCTCTTTCCTCATGTCCCAATATAATACGTACTGACCACTCTTCGGTTTCATAATCCATTTTTATTAAAAAAATCTAATTTAATCTTCTAATAATTGTACCTTGACCCAACTTATTATAATTCTCACACTTACCTTTTTTTCCTCATAGTTTCTATTTTTCACCCAAAATCTCTATTTTCTATTTAATTTTAATATTATTTAATTATCTAATTATTTAATTAAATAACTAACACTTTTCTACCAATCCTAACATAACATAAACATGCCAAAATACATAATCATAAATCCAAGGGTTAAATACATTTTTCCCCCCTGTAATGTTAGCGAGTTTAGGATTACCCCCCTGTAAAAATATTTTTTGTAAACCCCCCCTTATGTTATGTAGATTCCTTCATAGAACCCCCTAATATCCAGGTGGCATGGAATCTAATAAGAGGTCCTACACCTGGCATATTTTTAATTTTGTTAAAGTGATTATGTGTCATTTTACACTTTTTAATTTCAAATACCCCCTTAGAAAATTAGGGTTCTGAACATAGCAGGGAAGACGAAGACGAAATTTCCAGGGGAAGACGAAGACGAAGAAGAAGAATGCAGGGAACGAAGCAAACGAGAAAGACGACCGCAGTGAAGACGAAGATGAAGACAACCTCAGCGAATACGAAGAAGCGATCCAGCTCAGTGAAGACGAGCTCAGTGAAGTGTCCAAAGTCCGAGGTTAGTAAAAATTTGAAGTTCATCAATGTCGTAGGGTAAAATTTTGAAATCAACAATCTTTGACATGTGGGTATAATATATTGACAGGATTCACAACACTTTAGTGTTACACTCCACCATGGGGGTGAATTTTACAGGGTTTTTGAAGAAGAAATTATATACAGAGGGGGTACGGATACGACAGTTAATGGGATACATGTTTCAAATTGGAACATGGATAACATTGAGAAGTTGTTGAGTAGGTTAGGGTATAAGGCTGATTGTGTTAGGGTATGGACAAAAGTTTTAGAAATTCAAGATGGTTTTTTTCTGATTAGGAAAGATGATGCTGTTGATGATTTTGCTCTATACTTTAGTGCAATGAATGTGAAAGGAGATTTGTATGTTGAACATAGTACTGGGAACATGGACCCTGCTGATAGGGAACCTAAATGTGTGAATGATGATGACCACCCCCTGATAATGGAATTGATGGGTTAGATGAGGAGAAGGTAGAGGGGTTAGATGACAGTGAAGATGAAAGAGCTACTGCTTACTTTGATGGTTTTGAAGGAATAGATGTTACTAAGCCTATTAGGTGGGAGCCCAATAACAGTATGGAGGAGCCTAATAAGAGTATGGATTCAGATGATGTATACTATAGTGATGAGTTGAATAGTTCTGACCCAGATGATTCTTGTGATGAAGAAAGGCCCAAGTATGCTAGGTTTAGGAAAGAGCATCTAAACAAAGACTTTATATTCAAGTGGGGTATGGAATTCAACACACTTGATGACTTTAGGGCAGCTATCCGTGAGTAGTCAGTGCTTAATGGGAGGGAAATTTCTTTTGTGAAAAATGAGGGAGATAGGGTAAGGGTGGTGTGTAAGCATAAATGTGGGTTTTTAGTCTTATGCTCTAAGGTGGGCCACAAGGAGACTTTTGCTATAAAAACACTTGTACATAAGCACACATGTGCTAGGGTTTTGAACAACAAGTCTGCTAGCTCAAAGTGGGTGGCCAAGCATGTGGTAAAGAGGATGCAAACTTCTGATACAGTCAGGATAAGAGACATCATCCAAGATATGAGGCAAACATATTCTGTGGGTATTACTGTTGCAAAAGCATGGAGGGCTAAGCTAATTGCCAAGAAGATAATTGAAGGGGATGCTGACAATCAGTATGCTTCCATATGGAGGTATGCAGAAGAACTAAGAAGGGTAAACCATGGCAACACTGTGAAGATAAATGTAGAAAGACCTAGTCCATCCATACAACCAAGGTTTGGGTCATTTTATTTCTGTTTTGATGGCTGTAAGAAAGGCTTTATTCATGGATGCAGACCATTTGTGGGGGTTGATGGATGTCACTTAAAGACCAAGTATGGTGGACAGTTACTTATTGCTGTAGGCAGGGATGCTAATGATCAATACTTCCCTTTGGCATTTGGTGTGGTTGAAAATGAAACAAAGGAGAGTTGGAGATGGTTTATACAACTACTAATGGAGGACATTGGTCAGGATAGAAGATATGTATTTATCTCTGATCAACAGAAGGTATGTATTTAACTCTATCTTTCGGTTGCAAATTATTCTATTCTCTAAATGTTGAAAAAACTTCTATTTTGTATCAGGGACTTGTGGCTGTATTTGAAGAATTGTCTGATACTATTGAGCATAGATTATGTCTTAGGCACTTGTATGCTAATTTCAAGAAAAGGTTTGGTGGAGGAGCCCTTATTAGAGATTTAATGATGGGAGCTGCTAAAGCCACATACTATCAGGCATGGGTCCAAAAGATGAATGAATTGAAGAATGCAGATCCCAATGCTTGGACTTGGTTGATGGCTGTTCCTACCAAAAGCTGGTGTAAGCATGCCTTTTCTTTTTACCCTAAATGTGATACATTGATGAATAATATCTCAGAGTCTTTTAATGCTACCATTCTAGCTGCTAGGGACAAACCTATACTCACAATGTGTGAGTGGATAAGAAAATATCTGATGAATAGGTTATCCACCTCTGCAAGTAAACTAGAAAATTGGCCACATAAGGTGATGCCAATACCTAGGAGAAGGTTAGATAATGAGGTGTTCAGGAGTGGTCATTGGTTGCCAACATGGTCAATTGCTGAGACTTTTCAGGTTACACATAGTTACAACACACATGAATTTATTGTTGACATTGCTAAAAGGTCATGTAGTTGTAATTTTTGGGAATTAGTAGGAATTCCATGTAGGCATGCTGTAGCTGCTCTGAGTTATAGAAAGCAAAACCCTGATGAATTTGTTGATGCTTGTTACACAAGAGAAAAGTTTTCACTATGTTATGGATTTTCAGTAAGTCCAATCAATGGTCAAGATATGTGGCCAGAAGTTGAGATGGAACCACCTCTACCACCTGCATATAAAAATGGTCCTGGTAGACCTAAGAAGATTAGGATAAGAGAAAGTGGAGAGGATGGTGCAAGGAAGAGAAGATCTGGTGTTGCATATAAGTGCACCAAATGTGATAATTTTGGTCACAATGCTATGACTTGTAAGGCTACCACTCAGGATCCCAATGCACTAAAAAGAAAGGTAATTCATTGTGATATACATTTTATCTTACATTCTACATTTTGTCTTACATTCTTCATTGTGATATGCATTGTGATGACAACCATACATTGTGTCTTACATTGTAGAGAAAACCTAAAAAAGGACATGTGCCAACTGCAACTGATATGCCAACTGCAAATGATATGCCAACTGCATCTGATATGCCTGCCCCAACTGCAACTGATATGCCAACTGCAAATGATATGCCAACTGCAAATGATGTGCCAACTGCAAATGATATGCCAACTGCAAATGATATGCCAACTGCAACTGATATGACTGTTCCAACAAATGTGCCTGTTCCAACTGATCCACAGCCTCCAACTGATATGCTTGTTCCAACTATTATGAGTCAAACAGGATCTAGTGTGGCTGCCTCAATCACAAAACAATCCAGAAAAAGGGTTGAAAAAAAACCTATCATCAAAAGAAGGCAAAGTGAGAGGATCAAGTTGAGTTGGTTTAAAAGACCCATAACAGGTGAAGGAATATCTAGTGACAAACCAATTACCCTACCAGAAAATGAAGACATACCCACTTCAAAATGAGGGACTAATTATTATGTTTCTGCTATGTATTTTGTAATCCTTTTGGAAAACTCTTTTGTAATGCCAACTGATCTTTGAAGACATGTATTTTGTAATCCTTTTGTAACAAACATATGCACTTACTGTGATGATCAATTCTAATGTATCAGTTTAACATTATTGGTGTGTATTGTCTATAAAACACAATGGCTAGTCTGTCACATTTTTTTCTTGTTTTTCATAAACCATGAATTCTGCAGAGAGCCATGGCTAGTCTGTGCACTAATCTTACAACAAAACCATGAATTCTACAGGACCTAAAGAAAAAGCCAAAGTATTTAATTACATTCACCTTGAATTCTGCACTGAAAAAGTTTAAGAGATAACTTTTTTTCTTTAGAATTACTGACTATAAAATTGTTCTGTAGTTTTCTGATGATTTTGCAATTTTGCTCTTTCATTATGATATAACTTTTTTCTGTCATTATTGGTAGATTGAATGCTGAAAGTTTAATCAAATAATGATGCTGCACTGACAGTTTAAGATTGATGAACAGATTACATTTCATTGATGAACACATTACAAGTTCAACATTACATTGCTGAAAAACACTAATGACATAACAATTACATGACAGACTCATTAGACTAACTTAACCATAGCTGCTATCAACATCCATGACAGACCAATTACAAACATTAACCATAAATTTTTCCTCTTTTCCATTGCAATCTTTGTCTTCAGTTTTTCTAACTTGTTAAGCTTTCCGACTCTGCAATCTATCTCCTCAACAATCTCTTTAGCAAATTCAATCAAATAAGCCTTGTTGACTTCACATTGGTGGCATCCGGACGGATTGGTTTCTTTCACTGCAAACTCACTGACCAAATCATCCCACAAAAATAAACCGCACCCATTCTGCAATTTGAGACAAACACCACCAACAATTAATTTCGAAATCAAACTCAAAATAATAAAATGCTTCAAAATTGCTCACCATATAATTCCTGCATTTCCAAAATTTGCGACCGGGGTTTTCAATTGACTTGGAGACCCACAACTTCATGGTTTCATTGCATCCACATCTTGGTAAGCCGTTTCCAACTTCACTCGTGGAAGATGCCTTGCTGCCACCCATAACCCAGATGAAGGGGACACGGACGAAGATGAAGAGAGGGATGGATTTGGGGTAGGGATGGATTTCACGAAGAGAGAGAGGGATGGATTTGGGATAGGGATGGATTTCACGAAGAGAGAGAGGGATGGATTTGGAACCCTAATTTCTAGTTTATGCCATGCTGGAGACCTAATGAAGATTCACATGTGAAAATTAAAAAATTAAAAAGCCACGTCTGAAATAAAAAACCAAGATTCCATGCCACCTGGATATTAGGGGGTTCTATGAAGGAATCTACATAACATAAGGGGGGTATTGAAAAAATAACTTTATCAGGGGGGTAACCCTAAACTCGCTAACATTACAGGGGGGTAAAGTGTATTTAACCCTAAATCCAATGCATATAAAATTCATTTAAATAAACAAATAGACCATACAATCAATTAAATAAATAATTTAAAGAAAATAGAGTGTTACAACTCTCTCACACTTATATAATTTCCACCCTCGAAAATTACCTAAATTAAACAGTTTTGGATAAGACTCTTTCATCTGACTCTTCAACTCCCACGTCATGCTACCTCTAACAAGTACTCCCCAAACAACTTTTACCAAGAAGATCACTTTACCTCTTATTTGTCTCACTTCTCGGTCATTGATTCAAACTGATGATGTCTTCACAATCAAGTTATCTCTCACTTACACATCATCCATTTGAATCACATGAGACGAATCCATAACATACTTTCAAAATTGAGACACATGAAACAAACTAAAGAGTCAAAAGAGATTATGGTAAAGCAACTCTGTAGGCCACTTCTCCTACTCGTTTCATAATCTGATAAGGACCAATGAAACACGACGTGAGCTTTTGAGACTTCAAAGCTCAACCAACACCTTTAACTAGAGTGACTCGAATAAATACATGATCTCCCTCTTAGAACTCAAACATTATCCTCTTTTTATCATGATAACTCTTCCAAAGACTCTGAGAATCCCTTTCCTTCTCTTGATCATCTTGATCTTCTCGGTAGTCTGCTGAACAATCTCAGGTCTAAGCACAACACTTTCACCAAAATCAAACAAACACAAAGGTGCCATACACCTTCTACCATACAAAGCCTCAAATGGTGTCATTCCAATACTAGAATGAAAACTATTGTTGCAAGTGAACTCAACCAACAGTAAGTAACTGTCCCAGTTAGCTCCCTGCTCCAAAACATAAGCTCTCAGCAAATTCTCCAAAAATTGGACATTATTCTCTGTCTGACCGTCCGTCTACGAATAAGTTGTCTTTTAATTATATGAGTTGTATGAGCCTTTAAGTAATATTTAATGTTGGAAATAATCTATCAATGATAAAGACAATTACTTAAAGATTTGTAACCTTAACTTAATGATTTTGTCATTTACTTTTGATCTTTCATTATCTTTGCCTTTTTCTTCATTGTTGATATGATTATTTTAATCAAAACTCAAACAAGTTCATAATAGAGGTTAGAAGGTTGACGTCTTCTATGAACTATCATTAACCTTGTTAGTTAACATATTCTTCTAAAACTTGCTTGAGACACTCTTTCGAAACTTAGATTATTTTTTATAACATGCTTATAACTTTACACGTAGGTATGATAAACATTAAACAATTTTCAAAAATCTAACAACTATACTTGATTGATAATACAAAAACTTGCTATACTAGTAAAATATATAAGTTAAATACATATTATATTTTTGTAAATGGTTAAGAATTTCACATCATACAATCTATAACAAAATATATGTTGGAAATCCCCCCAAACCTATGGAGAATTTCAATCAATCTTGATGAACAAGATTGTTATCACCCACATAATGACAATAATAGAAAAGAACAATGAAGAAAGAAAGAAAGTAAAAAACGATGAAGGAGAAGAAGATCAAAATTCTACAGAGTTTCTCTCTACCCACAAACCGTGGAAAACTTCTTATTCACTGTGCAACTGCAAAATACTGTGAATACAATGTTATGAACACTCTATTCACTTCATTACAAAAATAAGGGTTACTCCCTCTATTTATAAATTTAGGTTAACTTGGACCTCAAGGCAAGGCCCAAAACTATAAAAGCCCAAAATATCTAACACTACTAAAATAGGCCTAAGTCAATATCTAATGTGAAGCAACATGCTTCTACACTTTGACACACTAACATAACTTAACACATTAGGTAGTTCGACACTTCCTTGCTTCTGTCGAGCAACCTGCTTCGACACAAGGAATTATAATTCAATACATCACCTAATTCATTGTGTGTAAGCTATCTACATTCATCATAGCTCTTAGTCTTCTGAACACTTTGACCTGCACTCCCTTCGTCATGATGTCTGCAATCTGATTCTCAGTTCTGCAGTGTTCCATATTCATCTTCCCATCTGTTACCTGCTCTCGAAGATAATGTAACCTCATATCAATGTGCTTGCTTCTGTTAGACGGTGTGGTAGGTGATCGATAGGGGCGGTGAATAGATCACCACATAAAAATATCGGACTTTTAATTGATTTTTAAAGGCTAACGGAAAAGTGCAGTCCCGAATCGACTTCCATCTATTCTGAACCGACTACTAGAAACTCGGACATGTGATAAACCAATGGATAACAATATGCCGATAACAAATAAACACACTTGGATAATCATTTTAATGAAATTCACAAACAACACTATATTCCAATGAACAAAAACAAGCATAACACTTTTATCAAACAGTTGGTGTGCAATGTTTAATGATCCTTATTATCAATGGAGTTATCAAAGCAATTTTCTCAAATCAAAACATTAAAATAGTTTTTCAATTATGCAATTTTTTTGCCAATGTAGGATCATTCAACAGAAAAATTAACACCACAGTTGAAGGATAAACTTGTCGAAAAAGTAAAGAGATTAAGGATAGAAAATTGTACGCAGAGAGTTTGGTAAGGAAGTTCCCACTATCGTCCTCGCGTGTGGGTACACCTTCCCTCAATTTTGAAATCGAAATTGAGATCTTATTTCCAATAATGTTACAAATGTTTACAAGGTTACAACATAAATAACGAACACCAATCCCACAGATTATGTTGAATTTATCTTAACCCCGCTTGATCCGATCTGATCAAGTCTTGAACCTTAAAATCAACGATCAATCCTCCACTCCACTACTTATTTGTCAAATCTCCTAGATTTCCAAACCCCTTCACTACCGCTGAATTCGATCCACTTGACTTTGATGAAAACCCCCAAGAAATGATTCGTTCTTGATGGAAAACCTTCCGGTTTTTCAGAGAAACCCCTTTTGTATCCCTTCAACCCAACTTCGATTACAAATCCTACAGCTGAACGTTATCTCAAAGATCTCTTGATGCAA
The DNA here is from genome assembly GCF_024323335.1 of Lathyrus oleraceus. Taxonomy (NCBI): domain Eukaryota; kingdom Viridiplantae; phylum Streptophyta; class Magnoliopsida; order Fabales; family Fabaceae; genus Lathyrus; species Lathyrus oleraceus. Next base: position 134,495,592 of record NC_066584.1, read on the forward strand.
TTCACAATGATTATTATGTTTCAATGTGATTGAATGTGAAAAGATGATTGAGAAGATGATGAAGACAAAGCATCTTTCAGATTTCTTGCTCATACAAAAAAGGGCTCTCAAAACGTTTTCATGTGTTGTGTAAAAAGAATAATGTTTTACTACTTATAACAGAGTGAAAACAGAAAATAACAGAAAAATTTAGTTGGATGAGTCTATACATGCGATGCATGAGTCAATACATGTGTGCAAAGATTGACTCATGAGTCGATATATGACCAAATGGGTCGATACTTGAGGTAACAAAAACATTTTCCAGAATGAATGTATCATGATGTATCGATAGATAGGGTATGGGTCGACCCATACTGGGTTGAAAAACAATTTTTCACAATTTTAATACATCATGAGTCGCTACATGAGTAAATGGGTCGATACATGTTTGGTAGAAAACACCAAACAGAATGGTTGACAGGCCATGTATCGATACAACCATCAATGGGTCGATACATGCTGGAGGAAATTTGATTTTTGAGAAAAACAATTACACATGTATCGATACATCACCATATAAGTCGATACATGCTAAACCAAAATTGAATTTCAGAAACACAATTTAGACATGTATCGATACACCAACTCATGCGTCGATCCAAAACATGAAAATATGCAAAAATGACATTTTAATGATGCAAAAATCTTCTCAATTGTTATTTTAATGATATGCCATGCTAGAGATCTTTTGAAATAGTTTCCAACTACATTTCTATCACAAACTTTGACATCACTCAAAAACTCATAATATTGGATATCACTCACAGCTCCGACCATGTGCTATCGAATTCTTCGCCAGATTGATAACTGACATGCTATCAATCTTCATGGTAATTTCTCCACGACTCTTCTTTGTTATTTCTTTGACCAAATTCACCATCCATGTTGCTTGACATGCACAAAGGGAAGCAACTATGTATTCTGCTTTGCACAATGATAATGCCACTACTGGCTCTTTTCTCGAACTCCAAGCAACTAGTGCACCACCTAGCATAAACACATAGCCAACTGTGGATTTTTTATCCTCATCATCACTACACCAAATTGAGTCGGTGTATCCCACTAATTTGAATTCTTTTCCTTCACCAGCTACAGGAAACAAAATTCCATAGTCGAGAGTTCCTTTCAGATACCTTAGTATCCTCTTCGCTGCTGCTAGATGTGATACCTATGGCTTCTGCATGAATATACTTACCATACTTATACTATATGCTAAGTCAGGCCTTGTATGAAAAAGGTATCGAAGTGACCCAATAAGTCTTCTATATTGGGTTGGGTCGACATCATCTTTATCAGAATCTTTCGACATTTGTAATACGGGCTCAGCCAGAGTCGAAGTTGGGTTGCAATCTTGCATCTCAAATCTCTTGAGTATTTCGCCTGCATACCTTCTTTGATGCATCATAAAACCTCTACCACTCTTGTAGAATTCAATGCCAAGTATGTATGAAATGTCACCCAGATCTGACATTTTGAATTCCTTGTTGAGTTCATCTTTGAAGTCTTTGATCTCCTTCTTGCAGCTACCTGTTATCAACAAGTCATCGACATAGAGGCATAATATAAGCAATTAACTCTTGCTTCTTCTTACATATACTCCATGTTCAGATTTTCACTTCACAAATTCCTTCTCCCTTAGAAAGCCATATATCTTCTTGTTCCAAGCTCTTGGAGCTTATTTAAGTCCGTACAGGGCTTTATGTAGCCTGCACACCTTTCTTTCTTCGCTTTGTTTCATAAACCCAACTGGTTGTGTAACATAAACTTCTTCTTCTAATGAGCCATTAAGAAATGAAAATTTCACATCCATCTGACACATCTTCCAGTTGTTTATGTTTGCTAGAGCAACAATCAATCTGATTGTTTCGATCCTAGCAACAGGAGAAAAAACTTCATCGAAGTCGATTCCTTCTTTCTAAAGAAATCCTTTCACCACAAGCCTCGCCTTGTGTCGAGTCACTTCTCCTCTGGGATTCAACTTCACCTTGTATACCCACTTTACATCGATTGCCTTCTTGTCTTGGGGCAACTCGACAAGTGACCAAGTGTTGTTGACTTCGATTGATTTCAGCTCTTCGTCCATTGCTTTCATCCACTTTGAATCTTTCAATGCCTCAGCTGCATTGACAAGTTCGACATCTGCGTAGAAAGCATAATGTACTAGCTCACCTTCTTCATTGACTACATCATCTGATGTAATCACACATTCTTGCAACCTTGCAGGCACGTGTCTTGTTCTTTGAGGTCTACTTGGGCCTGCTTCACCTTTGACTTCTTCCTGTCGAACTTCTCTTTCGACTTCACTAGTTGGTTCATCATAAAAGATTCTCACAGAATCCTTCTTAACATTCTCAATCCAATCCCATTCCTTAAGCTCATCTATGATCACATCCCTGCTGATTACCACTTGCTTATTCACTAGGTTGAACAACTTGTATCCTCCAGTCGAATGATATCCTATCAGGATCAGTTGACTCGACTTGTTATCAAGTTTTCTTCTCCACTGATATGGCACATGTCTATGTTCTATAGATCCTAACACCATGAGATGACTCAGGCTAGGCTTGACACTAGACCAACATTCTTCTGGCGTGATTCCTTCTAGCTTCTTCATCATACATCTGTTCAGGATATATGTCGCAGTCAACACAACTTCTCCCCATAATTCTTTGGGTAGATGCTTGCATTTCAACATACTTCTAACCATATTCATAATGGTTTTATTCTTCCTTTCTACGTCTCTATTCTACTGTGGAGTGTAGGGTGACACCACCTCATGCACAATCCCTTCTTTCACACATAATGTATCGAAATATTTCGAAACATATTCTCCACCACCATCAATCCTCAAAATCTTGATCTTTCGACCGCTCTGTCTTTCAACCATACATTTAAACTTGGTAAATACATCGATCACTTCACTTTTCTTCTTGATCAATTAAGACCATAGTTTTTGACTGAAATCATCTATGAATTTAACAAAGTATTTGTTACCTCCAATCGAATCCACCTGGAGAGGACCACATACATCAGAGTATATGACTTCAAGAGTTGCCTTCGACCTGCTTCCTGCATCCTTACTGAAGTTGTTCTTATGTTGCTTCGCCTACACACATTCTTCACACACTGCATTTGGAATGTTGATTTATGGTAATCCTAAAACCATATTTCTTCTCTTCAAATCTATGATGTCTTTGAAATTGAGATGGTCAAGTCTATAATGCCATATCCATTCATCTCTGCTGGCTGTTGTTGCAAGGCACGTATGCTCCAATCACATTAAGCTCAATCTTGAAGGTTCTATTTTGAGACATTGGAGCCTTCAAGGTCAACCTTCCATTTGAGTCGAGAATTCTCATCATCTTGTCTTTGATCGATACTCTGTAGTTCTTTTTGACTAATTGCCCTATGCTGAGTAAATTGATCTTCATGCATGGTATGTACAACACATTTGAAATTACTGACCTCTTGCCATCTTTCCTCATAATCAGAACATCACCAACACCTTCAGTTGCTAGAGTGTTGTCATTTGCAAATTTCACCATGTTCTTCATTGAGGGCTTTATGTTGACAAACCAATCTTTCCTTCCAGACATGTGTGATGAGCATCCTGAGTCCAAGTACCACTGGTCCTTGAATCTCTCTTCATCTCTTATTGTAACCACCAGCAACGTCTCTTCTTCTTCATGTTTCGTCGGGTTCGCATAAGTTTCTTGATTCTTCTGCTTTTCTGGACAATCACTAGAATAATAACCATACTTCTGACAATTGTACACTGAATGTGACTCTTGTCTAGCTTTTGACCGCCACCTCTTCCTCTACCTGCAACACCACCTTTTTGGTTGCCTTAGTTCCATGGTTTTCTCTGATTCAACCAGTTTCCTTCTTGTTGATTTCGACCAGTCGAATTGTTATAACCTCCTATGCCTTTGTTGCCATTCCAGTTTCCTTTTCTTTCTTTTGCTGATTACGCCTGCAAAGCCATATCACTCTTCGAATTTCCTGCAGCTCTTTCAGCCATTCTTTGTTCATGAGATTCAAGCGTCCCTTGAAGCTCTTCCTTTGTCAGTTTTGACACATCATTTGATTCTTCTATGGATACTACCACGTGGTCGAACTTTGGAGCCAACGACCTCAAGATCTTTCCAACAACAGATCTTGATGTCAACACTTCTTCACATACCTTCATTTGATTCACCAATTTCGTAACCTTGGTGAAGAAATCAGTTATGCTTTCATTATCTTCCATCTGAAGCAATTCATACGTTCTCTTGTGAGTTTGTAACCTCACTTCTTTCACCTTCTCTGCGCCTCCAAACGATTTCTCTAGAATTTCCCATGCTTCTTTTGCTGACTCTGCATCACTAACCTTTTCAAAGTTATCTGCATCAACATATTGATGGATTATAAAGAGAGCTTTATAATCTTTCTTCTTCAGTTCTTTATGTGCATCCTTTTCTTGATCTGTCGTGTCTTCTGCAAGCGTTGCTACTCCTTCCTTCACAAGATCCCAAAGATCTTGATAACATAACACAATCTTTATCTGCTTGCACCAATTCTCATAATTGTTGTTCTTGAGAATCAGAAGATTTGCTGGAAAATGCTCGTTTGGATGATTCGTTGCCACAGTGATTTTCTTCTCACGAATCGATTAAACAGGAGCTCTTAATACCAGATGTTGGAAATCCCCCAAAACCTATGCAGAATTTCAATCAATCTTGATGAATAAGATTTTTATCACCCATACAATGACAATAACAGAAAAAAACAATGGAGAAAGAAAGAAAGTAAAGAACGATGAAGGAGAAGAAGAATTAAAATTATGCAGAGTTTCTCTCTACCCACAAACTGTGGAAAACTTCTTATTCACTTTGCAACTGCAAAATACTATGAATACAATGTTATGAATACTCTATTCACTTCATTACAAAAATAAGAGTTACTCCCTCTATTTATAGATTTAGGTTAACTTGGACCTCAAAGCGAAACTCAAAACTATAAAAGTCAAAAACTATAAAAGCCCAAAATAGCTAACACTACTAAAATAGGCCTAAATCGAAATCCTGTGTGAAGCAACATGCTTCGACACTTCGACATACTAACACAACTCAACACACTAGGTGGTTCGACACTTTTTTGCTTCTGTCGAGCAACCTGCTTCGACACAAGGAATTACAAGCCAATAATATATAAGTTAAATACATATTATATTTTTGTAAATTGTTAACTCTGAAATATTTATAAGTAGAGGTGATTATCTTCTTACAAATAAATTCTAGAAAATCATTTTAAGTCTAATCACAAATTTAAAATGGTATTAATTTTGTTTCTTTGAAATTTTTTAAATTCACATCGATTAGAGATAAAACATAAAAAAATATATATATATATATATATATATATATATATATATATATATATATATATATATATATATATTATATATATATATATATTAGTTTTATAAATTTAAATTAAGAAAACTCTAATTCTAATATATCTAAGACGACCCACTTTTTCACTAACAAACTAGTGTTATAAAATTGTGAAATGCCGCCCACAATTCCAAAATAAATAGTTTCATTATTAAAAAATAATGTTATCCTTGCTTTTTTTACTCACACATGATAATGTTATTTTTGACTACTTTTATACTTTCAGTTCCTTTGATGCTTTGCACGTTGTGAAACTTTATGACTCATGAGAGCGACAATTAATGTCATGTTCTTTATCCTTGTGTTTCATATTTCACACTCACTCCCTTTATCGTTGCGTTTCATCATATTTCATACTCTCAAAAAAAAGTCATTGAAGTTTTTGTCTCATCATTTTAAGTACTCTATTTCTTATACTACTCTCAAAACTATAGTATCTAACTTGACATTAGAAAGAGGACTTTCTTGGTAATGGTATAGTACTACAAATAAAATAAGTCAAATGAAGTCTATGATGAAATAAGTAAAAACATTTTTTAGTTTCAAAAAAATGATTCAGAAGTAGTGGACCACAAATAACCATAGTGTGTGTCTCACCATTTTTAATGAATGATACCAATTCTTTCAAAAATATAAAATTGATTATACTACATGGTTACTTAAATGTCAAGAATATTGCAGTTTTTAAGTCTTTGATTAGCTCTTAGTTTGCTTTATTCCATTGACACGTATGCAATGGCTACCTAAAATTTACAACCAACAAATTTGGAGTTGTGACCCACCACACCAACTGTATTATCATACTGCTCTACCACTTATAAGTGTTAGTGTGCCACACATTGTTGCTAGGGGTGTGCAAAATAACCAATAACCATGAACCAAGTTCCTATCCAAATTAATCCAAACTTTAAAACCAAACCCAAAATTATATTTTGAAATTGGTTATCCATTTATCAAATTAAAAAAAAACCGGTAACCATTATTAAAAACCGGTTCAAGTAAACGGTTACCATTTTTCAATAATCATTTCAAATCAATCCAAAACACAAATTTCAGAATCCCTAATTCTCAAAAATCCAAATTCCCAATTCATCAAAACCGGCATCCTATTGTAAATGGTATTGAAAGTTGTGATGTTTGCTTTCATATTGGTATTCTTTAACAATGTTCAAGTCAAATTCTGTGAGTAGTAAATTTGTAATTTTGTAATTGTGTGTTGTATTATGGAGTTATTTTTATCCATTTTCTTAGCTTTAATTGGTTGTGAATTGTTTCTATTGATTTCTGTTTTTAAAGATTTGTATAGAAAATATAGTATTAGTATACAATTTGTTTTTCAATGTTTTTTTTCCTGTATATTTGGATATTTGCAAAGAAAACAAACTGAAAACAAGTTGGCAATTTCATCCTTAGTTATTTGTGAGTTTGAAAAAAGTCAACAAAAATTTTATCATTTTAATTTCTCCTTACAACTAGTCAGTTATTTTTATGACGTGGCAATTACTTTACTTTTTTATTATTGTAAAATTAAATGTGACATTGTTGATAGTTATCCTCTTAAATAAAATTGAGAAGCTGCAAAAAAAAAACTACCGTCAATAAAACTGCATCCTATGATTTTTTAAACCTGATTTATTTTTATAATTTTTTTAAATTGTTTTTTTTATAAAATTATTTTTTTTATAAAACTGTAAAAAAACTGGTTTGAAAAATACCAATTTAAAACTCTTTTTTTAAAATTGTTTTTTTTTCTATCTTATAGGTAATTACTTAATTTTGATTTTTCAGATTGAAATTTAAAAATAGTGATTGATTTAAAGAGCGATTTGATAAAGTTAAGAAGTTGTTGGAATGAAAATTAAATTAGAGGGAAATTTGGTTTTAAAATTGATCCAAACAAAAAATAATTTTTTTAGTACAAACCGGTTATTAACCAAACCGATCCAAACATAAACCGATTTTAAAAATATAAACCGGTTTTATCAAAGTGGTTTTAAAAACCAAACTGATCCATATATTTGGTTCAATTTGGTTATGGTTTTGAACCATGCACACCCCTAATTGTTGCTGCTTTTTCTCTTTCTCTCTTAATTTGTTAACAATAGAAAGTTTTCTACTTTAATGTCTTTTAACTATTATTAGGTCAACGAGGTTAGATCTACTAGAAGTGAATAAACTTTTATCATATAGGCAATTAATATTTGAATAGTGAGTGAAATATATATATATATATATATATATATATATATATATATATATATATATATATATATATATATATATATATATATATATATATATATAATTTATCAATTATTTAATTAATTTAAAATATAATATTTATTAATACTAATCAAATGATGTTACTGTTTCTCTTTTTCTTTTGGATTTAATCATTTACGCTTTAAAATTTCAAGTGATGCAAGGTTAAAGATGAGAAAACATATTTGGATTTAATTGAAATACACTGGTAGTGTAAAAGGATTTTACACTGTCAGTTAATCTTAAATGTTGGATATTGAAATAAGTTCGACTTTTATTTTAAAAATCTATAAAATAGTGCAAACGGGTGATGGTGATGAATCGACTGTGTAAATTTTTTTACACTGACAGTGCATAGTAATTAATCCCAATATCTTTTATAATCAACATTTTTTATATTATTTACATTTAATATTTTTTACTTTTTAACAACAAAGATAGTGTGACATTTACTCAAAATTTAAATGATCATGTATAACAATGTTGTATTTCATAGAACGATAGCCATAGTTTTAAAAAAAAGAAGTTATTTATACTCGTCAAAAAATATAGGTGTGCACGGTATCCCTGCAAGGTCAGAGGATATTTAGAGGTCTTAGTAGGTTTATAACAATTTAGGGTGGTTAGGGTTTGTCCACGGTGACGAGAAACTCTATATAGTGATGTTACGATAGTTTTAGAGGATCGACTCACGTGAGGTGGGATGCTCTGTATAATAGCGTAGTGCTTAGAGTATTATATGCAAGTTATGATCTATCTCCCTTATCCCGCTAGTGGGAGAAATATTTCTAGAGGCCTTTGGGCATGAGGTTTCCTTGAGAAGGATCACCGCTCACTCAGTCAATGATGGACAGTTAAATCCCTATTTCCTAGGGAGTTAGATAGCAGATACTGACCATGACTTCTCTGTGTCCAAAAGTCATTTCCCATGCTTCCTCTATCTAGGCGAGTGAAAGTCACTTCGAGCAAGGCGATACCTCCTGAAGGGTGACACATGGTCGTCACCCCTCTTGGGGGATGCAACGATTTCATCCTTTCCAGGTATTTTACAAATATAACACTACATAGTCCCTAAAGCACGAAGTCTCAGATAAAGGGCAAAGTGTTTTTATCTCATGGAATAATGTAATATCCCGAAGTTCTAAGTTTCTCGGTGATATGTGTGACGAACCAGACCAACTAGGCTTTGGGTTCTTTAAAAGGTTCTATTGAGCTTGACTGATGATACTACAAGTCCCTCAAGCAAAGTTATGTGTAGCATGATGATGAGACTACAAGTATCTCAGATGACGCGTTGGACCTCTCGGACGGGAATTCTATCAAGCTCTCATACAAGACTTAAACTAAGTCTCTTAGGCTAGACTTCAGTCACACCTCTTAGGTGAGATTTATATGTTTGGTCCCGCCCGATGAAACTTTAATTCCCTCGGTGAAAATTTTAGATAGCCTGGGATATCTCAGTCCCTCAGGTGAAGTCATGTGTAACCTCAATGATGAGACTACAAGTCCTTCAGGCGAGGTTTGGACCTCTCGGACGATACTTCTATCAAGCCCTCAGACAAGACTTAAAATAAGTCTCTTACACTAGACTTCAGTCGCGCCTCTTGGTGAGATTTTTATGTTTGGTCCCACCCAAGGAAACTTTAAGTCCCCCAGGCGAGGAGTTTAGATAACATGTTCATATTACCGTGAAGGACGGAAATGACCTTTACCGAAAAGTCTAACATTTGGAATATTGCCTCAAGAGGCGGCAATAATTTTATAAATTCTAGAATACAAAATATTGCCTTAAGAGGCGGAAAAGATCTTCGCCATAAAGTCCATCATACAAAATATTTCCATAAGAGGCGGCAATGATATTTGCCATGAAGTCCAACATACATAATATTGCCTTAAGAGACGAAAATGATCTTCGCCGTGAAGTTCAACACACAAAATATCATCTTAAGAGGAGACAAGGATCTTCACTATGAAGTCCAACATACACAACATTACCTTAAGAAGTGGTAATGATCTTCGCAATTAAGTACAACATATAAAATATTGCTTTAAGAGGCGACAAGGATCTTCGCCATGACGTCCAACATACAAATAAAAGAAAATGTTCTTGCTACTTATAAACATTCAAAAAAAAATTCATAGGTAAATACTTATGATGTCTCTTAAAAAATTATAAACAATCTCAATTGTAATAATACTTAAGATGAAGAGCGTTCCAAGTTCTGGGTAGGATTTTTCCGTCCAATTCTTACAATGCGTACGCCCCATGAGGGAGCTTCTGGAATATGCGGTATGGTCCATCACAGTTGGGTTGTAGCTTTCCCTGATGTGTAGGCAGAACCACTTTCTTTAAGACCAGGCCGCCTTCTCGCATCTCACTAGGCTTGACTTTAGAGTTGTACCTCCTGGTGGCTCTATGCTTGGCGGTGAATTCTTGAATGGGTGACTTCTCTCAATTCATCAATCAAGCCTGCCACACATTCTAATCCTGCCATGTTTACCTCTTGATTAAATTGGGAGTGTCGCCACGAGGACATGTGATTCTCTATAGGTAGCATGATGTTTGCTTCATATACCATGGCAAACGGAGTTTCCTTAGTAATAGAGTGAGGGTGGTGTGATATGACCATAATATTTTGTGGACTCATTATGCCCATAAACCTTTGGCATTATGGATCTTTTTCTTGAGTCTATTTAGAATACCTTTCGCTGATTCGGCTTGCCCATTGACTTGTGGGTGTACAAAAGATACGAACTTTGTTTGTACTTTTAAATCTCGACAAAAGTCTGTGAACATAACGCTAGCGAACTGGGCCGCGTTATCGGAGACAATGGCTCAAGGAATCCCAAGCCTGCATATAATTTTCTGCAAATAGAAGCGACGAATTCTTTCTACCGTGATTTTGTAGACAACTTCCCCCTCTATCAACTTAGTATTATCAAGAAATCCAGTTGTCCCGACACCAGGGGGAGCAAAACTAAGATATCCCACTGGTAGAAAGGCCAAGGTGCCTTCATTGACTAGAGAAGCTCGGTTGGGGTGTGATGAAGGTCATCGTTCCTTTGACACTGGTTCCACTTCTTGAAGAAGAAGATGATATCCTTCATCAGGGTAGGCTTATAGTATTCTGCCCTTAGCAACTTGTGGGAGAGTATTTTCCTGCCAATAAGACTAATGCAGGCACCCTTATGTACTTCTACAAGTACCATAGAGGTTTCATGCTCGCCTAGACACCATAGCATTAGAAACGCCCTCCCCATTTTATAAATCTTTCTTGAGGGAAGGGTGTACTTAGCGGCATTCTTTCAGACTCTCCTTGCTTCCCCCTCATTCAATGGGAGTTCGTCCGCCTACAAGTAGCGCAGTATGGGCGACATCCAGTTAGACTTGGGAACAACTTCTAGGGAGTAAACCTCGCATCATTGATGTTTGGCGAATGAGAGAGTCTCTCAGATCATTGTTCTGTTAAATCCTTTTGTCTTCAAGGTGGTGAGTTTGGATAGCATGTCTCCTCTAAAGTTTTGTTCACGGGGAATATGCTCTATTTTAAAAGAAGTAAAGCGAGGGGATAATTTTCTATCTTTTGCATATATCTTATCAGTTGGGGTTCTTTTGTCTGGTACTGCATGGAGATCTGGTTGTAGACTAACTGTGAACCACTCATGGCTTTCATTATGGAGGCTCCCATTTCTAAGGCAAGAACCATGTCAGCGACGAGGGCCTCGTATTCTGCATGATTGTTGTTGGCCGCGAACTCAAACTTCTATGTTATCTCAATGAGTATGTTTATGCGTCCTTCTAAGACTATTCCCGCGCCACTCCCCTTTACATTTGAGACACCACCAATTGATATCGTCCATTCTAGGGACGTCTCTTTGTCCACAAGTAAGCTTAATTCAACCACGAAATCTATCAGAGTTTGGGATTTGATTTTTCCTTTTAGGACTTAGTGATATCATATTTTGAGAGTTCCAGTATCCAAAACACCATCCTTTCCTCCAAATATGGCTTCTTGGGGATCTCTTATAAATCTCAATTCTAAATTTATAAAAGAAAAATAATAAAAAAACTCATATCTATATTTAAAAAATTCAAAAAAATAAAATAAAAGAAGAAGAGAGAGAAGTTTGAGATTTTGAGGTAGAATGAGATAAGAAAGAAGAAAAAGAAATAAAGAGAATGAGATGTTTGGTGGTTTATGGATGTGTGTGTGAAAGAAATAAAAAATGAAAATTAAATTTCTGACTTTTGACGAAGAGATGAGTTTTTCCATAAATTTAGAATTGGAAGAAAAAATATAAATGACTTGGTTATCTGCAATTAAATATAGGGATAGAACAATTTTGCCATACTTTTAATAATTCAAACGTGGAAAGTAGACTTTTTCAACCCTTTGTACTTACTATTTCTCCATCACCTTCTAACCTCTTTACAAATATAGTCCTAAAGTCTTCCCTTCAAACTTGCACAATAGCCTCTCCTCCTATTTTCAACATTCATAAGCAAAATGCTAGGTAAAAAGATGGTATCATTGAAGAAACTAGCCAAGAAGGTAAAGTCTAGTAGTAGTGGTGGAGGTGAAACTAACAATGACCCTCCACATCAAGAATGTTTGTTGAAGGGATATGAAGAAGAGTTATGTACAAGCACAACTCCAACTGGCTATTTTGCACTTTATGTTGGTGATGAGCATCAAAGATATGTGGTTCCAACAAGCTATCTTTCTCACCCTTTATTCAAGATGCTGCTTGAGAAATCTTACAATGAGTTTGGTTTTCAGCAGAGGAATGGTTTGGTTGTTCCATGTAGTGTGGATGCATTTCAAGAGGTTGTAAATGCTATCGAATCTAACAATGGCAAGTTTCACTTAGGCAAGATTTTTCATGATTTTGTTTAATCTTTGGTTAGTGTTGAATGCATTGGAGTTATCTTATCTTTTATGATCAGAAAGAATTCAATTTGACTTAGAAATTATAGGTATTATGACCGTTTACCGTTTATACACGATGTAACGGCAGAGCCTATTGACGATAGAGGATCCAAACTGGTGTATCAAAGTTAGGTTTAATTTCTATATAAGCTATTTTGCTGTAAGAAAATTATCAATTAGGAGTAATTTGACAGGTAAACAATTGATGCTGAACTTTTCCATATTTTAGTTTGTCCTCAACTTTGCTTTTTCTATAATTTAATTTAATTTAATATTTTCCCCACTTTTTAGCAAACATGCCTCGAACTTTTACAAATGGCATCAAGTGCCGTTAAAGTGATCTCATTAATCAATGGCAACAATTGTGCTGTATGTATAAGATAAAATTGGAAGAAAAATTCAGGCCTGTTAGTCAACTAGTGTCCGACTTGAATATTGTAAGTATATCGTTCCGTTTATTTTGTTTTTTTTTCTTAAATAATTTTTATAGTATAATATTATCTTTGATCCTCTTTATAAAAAAAATATTTTTTTATTATTTAATAACTAATGTATGCGGTCTATATTTTATTTATATATGTTACTCATCATATATTTAAAAAATATATTTTTTTATAAATATGATCAAAAGAAGTATAATTTTGTTTGAATAGTTATTTTTAAAATATTATTTTAAATATTTATTTTTTTATTTAAACTTTTTGAATATTAAAATTTTTAAAAAATTATTTAATTTTAAAACTATTTCAAATAGTTTTTCATAAAAATCATTTTTGAAATACTTGTTCTTGCTAAAAAACACAAAAATGTCGACTTCCTTGTTTTCGGTCAAGGAGAATCTAAAATGATTGGTTGGGGTGTCTGTTATGTATTTTTTATCTCGTTTCTCCATGCCTTTACTCTCCAAACATTATCCTATTTATATGTCTCAATCTCATTCTCTCCCTCTCGCTTGACTCTCCATATTCTTCATAAATACCTCTGCCAATAACGTATGTAGTCCTTATAATTGTCATGTAACGTCCACATCTTCACTAATTATAACTCCCTTGTCATAATGTATCATCCTATAACTGTTTCTTATGACCCTTAAAATGACATCTTAGCCTTGTCATCAGCTCCGTCTTGCTCATTTTGATACCCTAACCGGATTCCGGCTAGTAGGTATAACACGGCTACCGACCTGCTAACCTCGCCATACTCGGTTGTCATACCAACTCGATCTCAATAAGTTTTGATATGTACATAAATGATCCTCTGACTTATATCACGACATGTTAAACTAATTTTTCGGGATGTACATAAGCCTCCCGAGCATGAGATCTAAAATATTGAAAAGTTTGGACAAAGGAATCCCATAAATTTCTTTTTAAGTTTTCTTCAATCCACTTATGTCGTGATACTCGTTTGTAGTGACATGTCTTTAATGATGATAGCATATCTTCATCAGATTCTCTCTTTCCTTAATAATGATGACTTTTTATGGGAATTTGATCCCTTTCAATGCTCCGAAACGTTTCATGTTTCTTAAGTTCTTAAGAGGATTTTCTCCTGATTAAAGTCATCTCTTTACCTTCTAGCTCAACATTTGCTGAAGGAATTTATTTCTCTTTTCAAAGCAACCTTCAGAGTTTCCGTTCACTCTTCAAGATCAGGTATATTTACTTTTGTTTCTTTATTTTACATTCTTTCATCCAATAACTATTATTGATGCATGTGATGATAATATAAATCCATTAAGATCCTTGAGTTTCCACTAAATAAAAGATCTTTTATGTTAGAGGACGTAGGGATACTCTAACTTAGGCTGACTTTGATCGTATTGTAAATGAGGCTTACCAAAATATTTCAGACTCTTTTAGCGATTCAGATTCTGAATCTTCTTTGTCAGGTTCATCAGTAGAAGTGCTGATGGAGATTATGGAGTCGCTCGATTAAGAAGTAATGAGTTATGATCACAACTCCATTAACGAGGTGGAGATTGCTAAACTTCAATCTTTGAAGAATGTTTCTTCTATTGGGAATGAAGACAATGTTATTTTGGAGCCCTGTATTCTAGGGGAACGTGTTTGTATAGTTCGTAACAGAGGAGTTAAAGATGAATATTTCCATTTCTACGTCGGGGTATTAAAGATTTTAACATGCATTTTCCCTTTAACGATTTTGAATTTGATTTATTAAGAGCCCTGAATACTACCCCTTCTCAACTTCGTCATAATAGCTAGGGGTTTATTAATGCTTTTGAAATAGTTTGTGTGGCCATAGATATAGAGCCCACCATAGGTTTATTTTTCTCCTTTTTTGAAATCAAAGTTGTTGAGAAAGTTGGATGGGTGACCATTAGCAGCCTTCCCGGCAAGATTTTTCTCCAAGCTTATACCACAAACTATAAAGGTTTCAAAAATCGATTTCTTCGAGTTAGGTGTAGACCGAGATGTCCTCAGGTAATATATGCGCTAGACGGGACTCAACATTTTCCCATCTATTGGACCGAGATTCCTCTTTCGGTATCCGGTTTGGTTTTGACAAATTAAATGACCAAAAGGTTAAATCCTTGGCCATATTAGATTCCTTTCGTATGATGAAGGTTCGGGGTCTATTGTCTTTACTCGAAGAACAAGTTCTTTCTTTACTAGGTAATGGTCATTATTTTCTTTTTGTATCACTTGGGGTACCATCCTGCATTTTGCTAACTTCTTTTGTCATTTCATCTGTAGGAAAAATGACTGACTTGTCTGTGAAGGAACATAGAAAGTTGATGTTGGAAGCCTGGACAATGAGGAGAGTAGAGAACCAAAATGTTATTAAATTGGACTTGTCTGGTTTAGAAACTTGGTTATTGAAGAAAAGAAAGGTAACCCCGAGCAAAGTAATCTCCAATGTTTCGGGCCTCAATCTCCAACTCTTTCGCCACCGAAGAGCCTTCATCTGAGTTCCCCAAAGAGGATGAGAACTTTGATGAGTGGTGAGGTCTGTATAGCCGATTTGGAAACTTCATCTTTGATACGTGAGACTGATGGAAGTGACCAAACCAGATCATCCAACGAATTCAAGTTCTGGAGTAACAGTTTTGATGGACTGAAATTCATTTACGACAATCTTAATGCTAAAGAAGATGCGAACAAGGTGAAGACCATAGGGCGACAGAAACTGACCCAAAATATTAGTTCTTTTATGATGAGTTGTGTTGTTTTAACTCGAAGGTTATTTGAAGTCGAGGATGATCACGAACAAAATGACATAAAACTTAACCAAGAGGTCAATCAACTGAAAGAGCAACATAAAACGCCAGCGGCTAGACTATCTGACCTGGAGAAATAATTATCAGAGGAGAAGACCATGAGGGAGAAATCGGAGGCTATGAATCAGGAATTAAAGTTTGTTGTTAACAAATAATCCGAGGATATGAAATCAATTCAAGATTCAAATGACCAATTGAAAAGCTCTTTGCAGAAAGCTCATATTGACGTCCTCGATGCAGGCGATGCTGCATTTGATAGGGAAAATGTTTGTGCCTTATGCCTATATCCCGATATTGACATGTCCGAGATGGACTTTTTCAAAGTTGTGGGTAATGGTCATCTGGTGGATATGGATAAAACCGAGCCCTCTCCCACTAGTGATCTGATCCAGGAGGACCATGCTGTTGATAGTAACCCCGAAGCTGCGGGTGAGCATAAAGACGAAGAATAGTTTTTAGTCATCAGTTTTGTAATGTTTTCAAGACTCCTGGGTTTTTCCTTTTTGTTTTGTATCTGGGTCTTGTTATGGCCCGTACTATGACATTTTTATATTTTGTTCAATTTTTACGGATTGTCCTTATCTTTACAATTGTTTTCTGAAATGGTTCTTTATAGAAGCTCTAAGTGTTTAAAAAGTTTTATGAATGCATTACTTATTCCAAAGCTTTCTATTTTGAAAAATTAGTGTAAGATTTATATGGGATGTGTAAATATAATATGGGTTACTTATATAACTTAGATTGATAGGTCCACGACCTTGGCTATGACAACCCGAGCACGACCAAAGATATCACTCTGTGATGATTTGCGATTTTGAAGAGTCCGGAGGACCCTGATGGACTTGCAATTCGGAAAAATTAGAGAGCCCAGGCAAAATTCCGATCATAGAAACTGGTGGATTCTATATGGTGAAGTCGAACAGAGAAATCAGAGAGCCCTAGTGAGACTTCGACCTGTGGTCGTTGTAGAGCTCGGCAGGCTCTCTCTCTCTCTCTCTCTCTCTCTCTCTCTCTCTCTCTCTATATATATATATATATATATATATATATATATATATATATATATATATATATATATATATATATATATATATATATATATATATATATATATATATATATATATATATATATATATATAAGTCGGAAAGCCCTTATGGGTCTTGGCGTGTTTTCGAATTAGCAACAACTAAATCTTGATAGTTTTTATATGATCGTAGGTCTTGGAAAATTTAGAGTATGTCTTGCTTTATTCTTTATATGACCCTAGTAAGTTAGGTTCTAATACCTGAGAATCATTGGTGTATTTAAAATCAGTGATCTATCATCATAGAATTGGTTTATAATTGTTTTAGTCATCCCCTACGGCTGTATTTCGCAATGTTTGGACGTCTTCCTGATCTTTTGACAATAATATTCAAGTTCTGATGATATTATTTTTAGTTGTGACTGTGTTATTACTTTTGGCTATGTAGCCCTTAATACATTTTATCTCCTAGATAACAACTTACATGTTCACATGGAAATCAGATAAATCGGTCGGCTTCAAGCGAGTTTGCTTGTCTTTTAGCTGAAACTTGTACCACGTAGGTTTGAAGCCCCGACGAGCTAGGCATTAATCTTTTGAGGGGTATCTTTAACTCTCGAACACATATCGGCTAATTCCAAGTAGATCATGTCAGACATTTGACACTTGATAAGTTAACCAAACCGCTTAAAGTCATAGGTTTGTTAATTTACTTAGTTCGGCCAAAGCCGATTGTGCCAAAGACTTCAAGTTGCTTGGACTTTATTTAGGCTAGAGGTTTAAATTCACTTAGCCCGACAGAAGCCGATTATGCCAGAGGCTTCAAGTTGCTTGGACTTTATTTAGGCCATATGTTTCAATTTACTTAGCCCGACCGAAGCCGATTATGTCAGAGACTTCAAGTTGCTTGGACTTCATTTAGGCAAGAGGTTTCAATTTACTTAGTCCGGTAGAAGCCGTTTATGCCAGAGGCTTTAAGTTGTTTTGACTTCATTTAGGCCAGAGGTTTCAATTTACTTAGCTTGGCCGAAGCCGATTATGCCAGAGGCTTCAAGTTGCTTGGGCTTCATTTAGGCCAGAGGTTTCAATTTACTTAGTCCGTCCGAAGTCGATTATGCCAGAGGCTTCAAGTTTCTTGGAATTTATTTAGGCCAGGGGTTTCAATTTACTTAGCCCAACTGAAGCCGATTATGCCAGAGGCTTCAAGTTGCTTGGACTTCATTTAGGCAAGAGATTTTAATTCACTTAGCTCGGCCAAAGCCGATTATGCCAGAGACTTTAAGTTTCTTAGAATTTATTTAGGCCATAGGTTTCAATTTACTTAGCTCGATCGAAGCCGACTATGTCAGAGGCTTCAAGTTTCTTGGACTTCATTTAGGCCATAGGTTTCAACTCACTTAGCCCGGCCGAAGCTGATTATGCCAGAGGCTTCAAGTTGCTTGGACTTTATTTAGGTCATTGGTTTCAATTTACTTAGCCCGACCGAAGCCGATTATGCTAGAGGCTTCAAGTTACTTGGACTTCCTTTAGATGTTTTACACAGTACATTTTCTTTAACTATGGGTGCCTCATAAAAAAACCTTGCTCATTCAAGGGAAAAGGGTGCATTCCCATACTTTTTATTTATGATGTTTATTACATATACTAGTTGGGTTAAAACTCAAGACTAGTTGCATTCCAAGTCCAAGATATTTAAATACCCTATAAATCTTCCAACTTGTAAGCCTCATCATTCATTCTCTGATTGATACAAAAGAATCCTTCCCCATCCGGAACCAGCCCATCTTTTATCTTGAAGTATGCCACCTTCTTTATCATCAGACCTTATTTGTTATATCCCATTTGCTTGACTTTGGTATCGAACCTCCTCTTGGAAATTATTTGTGTGGCTGCCAAGTTATCTAAGCCTTCCAAGTTGACGCCTTCCTATAAAGCACGGAGTTCCCAAGTCGGCATGTTAATCTCGACTGATATCATTATATCAGCTTCATTTATCGATGCGAAAGGATTCTCCCGATTGGTCGAATGAGGCGTAGTATGGTAGGGCCACCAAATTTCATATATGTCCTTGGTTCATATCTTTCTGATCATGTCTTGCTCACTTCTTATTCATGACATCATGATTTTGTCTGTTGTTTTTGGTGCTTCCCCTCTAGTGAAGTAATTGATAGCCCTTATTAAAAACTTCATCCAACTTCCACGAGTAGTGAGCTCAAAATATTCGATACGTGCTTACAAAACCTCCATGGTGTGGTTAACATGTCATGTATGAGAGGGAGATGACATATATTTAAATTTACTTTTATACTTCCATCTTCATCCTTCGATATCCGACTGGCACCAATTCGAGTTGTGTGAAGTGATTGGACGCTATTATTTATCCTTCTTATATTTTCCCTGTTTTTCAGTCGGTTTTTTGGCAATTCCTCTTTCAGGTCGATATCAACTAAGTTCACATTTAGATGATCATTTTTTATTGGTTCGGCGGTGTGACTCCTCATTTTAAGTCTTAGACTATCTTTATAACATTTTCTTTCTATTCCTTGATCACCCTTCACTATTCCAACCCGGCCGTCCTCTAAAGGATACTTTAACGTGAGGTATAAAATGGACAACACATCCTCTAGAGCATTGAACGAGGGTCTGCCAATAATAATGTTATATGGAAACAAAACATCGACAATTAGATACCTTACCTGGATACTTTTCACATGGTTTCTACTGCCAAAGGTTGTCATTATGGGTAAATTCCATAGTACTTGTACAAGCTCTCTTGAGAATCCCACTAAAGCACCTTTAAATGGTAGCAACTCGGTGGTATCAAAATTCACCCCCTAAATGCATCCCAATATAGAACGTATTCTGAACTTTCCGGGTCTACTAAGAATCGCTTTACGCTCTAGTCACGAATCTGAACTTTAATCACCATTGGGCCATTTTCGTGATCTAGCACTCTTTCCGAGTCTCTTGTGGAGAAACTCATCACAATTGGGTCCTCCTTCCTCTCTGAAGGCGGATTTTGTTCAATGTGTATCACTAACCAAGCATATATTTTCTAGCCGAACTGGTTTCTCCTCCTCCCGCGAATCCCCCTGCTATGGTATTTAGTGTATGACAGGTTATCCTGGCTTCATAAACTTCTTATGTATTCTTTCCTTTCTTTTGTAGAGAGTTTTCCGAATTCGGGCCTTCTCGGGGAGGACTTCTCTTTCTGGGCTGACCTCTCACATCTTTAACATACGACAATAGTCGACCTCTTTGAATCAAGATCTCAATTTATTTCTTCAACTGATGACAATTTTCTATGTGGTGTCCTCGAAGTCTATGGTATGCACATCATGCACTCTCATCTTTTCCCTTCATAATATGCACCCCCTTTGGACGTCCTGGTATATGAAGAAACTTGAGGTGATTAACTTCTCTTAGGATATCTTCACATATAGCATTTAATGGCGTGTATTCCCGCTCTTTTTCAAACGGTCGCCATGATGGTTTCATTATCGGCCGATCTTAGGGTCCAAGCTTAAAGTATTCCTTCTTCTTCCCAGCTTCTTCTTCCTTAGCCCACACTTTTTCTTTCGAATCCTGGAATCTTTTTTCCACGTTACTTTCCTCTCCTTTGATGTAGCATTCCACTCGGGTGACAACCTCATCCATGTTGGATGTCGGCTTTTGTGCTAAAGATTCATTGAACTGCTCGACTTTGAGGTCGTGCTGAAATGCTCTGACGAACATTTCTTGATTCAGATGAGATACCTTAATTGTTTCTTTATTGAATCTTTCCATATATTCCCTGAGAGATTCCAATTGCCCTTGTCAGACATTAAATAAACTGGTAGTCGACACTTTTCTATGCTTAGTTTCCAAAAAGTGTTGTACCACTTTCTTTTTTAAGTCTTGGTAGCTGATGATCGAGAACCTGGGTAGACTCATATATCATTGCAACACACCCTCATTAAAGGTCTCGTCCATGAGTTTACACTTGAGTGAATCAGAATCCCCTACTACTGCCATTTGGTTATTGATTGTAATAATATGTTCATATGGATCAGTTTACCATGGAAAAATACCAGTGACGGTGGCTAGAAGTTTTTGGGACTTGATTATCCCAGATAGCTTTGGATAAAGACTGAGAATCCATAGGCTCCTTTTATGTATCCCCTTCCTGTAGACTTTGTGTTTGCAAAACTTGGACATTATCTTGCAAGACTTCATTTTGCTAACGAAGTCCTTCCACCACCGCGAGCAATTGACCCATATCTAGTGGCAGAGGTGGATCGCTTCGGATGGGAGATGATCCTAACATCGTCCAGCTGAAGTATTAACATTTTTATGATAGTTTTGTGTCGCCTGAGCCAGTTTTATCAATGCCCAACGGTGGGGGCCAAATGTTCTTGCGAAAAAACACTAAAAGGTTGGCTTCCTTGTTTTAAGTCAAGGAGAGCCTAAAATGATTGGTTGGAGTGTCTGTTATGTATTTCTTATCTTATTTCTCCCTGCCTTTACTCTCAAAACATTCTCTTATTTATAGGTCTTCTTCTCCTTCTTTACCTCTCGCTTGACTCTCCATATTCTTCACAAATACCTATGCCAATAACATTTGTCGTCCTTATAATTGTCATGTAACATCTGCCTCTTCACTAATTATAACTCCTTTGTCATAATGTATCATCCTATAACGGTTTCTTATGACCCTTCAAATGGCATCTTAGCCTTGTTATTGGGTCTGACTTGCACTAACTGGATCATCACTGGCTTATATGAGGTCGGCTCTGTCTTGCTCAATTTGATACCCTAACCGGATTTTGGCTAGTAGGTATAACACGACTACTGACATTATAACCTCGCCATACTCGGCTATCATACCAACTCGGTCTCAAGGAATTCGAATATGTACATAAATGATCCTAGGTCTTATATTCGGGCAGGTCAAATTAATTTTTCGGGATGTACATAACTTTTGAAAAAATTGCTATTTTGATATCCAATAATCTATGTTTATTTTACAGAATATCAAAATTACACTTTAAATGTAGAAAAACAAATATATAAAAACTTGTAATATTTTGTGTACATCCCGGAATTCCTAAAGGCTGAGCTTTTGTAAACCGAGTACAGGGAAACGAGTAAGTTGAATAAGCATAAACATTACACAGGTCGGAGCCCGATTAGAGTTCATATAATCGCAAAGCAAGCACATTAGAATCGGTTGAAACTGCGCGAAATGTACCTGAGTGCATCGCGCGCTCAAATATACAACAGAGTCGCCATCGAACTTTATTTATTCCCGAAGGAAAGGGAAAACATCAATAAAACCTATGGAAAGAGAAAAAAGATAAGGAAGTCGATTATGCAAGGGGAATGTATTAACATCCCTCACATTTGTTGTACTCAACGGGAATTGTAACACCCTGTTTTTCTAAAAATTATTTATATTAATTAATTATTATTTTATGTGTGTACCTAATTATTATTTGTATGATAATTGAGATGTGTTAGAGTAACAAGGGTGGGTGATCCTTAGGTAGTGAGTGTGGATAGTAATTATAAGTTGGTAGATTTATTTATTTAGAATTATTTAATTGATTAAATAATGTTTTAGTGTTATTATTTAAATAAAATAATAAAATAAAATGAAATAATGAGTTTGGGGTGGAAAGTGTGAATTATGGAGAATTAAAATAAATAATGTAAGTTAGTAATAAGTTGGCCTTATTGGAATATTAGAAAGATAGAAATTAGGTTTTTGATTTATGAGGAGAGAAGTGAGGTGAAACTTTTGGAATTGGAGAAAAAGAGGCAAGAGAAGAGAAATGCAAGGAAAACCTAAGGAGAACTCTAGGGAAGAGAAGCCAAGGCCAAAAGCTTGGATTTTTCTGGAATTACAAGGCAAGGGTAGGGATTTTGTTCAATAATAGGGATATGAATGGAAGGATATATGAAGGTTTAATTCTTTTTGGATTGATGATGAATGTTGATATTTATTGAATGAAATGTATGTTCTAAAGTATTCATGTATGTTCAACATTGATGATGTTTGAAGTTTTTAGGGATTGATATAGTCTTTAGATCCATGATTATATGAATATAAGTAGTAATTGATATAGGTATATTTTTGACTGAATTTGAAACCATAAAATATTTTTGGTGATGATTTCATGACGTTTTTGGGGTAAGAGAAGATGAAATTCATGTTAGAAATTTCAGAAAAACAACAACTTTTTAGTAATGCATTCGTGCACAATTTTGATCATGATTTTCAACTTGAAAATCATTTTGGGACGGGGGATGAAGCATTTGGTAGCTGAAATAGAGGACTATAACTTTGTTTCAGAAGTAAAATATTTTTGGTGATAATTTCATGGACGTTTTTGGGGTTGGAGAAGATGAAAATCATGCTGGAAATTCCAGAAAAATAGTAACTTTTTAGTAAAGCATTTGTGCACAGTTTTGATCATGATTTTCAACTCACAAATCATTTTGGGACGAGGTTTGAAGCATTGGGTAGCTAAAACAGAGGGTTGTAAATTTGTTTTAGGGATAAAATATTTTTAACGATTTTATCAGAGGTTGGTAGTAGGTGGAAAAGAAGTGTATGATGTGACGAATATAGATGAGGTCCGTATTGACAAATTATTTGATGTGTTATGAGTGATTATGATTATGTGTTTGATTATATTGGTGATAGTCCATAAGGGTGGATTACGTTACGAATGGTTGCAATTGTGTGATCGATTGTGGATTACTAAATATTATTATAATTGTTGTATTAATTGCATTATTACCATGTCATACACCCATTGTTGATATGTTGAAGGAGATAAGTCATAGGTCTGAAGGGGGACGTGTAAGACCCCAATTTTGACCCTAAGATCCCTCATGCAATTCCATCATATGCATATGCATTGGGATCACACCTTGACATCCTCCTTACCCCTCTTTCATGGGGTTTGTTTTGGGAGAGATCACCAAGCACCATGTGATTGTATCATACTTGTATTTTATCATTTTACTAACCAAAATACCAAAAATACGTCTTTGTATTTGCCTAACTCTTTTGTAGGTAGGGCATGATCACCATTGATCTATCAAGTTCATATCTAGGGTTTAAGGCCCTCATGACAAAGAGAACAACCATGAATTGATCCAAGAATGGTTAAAATCATCATATATGAGTTCCATTGATCTCTACATGTCATATTGATCAAGTTTTCTTCAAGAGTTTGAGGGTGATTTGCCTTGGAAACCCTAGTTTGACTGGGTATCTTGAGTAACTTCTCCAACAAGCTATCTCATCAATTGATCAAATTCCTCAAGGGACACTTCAAAATTAATCATCTTATGCATATATGATCCACTATGAGCCAAGAGAGTCAAGACAATTGAAGGTCAGCAAGATGGTTGATGGTGGTTGGCTAGATGAATTCATCTGATCAAAACTGGGTCTCCCTAGACCCTATATCCTACAATTTTCACCATATGAAAATGATTCCAAGAGAAAAGTTACTCTAAATGACATTCCAAACAACTTTCATGTTGGTACCTAGAGCTAGTTTTGCTTGGAATAGCATTTTCTATGTTGAAACATTATAGGTCATTTTTGACCTATACCATTGAACAAGTGATTTTCCTCAACTTCAAGAATGCATAAATATATCATTCTAAATCCAAATGAAATGGAAGTTGTGACCATTTTGAAGGTCTTTGAAAGAGCTACAACTTTTATGAAGACACTTTTCTCATTTGAAGCTCACATAAAAAGTTAAGTAAGGTGGAATATTGAGATATATGACTTGACACTTAGAAAAATTTTCAACATGTTGAAATTTCCAAACTTCCACCTCAAAATTTACCATGACCCAAGCTCCAAATGAAAAAGTGTTCAACATCAAACTTGTTCCTCTTGATTCAAGCTTTCCAAAGAACCCAAGTTCATGCATTTTGGATGAAGTTTTCTAGGTATGTGCATGGCTTTAACAGAGCTGCATCATTGGAGGAAAATTAAATGTACAAACTTCATTTCACATTGCCTTGCCATTAAAGCTTCATTCACACTTCAACATGATTGATTTTGGACCTTTATGCATTGCATCATGGGCATGTACATGCCCATGCACTCGGGCCATTCACATTGCCAAATTTGGACAGATTTTGAAGTGTGCAAATAACACTTTAATTGGCTATAAATAGAAGGCTTCTGAGCTCATTTGAACCACACCTTGCGCGCTAGCTTTGCTCCCCCATTAAAACCATCTCATTCTAAAGGAAAACCTGATAATTTTCAATCTGAAAATTGAGTTTGAATCTCAACTGTTAGAGGTTCAAGAACTCCAGGATCCAAAGCCTTGAACCATTGCTAATCACTTCCTGCAAGCTTCTCAAGTGTGATCAGATCGTGTTTGAAGCAAGCAACCTCAAGTTCTGCACATTATTGAAGGTAATTTTCAGAAAACTTCATCTCTTCGATTCTCACTCAATTCTCATCAATTCTCTTGGATCTTTGGTTGTCTGAAGTCATACAAATGTAGGCAAGAAGATTGAGTTGCTTAGAGGTCAAATCGAAGCAACTCAGTTGACACACCTCAAATTTCAACTCCTCATATCTTTCTATATATGCAGAGTTAGTTAAAATTAAGGTCAGATTCTTGCTCTACGCCATTTTTTCTTTCAGATCATGTCCTCTTTTTTCATTTTCTTGATGGTGATGAGTGAACCAATCCGGTGGACCTCGCCTGAGAAGGTGACCGGAGGTCCAACGCCGGTGGTGTGCTGGACAAGTTCTGAGCCATTGATCTCATTTGAAATATTTTAATCTCACGCGTTGGTTTTAATTACCATCCCTGCATCGCATTGACTAAGGTCTACTGTGGAACGCGCGCGCTGATCCACTTGATCTTCCACCTCAATTAATGAGGGAGATCAAGTGGTCCACGTTTTTTCTGATTATTTGGATTTCATTTAATTTGTTTTATTTTCATTAATTCATATTAATTTTAATATTGATCTAAAAAATACGAGAGTTTCACCAAAAAATTTCAAATAATTTCCTCTTTCATATTTTGAGTTAAAATTATATTTTTGGATGATTATTAATATTTTTCATGATTTAATTGATTTTGTGATTGTTTTTAATTGTTTAAAAATACTTTTAAGTCTTTAAAAATTCTGAAATTTTTTCTCCAAGGTCCTTTGACCTTGTTTGACCTATGATAAATCTCATGGTCATATATTTGGTGTTTTGATGAGGTTTTAGAAATTTGACAAACCATATTTAATTTAAATGCATTATTTTAGTATTCTTAATTTGAATAAATGCCAATTAATTGTGTTGACCTATTGTGATGACTTGTATAAGTTTGACTCTTGTTGTTGGGCCTTGGTCAAGGTTGATTTGACTTTGTCAAGTTAATATCATTGGATTTACGAGATTGATGGAATGTATATTCTATCTCCCAAAATGAATGGATGATATTAATTTGATAAAAGTCCTCCTTTGACCAATTTGAGTTTTGATCCTTTCCCTCCCCTCTTCATCTTATTCTCATTATTTATGCATTCATCTCATTTGGCTTATGATATCTCTAAGTCCTAAGGCTAGTTGATTGCAAAATCAACATAAGTATGGATGAGATTAGGCCACCTCTTTTGCATATTCTTTTTTGTGTGTGGTATTATTCATGAGCATAGTCCATTATACTATGTCTCTAACATGCATTAACACCAAAATTCTATTGCCCGACCTCAAATATTTATGACTTCGACATAAGTCCAATTACGATTGCTTAACATAACGCTAAATTTTTGACACAAAAGGCATAACATTCTAGTTAGTGAGATTGTAAGTCTCCCCTCTTTCATGGTATTGTATGGAAACTTGGCCTTTTTTTCCTTCCTTTGGAAGATGTCTTGGTTCAAGGATCAATGCTTGTGATAAGTGGGTTGAGTATTCTCCAAAGAATGACTTAAAACAAAAATAAAAAACAATACTAACTTCTAATTCATTAACAACTAACATTTAATTTCAAGTCCTTTATTTTTAATGCACTTTAATTTTTAAGCTCTATTCATTTGCCATTATTCATACCAGTCTAATTGTTTATATTAATGCCTTTTCACTTTGTCCACTTGGACCATATTGTGTGATATATCTTGTTTGTGTATATTTTGTTTGTTTGTGGGGTCTTTGACCATTAATGTACATAATAAGAACAAAAACCTAAAAGACTTTTATGTGGACTGTTGATTTGATCTTAGACAAATTGGACTTAGAATTTAGGCAACCTCCCTTTGCTAAAGGACTTGGCCAATGCTAACTTTTTGTGTAACGAAGTGCTTGTAATTTGAAACTTCATCTGATACATCATTCAAGATCCCTTTGAGTTCATCTGCAACATGATCATTATGAAGCTGTTATTTTGAACCTGTGACTTGTGGAATTCATCTGTTACATGGGCACATTTGAGGAAGATCATGAAGTGGCTAAGCTTGGATGTGGCTATCTTTATTTGATGCCTTGCTCTTCAAGTTAATATTGTATGCATTGTTTGTTGCTTGATTCTAATATCCAAGGGAATTTGGGGTTTCTATATGGCATTCTTGCCTATTGGATTGCTACCCATCGGTCAGATCTTTTCAACTCTTAACTTTTAATTTTGTGCATAGGATTAGTCTCTTAATCTCTTCCCCATTTCTTTAATTTCAAAATCTCTCCCTCCTTTCAAAAACTTCTTTGTTTGAACTTGTTATTTTTTCTAAATTTTGACCACTTTGGTCTTATGCCATTGCATTTTCAAACTTCTTTTCTTAATCAAACTTGTAAATGAACTTAATTATACTTGACCTAAACTTTCAAAAGCCAAAAAGAACTAACTCATTCAAACCATTTTTAGGCCTTTTTGCCTTGCAAACTTAATTTTGGTTAAAAGTAATGCATCCACTTTGAAATTTGTATCACGAACTACGAGGTTTTGATCCCTCATTTTTATGTTGGTACGTAGGCACAAGTCCGAAGGTCTTGTCAAACACAGAAATATAATTAATGAATTGTTTTCTCATATCTCCATTCTATTTGTTTGTAAACATCATTTTGTACAAAATACATATGCACACAAAAAAGGGCTCCCTAGGAGTACCTAGGACACTTTGGGTGCTAACACCTTCCCTCTGTGTAACCAACCCCCTTACCTGTAATCTCTGACATTTTATTAGTTTTGATTTGAAAACTTCTTACTTTTGGGTTTTGTTCGTACTTTTTCCCTTTTCCTTTGGAAACAAAAAAAGCGTGGTGGCGACTCTTGTTATTTGATGTCTAGCTTATCCATAGCTTGATGATCATGAATTTACCGCTATAGAAATTAAATGGCGACTCTGCTGGGGAGTAGTCTCCAGTGGGTTTAGCCTACTTTTTTGTGTGTATATAATTGTATATATGTGATATATGTTTGTGTGATATAATCTTCTTGTTGTGCTTGGTGATCTCTGAGTGGTGAGATAAGTTCTAACCTGAACTTGAGTGCAATTAAGATAGGAGGATGGTATAGTCATGTTCGACTTGTGTGGAGTAGTCCTTAACAAGTTGGCTTGAGATCCATCTGCTCAGTGGAGACCCTTTTGGATTTGGAAATGTCACACAAGTATTTATGGTTAGGCATTACTATCTCTAATTTGGGTCCGAGAAGCTGAGGACCGTAGAACATTTACCCCCCTTGGCCTATTTAGGACGTAGTGCGAAGACTGTTCAAGTGTAGACTTGATAATAGTTGTTACGCGATACTACACTCAAACGAGTGTCTCTTGAGAATATTATGGGTCGATGAGTCAGTCATCTTAACCTGTAATATGCGATAGATGGAATTAAGACTCTGGGAACTTTTTAGAACATGATCTACATGTTTTTATCCTTAGTTCACTCCTTTGGGATGGTTCTTAGCTAGGATCCATGCTCGTGACTTACAACAAACCCTTGATTCTTGGTTGATCCAATCAAGTCTTGTCAATATCAATGGAACTTGGGTGTTGATAAGGTGTAAACCATAATCCACCAAAATGGATGATTGATCTTGACAATGACTTGATTCATCCCTTGACCTTTGTCTGTTTGCCTTGTGTGTGATCCCTTATTTGTGATTGTTGCATTCATGCATTCATGTGCATCATAACATTCATCACACGAAAATTTTAAGGAACTGAGGTATTATTTGCAAATATTTTCAGACCATGGATTGTGGACGAAGGAACACTAAGAAGTACAGTTTCAGATGTCCCGACTTGAAAGAGTTAAGGAAGCTAGCATCTTTTGTATTAGATCCCTTGGACTTCAAACAACGCCATGGGAAGCTTTTATCTATCTTGTCTGCTGATGTGGTTGAAGGACTTTTGAGTGTGCTAGTGCAGTTCTACGATCCTTTCTACTGTTGCTTTACTTTTCCTGATTATTAGCTTATGCCTACGCTGGAGGAGTATACCCATCTCTTGGGAATACCTGTTTCTAACAGGCGCCTTTTAGTGGATTGGAAGAGATTCTGATATATCATCTTATTGCTGAAGCTCTTCACTTGAAGAAGTCTGAGATAAAGGCTCATTGGGTGAAGAAAGGAGGATTGTTTGGGTTGCCATCTGATTTCCTCATCAAGGAAGCTACTGCTTTTGCTCAAGCTGGTAGTGTGGATGCTTTTGAATCTATCTTTGTGTTGCTCATCTATGGATTAACTTTGTTCCCTAACATTAACGGTTTTATTGATGTTCACCCCTTCTGTTTGAATATTGCCTTTACATGGGTATCGTGCAGATACTCAAGAGTATAGACACTATTGTGAGTGGAAGTTAGATCATAGAGCTATTTATTTTAGTTTATTCTTGTTAGATTTGGTTATGCTCTGATATGTAATACTGGGTGGCAAATTATTTATTTTGTGTTGGAATTTCATGAGAGACAATGCATGCTCTCGTATTTGTTTTATGTTTTGGTATGATATCACTTGGAGAAGACTCATGGGTCGGTGCTTTTAATTTTTTTATGAAAACTATTATGAGATTTTAAATTAGTATGTTTTTTTTATTATGATTCCGCTGCGAAGTTATTCATATGAGTTGGATGTCGTGTAAACATCCTAAGTGCAAATGTATTCAGTAAAATGTTTTGTTTTAACCCGTATTACGCATCAGGCTATGATTGTTGTGAGTGACACCCTAAGTGATTCTATTTCATTAATTAAATTCTTTGATAGTTACACGCGGATTTTTAGGGTGTTACAGGAACCGTTTCGATTGTTCTTTGCAATAACGGTGTTACTATCTAAATATTATTATGATTCCGCTGCGAAGTTATTCATATGAGTTGGATGTCGTGTAAACATCCTAAGTGCAAATGTATTCAATAAAATGTTTTGTTTTAACCCGTATTACGCATCAGGCTATGATTGTTGTGAGTGACACCCTAAGTGATTCTATTTCATTAATTAAATTCTTTGATAGTTACACGCGGATTTTTAGGGTGTTACAGGAACCGTTTCGATTGTTCTTTGCAATAACGGTGTTACTATCTAAATATTACTCGCGAAGGGGTAAAGGAAAAAAGAGTAATAAATAAATGTGCTCGCGGAGGATTGGGGCCCTCGTGCCTATGTATCCTCATAATGCAATAAGGAAATCAGAGCTCCATAGTTCGTGGAACTAAGACGAATACGAAGTTGTGATAAAGGTATGGTTTGAACCAAAGAATAATGTTGTTTGAACCCATATGGTAGGTACATCTCAACCAATGGAGAAAGGTGGCATCGAGCCAAAAACAATGGGGTTTTGCCTATCGAAGGGCTTGCAAGGTAAGTAAACAAAGGAATAGTTTATCAATGAGACAAACCAAAAGCTTTTGGTTAAGAGGTGGGCACTGGTTATTGACCCAAAAGTGTGTATGGAATCCAAAGAAATAGTGTATTTGGCTAAACGAGAAAGTACATCACTGAGGATGAAGGTATTGAATGTTGAATGATGAATGATGAATGATGAAATGTGAGTGAAAGGATCAGGAATAAATATGATTGCCAAGGATCCGTATCCTCGTGCCTACGTATTTTCACCGTGCAATGAGAAAGTCAGAGTTCCATAGTTCGTGGAACTAAAACGAAAGAAATAGATAAAGAATGTTGGCCTAAGCAACTGGGATTAGTAAGACAAACAAGAAAGAGTGGAAGAGAATGAAGTTGCATAAGACTTGACAATTATTTGAATTGAATCACATTAAAGTCTATGAGTAAAGGTGAATACGATGAACAACTGAGTCATTCATCCCGTACCCAAAGATATTCAGAATGAGGATAGAAATTCTCCACTCTCACCCCTTCTTTATTACTTAAGGCTCATGACATGAAATTTGCATCATAACTAATGAGTTGCTGAAGTTGAATCTCCTTGTTGCTTCCTGTGATGAAGTGTTATTTTGAATAAATGAGACTTGACAATAATTTGATCCAAACTGTACTAAAGTCTATGAATAGAGGCGAATACGATGAGAAACCGGGTCATTCGTCCTATACTCAAAGATATTCAGAACGAGGATAGAAATTCTCCACTCTCACCCCTTCTCTATTGCTTAAGGCTCATGACACACAATTTAAATCATGATTGACAAATGTTGAATACACCTTTGTTATGCTTGAACAGTAGTCCACTTTGTCTACAATGTGAATTTCTTGTAATGACTTGAAGTTATGAACTTTTGATCTTGAATCTTGAGGTCTTGAGCTCCTGAGGTCTTGTACAACTTGAACACAAGGGACTTGCCCTATCAAGTGATCAATGGTCTTTTGATCACTTAAAAAGGCTTGGGAAATTAAGCACAATGCAAAGGATTTGGTTGATTAAATTAAACTTTGATCAACACAACCAATGAGAATGGAAATGATTAGGGGAACATGCATATCTAAACCCTAGGAATTAAAGTCAATTTGCACAAATGTGCAATTAGGGAATTAGTTCAAAAATAAAAAAAAATCTAATTAGCCACCAATTAGCCTAATTAATTCTAATGATAAAAAATAAATCTAAACATGGATTATGAGTCAAATGTACTTAATATAATCAACATGGATTATGGATCACATTAACAAATGAGAATCAATCATGGACAATCATGCAAATGATAAAATGTTCATTAAATGTGAATTAAAGTTCAACAAAAAATCTAAGTGAAATTAACACCTGATGTCCAAATTATATCTCATTATTTTCATGGTAAAATATATCACAATTATAGAAAAAAATATGGTAAAAAATGGTGTAAAATTAATCAAGAAAAATATGTACAAAATATAAAGAAACAAGTGAAAATAAAAGGAGGTTAGGAGTTCAACAAGGGGTGTCAATCACAGTGGTTGCGTATGGGCCTAATAGCAAGGCCCAAATAAAAAATAAAAGGAAACAGGGGGGTGCCTTAAGCCTAAGACCAAGGCCTAACGCACAATCATCATGCACCATGCAATAATGAAAATGGAGCAAAAGGATAAGGAGGACAATGATGTGGCAATGAATCTTGTGGAGTCAGCAATCATGTGCATTAGAATCAGTGAGTCATCAATGGAATAGCGTGTGAATCAGTCAATGTCTAACATGTGAATTAAATACACTTTGAATCAGCCAATGCAATTAAAGGCAAAACGCACGTGTATATATTGACTTAGAATGAAGAAAAAAAACTTCAGAACATGGATTCAAAACGCATCTCCCTCCTAACTTTAGTCTTGGTTCACTGTTACTCCCTCCGCCGTGTCGGAGGCGGTCCTCGGAGGCGTAGGTTTTCAAAAAAACAATTAAACACCACCAATCCACTCAGTTTCATGCACTGAACACGAAAAATCCATTAGATTCTCCTAATTTCGGAAGAATCAAGTGAATGGCAACGAAGAGGAATCGAGCCACCTCACATTGGGGCTTTGATTCCCCTCGCGAAGAGCTACATATCGGAAACCGAATCAAGGTGAGAAGATAAAGAGGAACCTACTTGCGAGACGACGATGTGTCTCAGAGTTTGTTGCATTCGAATCCGACAAAGATGGTGATGATGAATCTGCACTCAGGTAAACATGAATCTCCTTTATTCAATCCTTCCTTCTTCTTCTTCTACATCTACTTCTTCTGCTCTTGTGTGTATGTTATGATTTCCTCTTCTGTTATGCGTGTGGTTGCTGAAGTCTTGATACTCGATGCATATGGTTAATGGATTCAGGTGTTGAAGAAGAGTTGAAGGTGATGAAAATTTGTTCTGAGTTTTATGAGATTGTGAGAAGTGAGATCTATTTGCAGTGATTGTGATGAAATGTGAATTCTGAGATTGTGAAAAGTGAAGGATGAGAGAGTTCGAAAGTGTTGAATCGTGAATCTGAAAAAATGAGTTGGAACTGATGAATGTGAATGCGCTCTATTTATATAGGTGATGATCATTCAATTATGCTCTCTCAAATTCTGTTAGAAGTTTCTCAAATTCTATTAGGGTTTCTGTTAGTCTGTTATTCCCTTCCAAAATTATGTTGAACTTTGCTTCCTAATCTGTTTCGATTTGTTATGAGGTCTGTTATAGTTTGTTATTTTTGTTATGATTTGTGAAGTTCTGTTATGAACTGTGTTTAATCTTATTGCCATTTTCTGTTATGTGTTGTGTAAAGTTAGGAAGTTTGTTAGGATAGTGAAAACGGTTATAGAGTTAATTAGGAGGTTTTGCTAAGTTAGTTGGAAGTTAGGGTGTGGACTAAATGTGCAGGTTGCTTGTGGTTTCAATTTTGCAGGCATGCGTTGGCTTGGCTTGGAATTGCAAATGGATTTGAATTGGCCATGGAGTACTTGGATTATTTTGAAGTTGTTTTGTTTTGGACCTTGCTATAATGGCTCATGGAATGCTTATTGATTTTTATGCTTGATGGAGTGCAAATGGAGTTATCATGGACCTTTGATTTGATTGTTACATGGCTTGCTTGGACTAAAATGGTATTCATGGTTCTGTAAAAGGCATTAATGTGTTTGAATGTGGAATTATGTAATATGAATCGTGTATTATGACTATGTGGAAATGAAATTGATGTATGATGAAAAATGGATCAATGGAAGTGAATGGTTAAATGACATGTAAAGAAATGAAATTGTGAATTAGGCTATGGAACTTGGCAGAAAAATGTCATTTGAATCAATGGATTGAAAACAAGTTCAAAAGTGGTAAAAAGGATGTAGGTCCAAAAGGAGGTCCAAATGTTGGTCTTACCAGGTTTTGGACCTGGTCATGGATCAGCCCTATAATCATGCAAAAACCAATTATACAATGATTTAACGATAAAACATGATAAAATGCATATAAACAAGTATTAGGGTCAAGAATGATGAGTTGACTTTGGTCAACTGGTTGACCAAAAAGTCAACAGTTGGCCAAAAGTCAATTGTAACAAAAAAATGGCCAAAACAAAGTAATCTTTGCAATGAACATGGATAGTGTAATCAAGTGAATGGAATGTGAGTGGAACATGAATGCAAGTACAACTTTGACCAACCAAATAACACCAAGAATTAGGGTTTAGCTCCAGTTAAACCTCAAGTCAAACAATAACCAAACCTCAAACTATGTGAGCAACAAACATCAATGCCATGAGCCAAAATAGGGTTTATAATCCCTCAAGGCAAACCACAAGATTCCCCATACTTCAAGATTAAGAATTAGGGTTATGGCAATGAGAGAACACCAGGATGCAACCTCTTAGGTCTCAAGCACCAATTGTCCCTAATTAGGGTTTGCATCTTTGATCACCATGATAGGTTCTCCATAATTACTGTAGCATTACAACTCCTATGTCTTGATCTTTAACCAACCCCTAGGTCCTTGTCAAGTAAAATTAGCCTCAAAACTTTGAATCTATGATGATGTTAGACTACTATATGATATGGATGTTCATGAATGCAGATAATCCTTAAACCAAAAGGTTAGATGGACATGAAAGAGGAGGGGGAATTTTGGGGTATGAAACCGGTCTCGTAATAAACTCTGACAGAAGAACAAGTCGGCCCTGACCTTATGATCAGTGCTAGAAAGACAGATGAACAGTCACAAGGGACGGTTATGAAATGCCTCCATGATTGCAAGGGAGTTACAGAAACTGAGGGAAAAGGCATTACATGATGATAATAGAGGATGTCGTATGTTACCCAGAGTTGCCTTAATGAGGTATATGAAGAAGCACCCCTTAAGGGTCATTGATAGATGGAAGAGTATAAAAGGATACTTCCTCCATGAGAAGAAGGACAAGTAATATACCAATATATCTCATAACAAAATAGGACGTTTGCGGCTTCACCTGAGTAGCTTCAGGGATGTTTCTCCAAATAGTGTTTAGCAAGAACATTTGGCTCCCATCATGGAACATCGATAAAACTTTCCCTGACCTCATAAGAAAAACATACATTTTATCACCATCGAAGCTATATCTGGATCATCTCCTAGAAGGAGCGAAGATCACCATCCCCCAGACATGGCACATCTCTTAGAAATTACAGAGAACATGCGCGAGCTAAATGAGTCTCTCCAAGAAAGTTTCCACACTTTACAACAGTGGCAAAGTACGAGGAATGGGGGATGAGGAAGGTCTCCTTGATCCTCAACCTTTGTCAGAAATGATTTAGGGTGATCAAGTCCCATGGAATTTCAAACCACCACATTTTCCATCCTTCGATGGAGAAAGTGATTCTCAATAACACATAATATCAATCAACAATCAGATGTCAATAGTTCGGGCTTCCGACTCCTTGAAATACAAACTCATGGAGGGAACATTCAAAGATATGGGGCTATGTCTGTACATGAGTCTTCCTAGACTATCAGTTATCAACTACCAAGACCTGATTAAAAAAATGGTACAACATTTCTCCACCAGCAAACACAAAAAGGTGACTACCACCAGTTTATTCAATTTCCGACTGGGGACATCTGAGTACCTCCGGGAATACTTGGCGAGATTCAATGAAGAAACCATAAAAGTCTCCCATCTAAATCAAGATATGTTCGTGGGAGCTTTTCAAAATGGACTGAAGGTTGGTCACTTCAATGAGTCATTGTCATAGAAGCCGACCACTAACATGGAGGATGCCATGAACAGAGCGGAATGTCATGTTAAAGGGGAGGAAAAAAACATGTAAGAAAGTTCTCGGGATGCTAAAGAAAAAACACAATCTAAACACGAAGGATCTGGGTCCAGAAGAGAGCACCACAAACATGGGCCAAGAGATAGGTCAATGATGAGACCTTCTCAGAGACCCTATGATAACTTGTCAGAGAGCTCCACACCTCTCAATGAAAATAGTGTTGACATCTTAAGGGAAGTGTATCATCTCAAATTGATTCCCTATCCACCTCGTCTTAAGAGGGTCAATAAGATGTTAGGAAATGAGGCAGGAGCATGGTGTGCCTATCATTGCATGAAAGGCCACCATAATTAGGATTGTCACCGCTTAAAAAGGGAAATCGAGACTTTAATCTAGAGAGGTCGACAATTATCATATATAGAGGATTTAGAAGGAGCAGTCGGAAAGAGGAGCCCATCCCGAAGAGAACCAAACTCAGAGAATACTTCTACCAAAAAGGGGAAGAACACAGATGAAATACGTGAAACTCAGATGGCTCGACACACACTCAACACCATCTCAGGATGTTTTGCTGTTGGATGGCTCGACACACACTCGACCGACTGTCATTAGGTTTTCAATATGAGACTTCGAAGGAGTGCTAGCGCACGAAAATGACCCCGTGGTCATAAAGGTACAAATTCAAGAGTGGAACATCAAGAGGGTGTTGATCGATCCATACAGTTCAACCGACATACTTTACTGGGATGCTTTCAAATGAATGAACATGGATACATCTGATTTGTTACCTTTCAAGGGCACCCTAGTCGGGTTTTTCGGGGAACAAGTCCAGGTACTATGACTGTAAGACCCCAATTTTGACCCTAAGATCCCTCATGCATTTTTATCATAAGCATTAGCATTGGGATCATACCTTGGCATCCTCCTTACCCCTCTTCATTGGGTTTGTTTTGGGAGAGATCACCAAGCACTTTGTGATTATATCATACTTGTATATTATCATTTTACTAACCAAAATACCAAAAATATGTCTATCTAACTCTTTTTGTAGGTAGGGGCATGATCTCATTGATTCATTGATCACATCTAGGGTTTAAGACCCTCATGAACAAAGAGCACAAACAAGAATTTATTCAAGAATGGTTATAAGCATCATATATGAGTCTCAATGTTCTCTACATGTTATATTGATCAAGTTTTCTTCAATAGTTTGAGGTTGATTTGCCTAGGAAACCCTAGTTTGACTGGGTATCTTGAGTAACTTCTCCAACAAGCTATCTCACCAATTGATCAAATTTCTCAAGGTACACTTCAAAATTCATTATCTTATGCATATATGATCTACCATGAGCCAATAAAGTCAAGAGAATTGGAAGTTAGCAAGTCGGTTGATGGTGGTTGGCCAGATGAATTCATCTGATCAAAACTAGGTCTCCCTAGACCCTATCTCCTACAATTTTCACCATATGAAAATTATTCCAAGATAAAAACTTACTCTAAATTACATTATAAACAACTTTCATGTTGAGACCTAGAGCTAGTTTTGCTTGAAAAATCATTTTCTATGTTGAAACATTATAGGTCATTTTGTCTAAACCCTAATTTGAAAGTCAACTTCCCAAGGCCATAACTTGCTCAATTTTTATGAGATGAAAGATTTCCAAGTTTCACAATCAAATTCAATGTGTCTACTTAAACTTTAATGTTTGGAGTGAGAGCTAATTCAACTTCTTTGAACATGTGATATGAGGCTACATTATAGGTCACTTTTGACCTATACCATTGATCAAGTGATTTTGCCAAACTTCAAAAATGTATAACTCTATCATTTCAAATCCAAATCAGATGAAATTGGTTACCATTCTGAAGGTATTTGAGAGAGCTACAACTTTTATGAAGACACTTTTCTCATTTGAAGCTCCTATAAAACGTTAAGCAAGGTGGAATATTGAGACATATGGCTTGACACTTAGAAAAATTTTGATATGTCAAAATTTTCTAAACTTCCACCCTTAATATCTCCAAGTTCAAAGCTCCAAATGAAAAAGTGTCCAACATCAAACTTGTTCCTCTTGATCTCACCTTTCCAAAGAGCTAAAATTCATGCATTTTGGATGAGAAATGCATAGGCTGCGCATGGCTTAAACAGACTGGTATCATGTGGCATGGATCAAACTTCAAACATCAATACTCAATTGCCTTGCAATCCAATCCATCTCCAAAGTATCTGAACTTCATTTTGGACTTTCAAACAATCATTTCATGGGCCTATGCACGCCCATGCACCATGCTTTCATCATTTGCCAATTTTGGAAAGTGGAAGTGAGTGTGAAAATATCATCCAATTTCTCTATAAATTGAAGCCCTTATGCTCAGAATTAACACACACGCTGCACCAACTTTGAATCCCCATTGAAAACCCTTCATACTAAGAGGATAAACTTGAAAAATTCAGTTGAATTTGAGCTTGAATCTCCACTATTTTGGTATTCAATTCTCCAGGAGTCCATTGATTCTAAGCCTTTCCATTCCTCTTCTGCAAGCATTTGAAGTGAAGCAAAGCACGATTCAGATCAAGATTTAGCAAGCTCAAACCTCCATTGAAGGTAATTTGCAGAAAATTTGATCTCTTCGATTCTCCTTGATTCCTGCTCAATTTCACTGATTCTTGCGTTGTCTGAAGTCCTACCAATGTAGGCAAGGTGTTTGAGTTACTTTGAGGTCAAATCGAAGCAACTCAGATCATGAACCTCATTTTTCAATTCCACATTACTCTCAATATAGTTGGAATTGGAAGAAATTGAGGTGATATTCGTGCTCAATGATGTTTTCTCTTTGAAATCATGTCCCTGTTTGAAATTTTGGTGATGGTTCATGATGACCAGTCCGGCGAAGCTCGCCGGAGAAGACAACCGGAGCTCTGGCTCCGGTGATGATGTGTCTTTGGTCTAAACCGTGTGATCCATTTCTCATGTTTTAATCTTAACCGTGCTTTTTGATTACTCATGTTACAGCGCGCTTGACTAAGGTGTTGGCCGAACGTGTGTTGTGGATCATCAGATCTGCCACCTTAATTAATGAGAGAGATCTGATGGTCCACGTATTTTAGCATTTTCTGAATTTCCATTTAATTCCATTTTCTTCAATAATTCATAATAAATTTAATATTGATCCAAAAAACATGGGACTTTCACCAAAAAATTTCAAATATTTTTCTCTTTCATATTCTGAATTAAAATTATTTTTTGGATCATTATTAATATTTTTCATGAATTAATTAATTTTTCATTTGTTTTTAATTGTTTAAAAATATTTTTAAGTGTCCAAAAATTATGAAATTTTTTACCCAAGGTACTTTGACCTTGTTTAACCTATGATAAATCTCATGGCCATTTATTTGGTGTTTTGATGAGATTTTAGGATTTGGACAAAACATATTTGAATTTAATGCATTATTTTAATATTTTTAATTGAATAAATGTCATTTTAATTATGTTGACCATTTGGGTTGACTTATTTGAGTTTCTCATTTGTTGTTGGGCCTTGGTCAAGGTTGATTTGACTTTGTCAAGTTAATATTATTGGATTTAGGGGATTGATGAAATGTACATTTCATCTCCCAAAATGAATGAATAATATTAATTTGGTAAAAGTCCTCCTTTGACCAATTTGTGATCTCATTCATCCCTTTACCTCTTCATCTAATTCCCCTTCTTCATCCATTCATTTTCAATTGGCCAATGACATCTCAAAGTTCTAATGCTAGTTGATTGAAAGATTAACATGAGTATGGATAAGATTAGGCCACACCTTTTGCATATTTTTGTGTGTGGTATGTTTAATGAGCATAGTTCTCAATACTATGTCTCCAACATGCATTAACACCAAAAGTTTATTGCCCGACCTCAAATAGTTGTGACTTCTACATAAGTCCAATTACGATTGCTTAACATAACGCTAAATTTGTGACACAAAAGGCATAAGCATTCTTGTTAGTGAGATTGTAAGTCTCCCCTCTTCCATGGTATTGTATGGAAACTTGGCCTTCTTTCCTTCCTTTGGAAGATGTTTTGGTGCAAGGGTCCATGCTTGTGGCAAGTGGGTTGAGTGTTCTCAAAAGAATGTCTTGAAATCAAAAAAAGCAAAACAAAACTAACTATTAATTTACTAACCATTAAATTTTACTTTCAAGCTTTTACTT
Source organism: Lathyrus oleraceus (assembly GCF_024323335.1). Lineage (NCBI taxonomy): Eukaryota > Viridiplantae > Streptophyta > Magnoliopsida > Fabales > Fabaceae > Lathyrus > Lathyrus oleraceus. The sequence continues at coordinate 134,535,841 of NC_066584.1, forward strand.
TTAATGCAATTTACTTTTATTGTTCTATTATCATTTGTCATTGTCCATATCAGTCTAATTGTTTATGTTTATGTAATTTTCAGTTTGTCCACTTGGACCATATTGTGTGATATACTTTGTTGCTTTGTTTGTTTGATTGGTCTTTGACCATTAATGCACTTAATAATAATAAAAACCCTAAAAGGCTATTTATGTTGAACCTGTGACTTGTAATGTTGAACCTGTGACTTGTAAAATTCATCTGCTACATAGGCTATTTTGAAGAAGATCATGAAGTGGATAAGCTTGGATGTGGCCATCTTTATTTGATGCCTTTGCTCTTCAAGATTGATATAATTGTGCATTTGTGTGTTGCTTGATTCAAAAAGTCCAAGGGAATTCTGTGTTTCTATTGACATACTTGTCTATTGGATTACTCCCATTTGGTCAGATCTTTCACTACGCCAAAAACTGGAATAGACAGCGCACCTTAGAGGGCGCTTTCTTAAAGAAGCGCACTCTAAAGTGAAGAGAAAAATAAGGAAGAATAGACAGCGCACTTTAGAGGGCGCTTTTGTAACAAAGCGCCCTCTAAAGTGAAGCGAAAAAATAATGAGGAAATGGAGGGACACCAATAGAGGGCGCGTTTATGAAAGCGCCCTCTAAGGGTACCCTTAGAGGGCACTTTTAAAAAAGCGCTCTCTAAGTCCATGTACATTTCCAGTTTATAAAGCGCTTTTGGAAAGCCTTAGAGAGCGCTTTTTTAAAGAAGCGCACTCTAAAGTGAAGAGAAAAATAAGGAGGAATACGGTGGTCTCTTCATCTTCTCCCTATTTCTTTAATTTTAAAATCTCTCCCTCCATTTTCAAAACCTTCTTTGTGTGAACTATTTTGTTCTAAACTTTGACCACTTTTACAAAAAGGTAGAAACTTTGGTCTTATGCCATTGTACTTTCAAACTTATTTTCTTAAATCAAACTTGTAAATAAACTTAACTATACTTGACTTAAACTTTCAAAAAGCCAAAAAGAACTAACTCATTCAAACCATTTTAGGCCTTTGTGCCTTTTAAACTTAATTTTTGTTAAAACAAACATACTCACTTTGAAATTTATAGCACGAACTACGAGGTTTTGATCCCTCATTTATATGTTGGCACGTAGGCACAAGACTGAAGGTCTTGTCAAACACAAAAATATAATTAATAAATTCTTTTCTCATCCCTCCACTCTATTTGTTTGTAAACATTACTTTGTACAAAATACATATGCACACAAAAAGGGTTCCCTAGGAGTACCTAGGATACTTTGGGTGCTAACACCTTTCCTCTGTGTAACCAACCCCCCTACCTGTGATCTCTGATTTTTATTAGTTTTTATTTGAAAACTTCTCCTAATTGGATTTTGTTCGTACTTTTTCCATTTTCCCTTGGAAAGAATAAAAGCGCGGTGGCGACTCTTGTTAATTGATCTTCAGCTTGTCAATAGCTTAATGATCATGAATTTCCCGCTACAACGACACTTACCTATCATGATTATCTTTGGAAGTGGAAGCAACGTAAAAAGCATCAGACATGTACCCTTGAACGCTCTAGAGGTGGTACTTGTCATACCCCAAAATTTATCCCCCATTTTTGCTTTTCATCTAACCTGTAACTTAAGACCCATCTAACCTCATTCATGTTCATCATTCATTCATGGTTAACATTGACTAACAAACATCATAGATTCAAGGTTTTTGGTTAATAAAGCAAGTTTGGATTGAAGATTTTGGTATTGCTCATCATGTGGGTTGCAACCCTAATTCTCGATCTTGAGGGAACTTGTTGCTTGATTTCTGTGCATATATTGGGCTTCTAAATCATGGTTGTGGGCCCATGGTTTGAGATGATGTTGGTGGAGCTTTGTGATTGATTTGAAACCCTAATCAGGGATGGTTGTTGTTCAAATTCCTTGATGGGTAGACTCTTGGATTCATGATTCCTCAAAACCCTAATTCTTGATCTGAGAGGTTTATGGATCTTATGACATACTGTTAGGTGGATAAAACCCTAATGGTGATTCAGGGCATTGTTGCACTACTTGTGTGGACTTCTCACTTGGCTTGGGATTTGCGACCGATACACAACTTTGATTATTGACCTAGCCTAAATCCTAATTCATGGTTTACTAGTTTTGTTTTCATGCATGTTTCATCCATGGCTTCACGGTTTCATGATCTCACAAATGTGTCAATATTCGTGCATTAAATCAAGTCATCATTAAAGTTCAGGTTTCATTGTCCCATGTGGTCAAGGCGTTCATGGTCCATGTCCGTTTGCAAACCCATTTTAAAACACTTGGAATTACGTTTATCGTACACCTTTCGGACAGTGTTCACCTTAAAAGCAAGATGTGAACTTGTCTTTTTAACCCAATGTCATTCACAAGCAACATTCAATCAATTGTCTGATTCAAATTTTGAACCAACCTTATTGTACCTTCATCATTGTGTCTCGACCTCCCTTTAAATCAAGTTTAAATTCAATTTTGATTTTAATCACAACCCCGAAGGTTCAATTTGAGTTTTGGCCAGAGTGACTTTTAGAGAATCGAGTTCAAGTGTCGTTTCATTTTTTTAACAAACTAATTTCGGATTTTCAAAGTGGTTTTGATTCCAAACTGATTTTGAAATTTGAGTTAACTATAGGGACCATTAACTTCTTAATTTTGGATTAAATTTATAAGTCCATCTTAGAATGATAGAATGTTATCCTTTTATTTTCACTATTGAACTCTATTGGTAATAAAGGACAGCCCATATATATATATATATATATATATATATATATATATATATATATATATATATATATATATATATATATATATATATATATATATATATATATATATATATATATATATATATATATATATATATATATATATATATATATCCTTTCATATAACATAACCCAACTCAAAAAAGAAAAGAGAAGATTTGGCAAGGCCCATATCGCAGCCCAATGGACAAGTGACAATAACAAAGCATCCACTAGCATTGAATCTCCACCGTATAAGGCTGTTCCAGCACCATCAATTGCTGAAAGGAATTTTCCACCATCCATGCAGCAAATTCCATCTCAAAGGAAAGAACCTGCTTTTAATCCTCTTATATCCACACCAATTTCTCCAGCTTTTGTTGCAATGCCTCCTGGAAATTTGCCTAAAACTTCTCCTATCAGTCAACCAATTGAACATGGAAGTTTGCCTCCTAACTCTAAGGTTGATAAGAGGAACGAAAGTAAGAGTCACCCAACCCCACTTGCAACGCCTTCTACCGTTAATGGCTATGAAGGAGCCGAACTCTCTTTGTTTAAGATTTAATTGATGTTTAATTAGGATTCTCATGCTTAGAAATTAATCCTTGATTTGTGGAATGATTGTTTTGCCCCTAGGTCAGAAATAGTCTAATTTTTTCATGTTCCCGTAGTTTTAGGACTTAGAAAATAATTCCAAATAAAATAATTAACCCTTTAGGTAGTTGTATTCACTTTCAACTAACTTCTTCCCACTTATTAAGTTAATCAAAGTACGCTTTGATTGACTAAATCCTTTGACTGTGCTCAATTTCCCTAGCTTAGTCAAGTGATCAAAAGACCCTTGATCACTTGATAACGTAAGTCCTTGTGATCAAGATGCTGGATACTAGATCTCCAAGTTCAATCAAGATTCAAAGATCAAGATCGAGAGTTCAGGCAATTCAAATCAGTACAAGACATGACTACTATTCAAGCACTACAAAGGTCAAATTCAACACTTGTCAATCATGAGCCAAGTTGTGTGCCATGAGTCATAAGTAATAGAGAAGGAATGAGACTGGAGAATTCATACCCCCATTTTGAATATCTTTGGGTGCTGGACGAATGACCCATTTGCTCATCGTATTCACCTCTATTCATAGGCTTCAGCATAACTCGATTCAAGTTGATTAACAAGCCTCTTCATCATTCAAAGACAACCCTTCATCATGGGAAGATACAAAGAGATTCAAGTTCAAAACTCATCGATTATGATGCAAATTTCCCGTCATGAGCCTTAAGTATTAGAGAAGGAATGGGACTGGAGAATTCCTACCCCCATTCTGAGTATTTTTTGGTGCAGGACAAATGACCCAGTTGCTCACTGTATTCATCTCTATTCATATACTTTAGTGCAATTTAAATTGAATAGTTGATAAATCAAACTTTCTGCACAGATTGAAGCACAAATTGAAGATCAAACTGAAGATTAGACTTCCACCTCTCATGGTTCCCTTTCTATCCTTTTGTTCTTCTAGTAAAACTAAAACCATTTTATGAATAAACTCAAAAAAAATTAACCTTACGATTAGGATTGTATGACACGAGCCTTAAGCAATGGAGAAGGAATGGGACTGGAGAATTCCTAGCCTCATTCTGAATATCTTTGGGTGCAGGACGAATGACTCAGTTGCTCATTGTATTCATCTCCATTCATAGACTTTAGTACGATTCGAATCATGACTCTCATTTCAGAATAAAAGCAAACTCACCTCATCAAACTCAGTTTTGCCTTTGGGCTTCATTTTCAGTTTAAAACCTTTTCAGAAAGGACGTATTACTTCCGTTCAACCGTGAACGACGCTTAAGCCTCCATGTGCGAGCGAGAAATGTCTAACTGCTAGAGTGCAATCTGAGTTCATCCATTATACCGCAAACAGACAGACACTCAAATCTTCCATGCTCGAGCATACAATCCATTCGACAGTAGAACATGAATGTTAATACTGTCCACTAAAAACAACTAACACATCCGTCCTAGTTCCACGAACTACAGAGCTCTGATTTCCTCATTTCACGAATGAGGATACATAGGCACGAGGGCCCAAATCCTTGGCGAGCACAATTATTTATAACCTTCCTTTTCTCATATTTATCTATTTCTCACCTTTTCCACATTTATCTATTAACCCTCGTTTCCCCTTCCACGAGTAATCTTCAGATAATAACACCTATTCTTGCAAAGAACATTCAAAATGGTTCCCATGGAGTACCATGGATGTTAGGGGAGCTAATACCTTCCCCTTGCATAACCAACTTCCTTACCCATTTCTCTTTCCCCCGGGTTTTATCGATGTTTTCCCTTTTCTTTGGGAAAGAGTAAAGTTCGATGGCGAATCTATTGTATCTTTGAGCGTGCGATGTGCTCGGGTATAATTTGTGTAGCTTCAGCTGGCGACTCTGCTGGGGATCCTTTCCTAAGCAAGTCGAGCCCAGTTTTGTTTGTTCTCCTTATGAGAGTTGGTGTTTACCTCTATTGCTTTGCTCACTTTATTTATGTTATTTATCGCTTTACTTTACTGCCTTAAATATTCATATGTTGTTATATTTTGGACATTATCTGTCATATTACCTGTTGGGATGGGATTGTACTATGTGAGAGAAGCTTTGCACCCTAGCTTTAGTATGAACACAAGATAGATTCGTGGATAGTCGTGTCGGACTGCATTTTGTGTTTTGGGTTGTCACGAGAGCCACACCCATACTAGACTCACTTGAAAGTACTTTTGTCCTGTGAGAATTCACTATGGCAAGGTATTTTCATTTGACTCGATGACTCTGGGAGACCTTTTAGGGACCACCTTTGAGGACTAGTACACACCTGTGAAAGGGATATTAGGGTTTTATACAGGAAACCGAGACCCTTCATACCATTGATCTCTTATATATGTAGGACCTTTGATCCTATATTGATTTACATGGATAAATTATTATTCAGATTTCTCATATCACATCAGATTATTGATTCTATACTGAGTTATCCAGACTGTCTAGGTCATGCCGGACCTTTGATCTTATATTATATAATATGGCCAGATTATCCAGAATATCCAGATTATACCGAACTGTTGAATCTATGATGCTTGCATATCATTACATCATTTTGAAATTAATTTTTGCATGTACATTTCCAGGGAATTCAAGAGACAAGTCTTTGTTTGAGCGACCATTAGAGAATGGATCCTACTAGAAGAGGTATTTATAGCTACAAGTGTGTGGAACCTTCTTTGAAGACATTGAGAGGATTGGGAGCTCGCCTGGTTTTCAACAACAAAGACAAGTTCAAGGATGGCTATGGAAATCTCCTAGGCATGCTTAACATTGAGGTCAACATTGCAGCTCTTCACACTCTAGTGCAGTTCTACGACCCTCCTCTGAGATGCTTCACATTCCAGGATTACTAGTTGACTCCTACTTTGGAGGAATATCACATATTCTAGGGATTGAGATTAAGAATCAGGCTCCCTTTATCCCTACAAAGGAACTTCCTAAGTCTCAACATCTAGCTAAAATCCTTCACATAACGAAGAAGGAGGTGAAGCTCAATCTTAAACCTAAGGGTGGGACCCATGGGTTTTCATTGAAGTTTCTGGTCGAAAAGGCTATTACATTTGTTGAAGCTGAAAGTTGAGAGTTGGTGGACCTCGACCCTCGAGGAGATCCAACAAACAAAAACTTGACTCCAATTGGAGAATTAAAAAAGGTACATATCGGTATTGAAAACTTTCAGGTCACACAAATAGGCTCGGGCTATCTCAAGAAGAGGAAGCAGAGATCGTCAAGATATTAATAGACAATGTTGATCTCTTTGCATGGAAACCATCAGACAGGTCTGGGATTGATCCAAAGGTGGTATGTCATCATCTCTCACTCGATTTGTCGTCAAAATTTGTGGCCCATAGAAAGAGGGAGAAGGAAAAAGGAAGGCGATCATAGAAGAAGTCAGAAAAATTTTGAAATCCAAGTTTATACAAGAAATCAAATATCCTACCTGGTTGTCCAATATGGTCATGGTGAAGAAGAAGTCGAGAAAGTGGCATATGTGTGTAGACTTCACCGGCCTCAACAAAGCTTTCCCAAATGATCCATATCTATTACCATAAATTGATAGGTTGATTGATGTTGTGTCAGGTTTCCGTTTGCTCAGCTTCATGGATGCTTACTCAAGTTACAATCAAATACAGATGAACCCGACTAATGCCCCAAAACAAAACTCATGACTGACAAAAACAACTATTACTACAATATAATGCCTTTTGGACTCAAAATTGTTGGGGATACATATCAAAGGTTGATGGATATGGTATTCTCTACACAAATAGGAAGAAATCTTGAAGTTTATGTGGACGACCTGCTAGTTAAGACACAAGAAGAAGTAAAACACGTAGATGACTTAAGGGGGACTTTTGAGTCAATAAGGAAATTTTTCATGAAAATTCCCATGATTCATGCTGAAACATCGGGGAATAGAGGAAAACCCAGAAAAATTCTAGGCCATCATTTATATGAGAAACCTGACTTCTGTGAAAGAGGTTCAGTAACTGACATGGAGGGTAGATGCCTTATCCCGATTTCTATCTTATGCAGGTGATAAATCAATACATTTCTTTGCAGTTATCAAGAAATCGGCCAAATTTGCATGGACAGAAGAATGTGAAAAGGCATTTGTGGAATTAAAACAATTCTTATCTGCCTCATCGATCTTTGTCAGACCAAGGAGAATTCAACTCTCATCTTCTATTGGCAACACCCGATAAGGCGATCAACTCAGTGTTAGTTAAAGACAATGATGGAGAAGAAAAGCCATCTACTTTGTAATCAAAGTTCTCAAATGAGCGAAAATTTGTTATCAGAATATTGAACGACTAACTCTAGCAGTAGTAGTGACTGCCAGGAAACTCAGGTAATACTTCCAGGGACACCCTATAATAGTCAAGATAAAATATCTTGTAAAATGGATCTTGAAGAAGCCATATCTAGCAAGCCGAATGGTGGCATTGGCGGTGGAACTATCTGAATACGATATCACATACTCACCCAGAACAAGTATCAAGTCACAAGTGTTGGCAAATTTCCTAATGGAATTGAGTGCACCCATGCCAAAGGAAGTATCAGAATAATATATCTTATCAATGGACGACTCATCTAACCTCAATGGCAGTGGAGCGAGAATAGTGCTAGAAGGACCAGGAGAATTGATATTAGAACAATCTCTTTGTTTCATCTTTCAAGCCAACAACAACCAAGTAGAGTACGAAGTAGTGATAGTCGATTTAAAGTTAGCAAAGAAGTTAGGGTTTCTCATTTATTGGTCAGAACCGACTCCCAACTGATATTTAGTCAAATTAAGGGAGATTTTCTGAGAAAGGATGCATTATTGCTCAAGTATCAACAATGAGTCATATAACTAGCCAAAGGTTTTAAAAAATTTAAGGTGACACATATTCCCCGAGAGGAAAATACTATTGCCGTTCTATTATCCCGATTAGCTAGCACTAAGGTCTCGTGGCTAAACATAATGATAATTCAAGAGACTTTAGAAGCGCTAAGTAAGGAGGCCGAGGAAGTGGTGGTACTGGAAAATGCAAATATTTGGATGACATCCATAATATAATACTTAACTCAGGATAATTTACCAAATCAAGAGACTAAGGCGCGACACATCAAAAGGATATCTTCTCGATACCTCATGGTAGCCGATCACTTATATAATATGGGTAGATCTTCCCCAATGATAAGACGTGTCACTGAAGATGAAGTAGGTCCTATAATGAAGGAAGTACATGAAGGAGTATGTGTAAGACATATTAGAGGAAGAGCTTTATCTAGAAAGATACTCAGGGTCGGGTACTACTGGCCAAGTATGCTACAAGATTGTGCACTGTTTGTGAATCATTGTGAGAAGTGTCAGATATATTCTCCCTTCATGCACTTTCCACCAAAGTTGTTACATTCGATAATATCCCACAGGCCTTCTTATCAATAAGGGGAATACATCCTCGGTCCCTTTCCTTTAGCAGCCAAGAAATTAAAGTTTCTCATAGTGGCGGTTAAATATTTCACCAAGTGGGTGGATGATTAGGTTGTATCTTGAATCTCAGCGGAAAGGGTAAGACATTTTTACTGCATAAATATCATATGTCATTTTGGATTACCATGAATCGTTGTATTTGATAAGGGGATGCAGATTGCGAGCTCGACCGTTATAGAATTTTGCAGGCACCTCGACATTCATAACCGATTTGTGTCAGTTGAACATCCTCAAGCTAATGGATAGGCAAAGGCGGCAAATAGTATCATTTTATTAGGCATGAAGAAGAAGATGGATGAAGCAAACGACTTTGGGCTGACTATCTGTATGAGATCATGTGGTCCTATCACACTCATCCTCCTTCAACCACTAAGGAGACACCTTTTCGAATGGTGTATGGAGTCGACACGATGATACTAGTAGAAGTTAATTCTATGGCTTGGCGTAGTTTGAATTTTAACTATAATCTTAATATGGAATGGCTGGAGAAATCAGCCAATTTCATAGAATAAATCAGAAGAATGGCTCATGTGAGGGAATGTGTAGTAAAGCAGAGGATGACCATAAGGTTCAACACCAGAGTCCGACCAAGAATTTTTCAAGAGGGAGATTTGGTTTTAAAAAAGGTTACAGACACACATAAGAAGGGAAATCTTTCCTCAAATTGGGACGGGCCTTACCGGATCAATCAGAAACAGAATAATGGAGCTTACAAGCTCGAGAACTTAGAAGGAGTAGAAATGTCGAGGGCTTGGAATGTTTCCAAACTTAAGTTTTATTACAGTTAAACATTATGTAATAATACTATTTGGGTAACACACTTTTCCCTTGCAAGGGCAAGGCTTTTTAACGAGGCACACTTAGTTCATATGATTGTGTGTCACTTTTACAAAATAGCTAAATTCATCCCAGTGGTGATAAGAACCTTTGACCTATGAAAATGGATAAGTAAACATTAAACCTCCGGTCAGGTTAAGTTCAATAAAACCTCTGACCTATGAAATCAGCTCAGTAAACATTAAACCCCTGGCCTGATTAAGTTCAGTAAAACCTCTGACCTATGAAATCGGCTAAGTAAACATTAAACCTTTGGTTGGGTTAAGTTCAATAGAATTATTGACCAATGGAATTGGCTAAGTAAACATTAAACCTTTGGTCGGTTTAAGTTCAATAAAACCTCTGACCTATGAAATCCGTTAAGTAAACATTAAACCTATGGCCGAGTTAAGTTCAACAAAACCTCTGACCTATGAAATTGTCTAAGTAAACATTAAACCTCTGACCAGGTTAGGTGCAATAAAACCTCTAACCTATAATCGGATAAGTAAACATTAAACCTCTGGCCGAATAAGATCAGTAACCTGCAAAATCAACTGGGTAACGGACAAGCCTCTGTCCAGGTATTATAACCTTTGGCCAAGTTGTGATTTAAGTAATTGATCGAATAAAATAATATGGTTAGAGTATGATAGTAAATCATCAAACAAATAAAACATGGCATATAAGTCCCCTATAGGGCTAGTAAACCAAGAGATCATGTCAAAAGTCCAAGGAGCCTATAACGAAGAGCGTGATTAAATTATTTAATCACAAAGCCTAAATTATTAAAGAAATCAAGGTATTAAAGCCGAATAAAATAAGTCTTAGAATAGAAAAATAACATTGTCATAAATCAAAAGGGGGCCCTTAAAGGGCTTAAACATCTGTCGGAAAGGCAAAATATTATTCAAAAATTACAAAAGGCACATCACCACTGATGGCCAACAACAAACATAAACAAACTTAAACTTCACGGTGCTCGTCTTCCTGAGCCTCCGGGGTTGAGTCGTTCATCGCCACATCTTCAAAGCTTCTGCTTCATGAGAAGCTTCGTCCATGTCTATCAGTCGATCATCCACCACAGTCTTAAAAAAGTCCATCTTTGACACATCCAGATCAGACATGATGCATGAAGCTTGGGTTTTAGCCCTTTCAAAAGCTTAATTACCAACTGAGAACAAGTCTACCTGAACATCTTGCAAAGACTTCTTCAAAGTCTCATTAAGAGTCCAAGCTTGTTCTGCTTCTTGAACCAAACCTACATTGGTTGCTTCCAGCTCCGAGCATTTGGACTCAGCGGCTTCCTTTTGTTTTGTAATTTCCAACAACTGGTACTCTAAGGTCTCCTTCTATTGCTTCATCTCTAATAGTTTCCTGGTTAGATCCTCTACCTTATTGGTCTAGACTTTTAAGTCATCCTTCAACTGAGTCGCCTCTTTAGTAAGAAGAACCACATTCTGCTTATAAGCATCGCCTACTTCAAACAAACTGAGAGTCATGACTGCACATCTCATTAAGTAGGCCCTGAGTTTTTGGGTCAATTTTTTAACACCTATGGACTTCACCTTTTCAACGTCTTTGATTGTGTTCATATGATCGTAGAGATATATCAATCTATCAAAGATGTTAGACCAGAACTTAAATTCGTAAGAGGATTTGGGCTGATAACTACTACCTGAATCCTGCATCTGGGTAGTAATTGATAGGTCAGCCTCACTAACATCATCACTCATCAGGGTCTTCATCTTCTTTGGAGAACCCGACTTGGACTCCTCAAGAAGAGGAGTGAAGGCCAACTGGGACTCTGGTATGACAGGGGTTGCTTTGACAACATCCATATTTTTCCTCTTAAGAGTTCGAGTTTGAATACCTGACAGATCGCTCTTAGAAGAAGATTGCTTTCCACTCTCGCTTTTGCTTCAACCATTAACTTCTTTTGTTCAGAGAGTTTGAGGTTTGTCATGTTAGCTAAAATAAAAAGATCAAAGTAATGATTAAAGACTAAAAATAAAGAGGTTATCAAAAAGCGATAAAAAGCATGTGTAAGCATTACCCAGGAATTTAGAAATTTGTTCTGGGTCATCAGCCATATGTAGCAAGTTCTTAACTTCTATTACCTGGAAAACACCCAAAACGGTCAAAGCTTGGATTTCCATACCATTCAACTTATCATAATTGAAACCTGAAACCGGCAATGGATTATCTGACCAGTAAATCAGCAAATAGTAGTTCCCATCCAGCACATACATAACATGGGGACATCTTCCCCCACTCTTCACTTGAAGGAACTTGTCCTTGAAACCTTATAATTGGTAGTGTAAGCTTGAAAGAAGCTTTTCCCTAGAATCCCGCTGAGGGAAAACTAACTTCCTTTTTCCGCTCCCTTCAACTCAAATAACAAGAAAAATAATCCTTTGGTAGGCATTATATCCACTGGATCACAAACGAGTTCAAAAGCCTTGATAAAACCCTAGCCATTTGGGCATAACTGAGAAGGGGATATATATAGGGTTTTTAGGAGATTGGACTCAAAATCGATAAAAGGGATACAAACCTTAAAGTCCTCGATTACCCCTAAGTAGAAATAGAAATACTCATCAAAAACTCCTTTTGGTCGAGTAATAAAAACTCTCTCACCAACCACACAAGGTTCTAAAACAACATCTTCCTCGTTCCTGGTGGAAGAGGCGGGATTATTAGAACGAAGCTTCAAGATGTAGTTGTCGTCAATGACACTGTGGTCATAGCTTAGAACCACTTTGTCAATCAAGGAGCCTGCTATCTCCATCGGAGTATCTAGAAAACCCAACGACGAAGACTCTGAGCCAGTGTTACTTCTAGACAAAGGGATATCACCATAAACTTCTTTAATAGTCTAGTCAAATTCCGCTCGACTCAAATGACCATCAAACTCTCTCATGCATTCATTCCAAATCTTATTTCTCTCATTGACAGTAAGGGAAATTGGGTACTCACCCAAATGGTTAGAATCTCGTCTTAAAGCCATAACAAAGAGTAAAAAAGAGTGCGAAGGGAAATAAAGTATTATATGGGTTTTGAGTTTGTAGAAAGAGAGAGTAGTTGATGAGGTGAAGAAATTCGTCAGCAGTACTTAAAGGAAGTATCACTAGCTTTGGTGAAAAAACAAAGGAGGAGAAGAACCCTTTAATTTAAAATAAGTTTGCAACGATCAAGAATATGTATCGAACAAGTGTAATTATGACAAGTTGGAGTTCCCATAAAAACCATCATGACGAGGAAAGAGAAAAGTTTGTCATCATTAAGTTCCTGACATCTAGTAGCTCTCAGAATAGGAGATCGACTTAAGGAAGAAGGGGTTGTTGGGACCGAATACTTCAATATGATTAGATCTCGTAATCGAGGGGCTTATGTACATCCCAGAATTCCTGAAGTTCGAGATTTTACAAATCGAGTACAGGGAAGCGAGTAAATAGGATAAGCATGAATCTTACACAGGTTAGAACCCGATCAGAGTTCATATAATCGCAAAGCAAGCACATTAGAATCTGTCTCGTAATAAACTCTGACATAAGAACAAGTCGGCCCAAACCTTAGAAAGTCATATGAACAGTCACAAGGGACAATTATGAAATGCTTCCATGATTGCATGAGAGTTACAAAAAATGAAGAAAAAGCGTTACGTGATTATTATAGAGGACGACGAACGTTACCCAGAGTCGCCTTAATGAGGGATATGAAGAAACACCCATTTAAGGGCCATTGATAGATGAAGGAGTATAAAATAAGACTTCCTTCGTGAGAAGAAGGACAAGCAATATACCAATATACCTCCTAATAAAATAAGACGATTGCGGCTTCACCTGACTAGCTTCAGGGAAGTTTCTCCAAATAGTGTTTAGCAAGAACATTTTGTAAAATGATTTTATAATATCCATTTTTGAAAATATAAAGAAAAAAAATCATTTTTTAAAGGTAAAACAAACATTCCCTTATTTGAAAAACATTTCTACTTATAATAAATTCACATGTGTATTTGGTGCTCTTTCAGACTTCCCTGCTCCACCAGAGGTAGTATGTAGTATGTATTCTTGGTTGAGTAATTTCAAAAGACTACATGTGTGTTTAGATTGGCAGTGGACATAATTGATTTTGAAAGAATTGAACTTGGTATAGTTGATTTTAGCGGAACTAAGTTTAGTTGAATAGATTTATGTTTGGATATAATAATATAGAAGTGATTGTTATATGTTAATGTTGTTTGGATAGTTTTTAGTAATTTTATTTTGAATGTATAATTACTAAAGTGGTAATAAATTCTAAAAGAAAAAAGAAAATAAGTAATTGATGAAAATTAAAGAGGATAAACAAGGTAAATTAAAAGAAGTTGTAATAAATAAAATATAATAAATGTAGAATTGATTATAAAAACTCAAAAGTTAGAAATTATAGCTTCTAAGATAATTGCTTTTGATTTTTCAAACAAAAACAAAGAGAATTGCTTTTGGAGCAAGAGAATTGGCGTCTACCCTTAAATTTAAAAAGGGGCGCCAATTGAATTGGCTACAGCACATGGTGCTGCCAATCCAATTGACGCCCATATGTAATAAATGAGAGGAAGCGCCAATTGGTCTAACGCCTCAGTGTATTGTGTATTTTTTTTGTATAAATAGAGGTGTTGTGTTATTCATTTTTCCATATCTCTTTTCATTATATTACAAACATGGTTTGTCTTTGTCGCCGCTATGGAAAAGTGATTTATTCGAGAGACAAGCCTCCGATGGAGATGCTCTTCTGGAACATCTATCTTTTCGAGCAACTACAGAGGGATTTTTTCGTTGGTTAGACGGAAACATACCTGAAGGAAAAAAAATTAGAAGTATTGAGAGACTCGATGCCTTACGTGGATGGGTGCGAGTAAAAAATGATAAGGATGCTAGGGAAGTGATGTTTGGACCAAATGATATCACTTTGATTGTTGTAATTAGTTAGAAACATTATTTTTAAATGTTGTGGTTATGTATTTTTATCTGTTTTGATATCTTTTGTTTGTGTTGTTTATTCATACCTGTTCGGTTTTAAGTGTGTTTAAGTTGGAGTGATATTTGTTGTTAACTTTGTTGTAACAAAAAGTTATTAATATATCGAAATCAAAGGTAACAAAAATTGAAAGGAGGTACTAAATTATGATGCAAAGGTTGCTCCAATATTGAGACATTTTTTTTTATTGTGTCCGGGTTGACGACATATACTATATAATCTTATGATTTTATCAGTCGTATCCATTTCTGTTCTAATACGCGTGTTGTTTGGCCGTCCTTTTTTCTTTATTCGCATCTCATCGTTTTGCCAAACCATGTCCCCTTGATATGGAGGCCAATATTTCTCCATTGATAGCACTGAAAAGCTTTCGTTATAGACATTCATGACGATAATGGCCTTGTAAACATCAGATAGATGGCTGTAAGCATCATGGTGAGTATGTGTGCATGCCGCAATGACATGTGAGCAAGGAATACGGAAGTCTTGAAACTTGTCACAGTTGCACCAACTTCTATTTAGTCTGACAACATAGGATAAATTTGGCCTCCCCTCATTGTGGTCCATTATCTCATGTACACTTAAATTTTCCTATGATAGTCAAAGATTGTAAACGCATGTGTGTTATCTTTGATAGTTTACTCTTTCATCACTTTTATACAACATCCATTGAATAATTGACCTGACATTAACACTGCACTCCATCTTTCGCCTCTGGTTGTGAAGGTTGATGCCAACCTAAAATAGGTTGTTCTAACCAATGCGGTTATTGGTAGATTTCTAATGTCTTTGAATACGCCGTTCATGCATTCCACAAGGTTTGTTGTCATGTAGCTCCATCGACATCCTTTGTCAAATGCCTTTGTCCACTACTCTAATGGTATGTTATCCACCCACCTTCCTGCATCTGCATTTGACAATCTAATTTCGTCAAGGTAATATTGAAATGACGGTTAAGTTAGAGCATGCCCTGTATTTACCACTTTTTTACGAAGGTTCTTGTCTTTGATTGCATGCATGTAGTTTTGTGCGATATGTCTAATGCAATAGACATGGGAAGAAGGAGGATCATGTCATCTATTATCATGGTTATTGTAAGCACTCTCAATAGCAGCATGTCTATCTGAAATCAAATAGAGATTGGCTTGTGGATCGACATGTGTTCTGAGATGATTAAGGAAGAAACCCAACCACCAGTGGTTTCACCTTCAACCAGAGCAAAGGCAATCGGAAAGAAATTATTATTGTCGTCTTGTGCAACAGCCATAAGCAAAGTGCCCTTGTATTTTCCGTATAACCACGTTCCATCAATTTGAGTAATAGGTTCGCAGAATCCAAAACCTTTGATACATGGTTGAAATGCCCAAAAGAGGCGGTGAAAAATTTTATTTCCAGCAATACAAGTTCCTTCTGGTGTAAATGATGGCAAAGTCTCCATAATTGCAATAGTCCCCGATGGTATGTTTTAAGTGCCCATAAAAATCGTGGCAATTCTTTATATGAATCCTCCCAGTTGCCAAATACCTATTCAACAACCTTTATCATTGAAATCTACGCTTTCTTGTAAGAGGGAGTATAATTATATCATGTGACGATATGAGATATTATTATACTCACCTTCACTGATGGGTCTTTGTTAACAAGCGGCAAAATGTCTTGACATATCAATTCAACGCTTAACTTTCGGTGATCCTATACAACATTAGTGGCGATGCAACTGTGAGGTGGGTTTATATAAGCTATCTTCCAAGAACTGCTTCTATTTGTTTTCAAAGGATGTTACGAAATTCGATGACATACCTTCTTGAATCAGTGCATTTCACGGTGAAATCAGTAGAGTTATCCATGTGAAATTTTTTGATAGCTCGCACATAATCTTCTTTAGTATGGAACGTGTCTCTCACTTTTAACTTATCCTTTGACCGTGGATACGTGTTGTAAAAAATACTATCAGATGTGTCATCGTCATGCAAGTTCATGTTTGTCATATATTGAGGAGGATTATATACATGACTTGGAGGTAATGGCGTTGGATGGTCGTCATCTTCAATGTTGTTGTTCAACATATGGTCGACCTGTGTCTCGGTTTCTTCTTCATCATCATCAACAATGTTGACTTCTGCTTCTGCTTCTAGGTCGGCTTCATCTGAGTCTTCTGAATCAAATTCATCAGATTCAGCTTGATTAGTTATCTAAGATTATTGAGATGGTATACTTTGTTGGAGATTAATATATAACTCAATAGAGTTGTAACCAAAATGTTCGTGACTAACAAACATATATTCGACATCTTCATCGTCTTGCACCTTTAATGGGTAAAATTTACATTATTATTTTCGAAATAAATTGGATTCTGGTACGTGATTTGTGACACAAGACAAGATCCTAGACATGATTCTATTCGTTTTTTCAAATGCAAGAAAATTGAATTTCTCTTGATTGTAAATCAGATACTTTTGGTGTTTTGAAAACTAAACCCGTATAGATCATACTCATCTGTCTCACCGTTGCAGTGAGCATTGATAATATATTTGGGTGCGGATGAAATAGTAAGATAATGAAGTTGTGTAGGTTTGACAATGAATTTGTGTTGGTTTGAGTAAGAGAGTGAACTTGTGTTGGTATGAGGAAGAGTATTAATAGAACATGACATGACATTCATGCAAGAGCTAAGGTCATTCCATTTGGTGTCTGCTTTGGATTTTTGAACATAGGTGCCAGTCCATATGGCACCTTCTGTGTGCATGCCCTCGAGATTCTGCGTTGCATGCAATAGCCATGTAGCCTAGTGAAAAGACCATGCATGCAAGATCTTCCATGACCATGCATGCAGCTAGACACCTAGGAAGGCGCCAGTCCATATGGCGCTAGCATGTTAAAAATACATGTGCACGCCAATTGAATTGGCGCTAGCTTGCAACTTAATATTTCATGCATGCACACTTGTGCATGTATCTCATTATAAATAGTCATGCAGCTCAACACTTCTTCATCAACAACAAACACTTCTTCATCTATAACAAACACTTTTTCATCTGCAACAAACACTTTTTCATCTACAACACTATGACAAGATGTCTCTACTCACTGTGGATGAATCGCATAGAGGCACAGTCACAAGCGTAGCAACTTATGTAAGCGTTTATTTATTGTCATATTTTTCTAACACATATTTTTTATAAAGTAACTTATTTTGTTGTTTATTTTTTAGGATGTTTCTAGGTTTCAAACTCGTGTCCACGAATTTGTTGCCATCGACGTGTTGATTCAACCTTATGTCGAACTCGCCGGTTTTGGACATGTAAGAAAAATCATGTCTTGGTCGGTTGATACTAAATTTATTCTAGCTTTATATGAAAGATTGCGTCCCGAGACACACACATTCTGGTTTCCAACCAGTGAATGTACCGTGACGTTAGAAGATGTCTACATGTTATTGGGACTTCCTATCGATTGTAAGGCGGTAAATGGTAAAACCAACTATGTGAATTCAATTTTCATGGAACTCTTGGATGCTAACTTGTTAGATGATAACTCAGGAGGTCAAGGTATATTCCTTTCACGCCTTAAGGCATATTACAACAACATATAATTAGATGAAAATTCTACCGAAGACGCTCGAATAATAAAAGCTAGGTATTATATTATGCTTTTAATTGGTTTATTTTTATTTCCCGAAGGTAGTGGTTTTAGTATGCATGTTATGGTTTACCTTTACTAAGACATGTATAAAGAATAAGAAGTTACAATTGGGGGTCCGCTTGTTTGCCTTATCTTTCTAGCTCTTTGTGTAAAAATACACACAAAGACACATCTATATTTTCTGGATGTGCTGTTTTATTCCAAGCATGGGGTTGGTCCAGACTACCGTCCCTAGTGCATGTTAACCACAACCCGTTCACATTCCTGTACGCACAAAAATAAGTTCTTAATAATGGACTATATTTACTCACTTTACCAATTATTATCTCTAAATAATATATTTACTTTTTTGGTGCAA
This sequence comes from Lathyrus oleraceus, assembly GCF_024323335.1. NCBI lineage: Eukaryota > Viridiplantae > Streptophyta > Magnoliopsida > Fabales > Fabaceae > Lathyrus > Lathyrus oleraceus. The sequence goes on from NC_066584.1 coordinate 134,554,531, forward strand.
ATGGTCGGCACATGGTATGAGTTGCAACAGATGTCCTAGACACTGTATTACCCAGTATCGCAATCTCTTGGATCACCTTCGACCACCAGATGTATTGCCATTAACCTAATTAATTTGTAATAATTTGTATTTTAATATCACCCATTTTATAATCTAATATATTTTCACATTTGAGTTTATTTGGCGTCCATATCTAAACTTGGATCATGACCATGAAATCAACAAACAAGACGCAACCGTTTGGACTGTATGCACCGATCATAAGATTCACCACTGTGGAGATGCATCATAGTGACCGTGTTAAATTATAGTTTGGTATACTTCAACACATCCCAGATCCCCCGACAAACATCAGAGAATGGCATATAAGAAAAGTTAACGACCAATGGAACTTTAACCCTTGGCAAAGCTTCGGTAGATCTGAGTGTCGAAAATGGAAGCACCGACAAAACCATGTCTTAACTGACGTTGTGATGCAAACCGAAGAAAAATCAACTCGTAATTATATGGCTTGGTACATATCGTTTGGATTTAAGTTCCTCTCCGAGGATATGTACCTATACGACCCACGCCAAGTAACTTCACACAAGAAGGTTCAACATCTAATCCCCAACAACATTGTCAGACCGATTACTCACAACCCCCTATCCATCAAAATTTTTGATCCACAAACAAACAAACCTACGACCCTAACATGCCAAACACCCAACCATAATACCAAGAGCATACCCCGTACCACCACCAACAAGTAGATCATCACCAAGACACCCAACATTGCTATGCACCCAACACATCACCCTACCATAGCCGCCTTAGCCGAAACACTCAGCGATCATTTAACACCAACCGTTCATCCTCCTACTATAGTCAAGAAGCCCAAACATCACAAAACCAAAACATGCAACAACCATATGGCTACCGAACACCACAACAATCATTTCAACCTTTCCTCGACGCATCATTTACACCAATTCCACCCTTCAATCGTCCTGATCGCCCTCCAATAACTCAAACGTATCCCAACTACTTTGGCATGGGTCATGAACTCATCTATGGCGATAACGCTTCATTGCATACACAGGACTACACAAATTTGTATGAACATCTTAGGAAATCTCCTGCAGGTGGTGGTGATGTTCCTGGCCCCTCAAATATTCAAACACTCAGGGTGAATCATCAACGTAGGTTAGGGCCACGCGTTCGGGTAGGTAGGGGATGTGGTACGGAGGTAGGTTAGGTCATCCCGGTCAACAACATCAGTCTTTTTGGTTATCGTATGTAAACACATATTAATATTAATATCAATTGGTCTAATTTTGACTTTTATCTAAAATGTACATTGTTTTACAAAAAAAAATTACACAACACACATAGGTGCTAGACCAATTTGAACCTCCTTTAAAACCTAACACACAAACGTCAATTGGATTGACACCACTAGGTGCATAAGCCAATCCAATTGGCGCCACCTCTTTAACTTAGAGAGCATGCACCAATTTATCTGGCGTCACCTCTTCAAAGTGGGGTAGTTTGGGAAATAATCTAAAAAGTGAGTTATTTAAGGATTTTTTTTTGAAAAAGTAGATTATTTGAGTAAAAAATTCTCCTTTTTAAGTTGAACCCTAAAACTCCAATTTGTTAAAAAAAATCAATTTTCTCAATTTCTGATAAATGATTTTCTTTAAAATCAATTGATTTTATTGTTCTCTTTATAGTGTGAACAACTATTTAAAATTGTTTCATTGTTCTCTTTATAGGATGACGAATTTTTCTTATGCGTTCTAAAGACAAAGTTACTTCTTCAGCTAATCTAGAAGCATTGGAAACTCAACATCTAAGTGAGACTATTAAAGTTTTTGATTATAAATTGTTGGAAACGAATTCAGAAATTAGACCTCCAATTTCAAGATATTATCCTGACATTTAAAACGAGGTAAGGAAGACTTATTTAAAAATAGGTCATTATCAAGCTCCTCACAATTTTGTTTACTCTTGGCATGTTCAAGGTAAACAAAGATGTTGATTTTATAAAAAAAATAGTTTGATTTGTATGACTGGATTGATTATAGTGAATCTAAGGACCTAATCTTTTAATTGTCATGCTTTTTGTTTAAAATTGTCTCTAAATATGGGGGGTGGGGGTTTATTGTGTGGGAAAGGAGTTCGGTGACTGAAAGAATGCTTAAAGATTGGCTTATCATGCTACTTCTTCCAATAGTCATGTTGATTGTGTGCATGTGGGTTACACTCTCATGAACCCAAATCAAAGTATGAAGATTTCATTTTTTAATCAAATTAAACAAATGAATGTCGAATATCTTGTTTGTCCTTATAGCTACTAAGTTTATTTTGAGGTATTATATGCCATTTAGAGGGGGTGACGAGTCCTTTAACTCTTTATTTAAGGGGTTATTCTTGAGTTGGTTGACAGTCTAAGGAAAATTAACGCAAAGATAGTTATTGCAATAGATTGTGCTCTGGAAAATAACTTTATGATTGCCCCTAAGATTCCAAAGGATCTTGATGCTGCTTGTACATGTCAAAAAACTCAATAAATTATATGTGATGTTGCAGATGATGTGTTTTTTATTTTGATTGATGAATCAGGTGACGTTGTTGGTAAATAACAAATGGTTGTTGTTGTTCGTTATGTTAATAGTGAAGGTTTGATAAAAGAAAGGTGCCTTGGCATTGTAAGTGTTAAAGAAATAAGTGTTAAGTCACTCTAGGAGGCACTTGAGAAGTTATTGTCTATTAATGGCTTGAGTTTGTCTAGCATTTGGGGGGAAAGGTATAATGGAGCTAGCAATATGTGAGGTATGTTTGGTAGCTTGAGAACTTTAATCCAAAATGAGAATCCATCTACTTATTAAGTGCACTGTTTCACCCATCAGCTTCAATTGGAACTAGTTACATGTGTTAGGACTCACAAAGATGTTAGTGATTTTTCGGTAAGGTCGGTACGATTGTAATTTTCATACGATCTTCTAGCAAGAGATAAAAATTGCTTCGGGACAAATAAGTAACTCAATTTTCTATATTGATTAAAGAGGGCCATATAGAAAGTGGTAGTGGATTAAATCAAGAATCGTCTATTTCTAGAGCGGGTGACACTTGTTGGGGTTCCCACTTTAGGACTCTCACTAGTTTAATAACTTTGTATTGTGTCATTATTAGGGTACTTAAAGAAGTCTAGAAGGATATGTCATTTGAAAAATATGGTGAAACTATATTCTTGTTAGATATGCTTCAGTTCTTTGATTTCATCTTCATGTTATATATAGTGGTTGAGATTTTATGATTCACAAATTATTTGAGTGTAGTGCTACAAAAGAGTGATCAAGATATTTTAAATTCTTTATCACTTACCAGTGGTACCAAACAAGAATTACAAGAAATGAGTAATGATGGATGGGAAGAACTTATATCTAAGGTTATGAAAATTTTCAATAAGAATGATATTGATGTGCCTGATATGGATGCACCATATGTGCAAGGAAAAAAACCTAGACAACGTGTTACAACTTCTAGTGTTTTTAATTTGCACCATTATAAGCATGACTGTTTGTTTAGTGTTTTAGATTTGTAGTCGTATGGGCTTAATGTTAGATTTGATGAAAAAAATATTAAACTCTTACGATGTGTTTCATGTTTGAGTCTCTCATCGTCATTTGTAGATTTTAATGTGAATAAATTCTTGAGGAAGGTCGAACTTTATCCAAATGATTGTGAACATATGCCAAAAGTGGTGGTGCGATATCAACTTTGAAATTATGTTAGAAATGTTTGATGTGACCCAAAATTTACAAAGTTAAAAGGACTTTCAGATCTTTGTACAAAATTGTGGAAACAAATAAGTGCAACACATTTGATATGGTTTATAAGCTTCTGAAGTTGGCTTTAAACTTGCCGGTAGCAACTACAAGCGTGAAACATGTTTTTTCAACTATGAAGTTTGTGAAGAGTCACTTATGTAACAAAATGAGTAATCAGTGGTTAAATTATTTTCTTGTAATTTTTATAGAAAGAGATATTCTTGGAACAATTAACAATGAGGTTATTTTAGTTCATTTTTAATAAATAGATGGTAAACAATTTTCATTGTTCATTATATTAAATAATATTATTTCTTATTTTCAATATAATTTAATTCATAATTTTTTATGATAAATCACATCAATCTAGATCCTCTCTGATTGGTGAACCAATTTCCTCTTCAACTCGCTTCATATACCACAGTTCTGGGTGTAGCCGCCAACCGACTATTGTTGTCTACCGAGAGCATTCTTCCTCAAATACCTTAGGTGCAACTTCGTGAAAAAACCACCGTTAATAACCAATATCTCTTGTGTTGGAGAAAAACAAAATTTTGGCCCTACCAGATCCCACAGTTGGGAGCTTGTTAAACCTATTTGTGCTTCAGCCCACTTCATTTTACACTGTTTTTCACTTTCCTGCCTTAGCAACCAAATTTGACTTGCCTTCTCATAGAGAATTCCTAACCAATCTCTTTCATTGAAATGCATGGCTCTGTTTTGTGAGGACATTAATCCTACTATTGAAATATTGAAATGAAATTAAGCTGAAATTGGATGGAAAACCCTCCTACTAATTGTTTGGGTATAACCCAAAAGGCTTAGAATCGTTGAACTGTTAAGTTGAAAGTTTTGGTCGTTTTGTTGGAGGTCGAAGGTTGATAGGAAAATTGAAATCATACTATTTTGGACATCGTAGTGTATTCTCACCCATTCTCGATCATCATACATAAAACTTTTTCCTTCTTGACCTTTGCATCGGCATCGAGACACAGTTTGGAATTTTGTGGTTTTAGACTTCATTATGAACTTTTTAAGAACATCGTGTTGAATTGTTGAGTTCTTTTAGCATTTCCACATTCACCTAATCTGATATTAACTTTGTTTCTCACCTTGGTGACACCCACCTCAATGAACTGGTCTTGCTAATCATCCTCATTCCATGCCGAAGAGCAAGATTCTTGGTGGCTGTCTCCTTCAAAGATATTTTTGTGAGGCACCGTGGAGCATGTTTACCCATTAACCCTTCAATCTTTTTAGGCTATGTTTGGATACGGTAAAACGAACAGAACGGAAAAGAGCGGAACAGAATGGAACAAATATATCATTTTATTGTTTGGGTATTTAATGACGGAAGAGAGAAATTTTATCATTCCGTCCAAATTGAAGGGTAAAAAAAATAATGGAAAATGATGGAATGCATTTCATTCTGTTTCGTTCTATTTCATCCATTTTTAATTAATCCAAACGGAATTTAAATTTTTGCATCCTCTTCTCTTTCTTGACTTTTCCTTTCCTTGATCTTGATTATGAGTTTTACCCAAATCACAAAGAACTTTTGCAGTCTCCTATTTTTCTCCTTTCTTAGGGTCATCTCTTTGAATACGAGCCTTCAAAGTGATTTTGTTAGTGTCAACTTAGTAGGAGTCGTCTCTTGTGGTGTAGGCTAAAAAAAGCCCTTGTTGGTGGGTTGTAGTCTGGTGGCTCTAGTGAAGATAGTGATTTGAACCCAATGCTCTTCGTTATCTCTAAATTCTAATCTTGATGTTTTGGTAACAAAAAATTGGTTAATTGAGTGGACATTGCATGTGGCTCAATGTCAACCATTTCTAAGAAAATTGACCTGGTAAGAACTTGGATCTCCGAATGAAACTGAATTTGATAGCGGAAATGAAATTAGATTTAACTTAGGTGATGTAATCAAATTGCTTAGGGTACCACGAAGGAATTTTGATTCTTCTCTTTCTGACTGAATCGCATTCAAAGACTTTGAAAATGATTCATTATTACAAATTTTCTAACCACTCTAAGAAATAGATATGTAAAAATGTCTTCTTTCTTCTCTAGTATCTCCACCATTTGCCTCACTTTTCTAGGAGTATTCTCTCTCCCTTTGCACTTCTTGCTTCAAGGTTGAAAATCATTCACTAACACGATTATCATTGTTTAATCTAAATCTCAAGATCATATTTGAAGAGAATGATGTCCAATTTGAATTTGGATCCTCTTGAAACCAAGAACTGAACAAACACACAGCTTCTCCTTTCATGCTCATGAAAACCCGTTGCAACTGATCGAACTCGTCAATTTTGTACTCCTTAAAATTATTTTCACACTTACAAGCCACCCAATAGGGTCTATCCCTTTAAAAGTTGACAAATTCGGCCTTTGAGATGCCCCATCTCCAAGAACACCGACACTTCTATAAGATCCGGTAAGTCTGATCAATTATTAGGAACCCCATAATTAGATTCCAAATAAAGAACACTCTTTATTTAAAAGTATGGAATAATGAGAGCTCCTCAAAGATTTTCCCTTCACAATAGATTTGTTACTCTGTTCACAAATGATTGCAATATTCAATAATAGCACTCTATAACCACAATACAACCTGCAAGACCCCATATTTTTCCCTAAGATCCCTCATGCTTTCTCATCATGTGCATTGGCATTGGGATCACAATTTGACATCCTCCTTACCCCTTATTAATTGGGTTTGTATTGGGAGAGATCACCAAGCATTATTTGATTATATCATACTTTGTATCTTTATCATTTACTAACCAAAAAACCAAAAATATATCTTTGTATTTGTCTAACTCTTTTGTAGGTAGTGCACATGCTCACCTTTGATTCGTCAAGCTCATATCTAGGGTTTAAGACCCTCAATGCAAGGAGCTCAATCAAGAAGTTGTATATTATGGCTCTAATCATCATATATGTATCCCCATTAGCTTCACATGTTATTTTGGTCAAGTAATCATCAAGAGTTTGGAGATGGTTTGCCTTGGAAACCCTAATTCATCTGGGTATCTTGTTTAACTGCTTCAATAAGCTTATCCAACAATTGATCAAATAATTCAAGGGATACTTCAAAATTCATCATCTTATGCATATATTATCTCCCATGAGTCCCAAAGATCAGGAGAATTTCAAGTTAGCAAGTTGGTTGATGGTGGTTGACTAGAGGAATTAATCTGATCAAAACTGGGTTCCCTAGACCCTATCTCCTATAATTTTTGCCATATGAAAATGATTCCAAGATAAAGGTTACTCTAAATGACATTCCAAACAACTTTCATGTTAAGGTCTATAGCTATTTTAGCTTGGAAAGTCATTTTTATGGTGAATGATTATAGGTCATTTTGTCTAAACCCTAATTTGCAAGTCAACTTCCCAAGGCCATAACTTGCTCAATTTTTATGAGATGAAAGATTTCCAAGTTGCACAATTAAATTCAATATGTCTACTTCGACTTTTATGTTTGTAGGAAGAGAAAACTCAACTTTTATGTGCATGTGATATGAGGAGACATTATAGGTCATTTTGGACAAATGCCATTAAACAAGTGATTTTCCTCAACTTCAAAAATGCATAACGCCTTCATATTAAACCCAAATAGGTCAAATTTGTTACCATTTTGAAGGAACTTGATAGAGCTACATCTTTGATGAAGGAAACTTTCTCATTTGAAGCTCACATAAAAAGTTAGCCAAAGTGGAATAAGTGAACATATGGCTTGACACTTAGAAATATTTTTGACATGTTTGATTTTCCCAACTTCCACCTCAAAATTCATCATGATCCAGGCTTCAAATGAAAAAGTGTTCAACGTGATAGTTGTTCCTCTTGATCTAACCTTTCCAAAAAGTCCATATTCATTCATTTTGGACAAGATTTGAATGGGTTGTGCATGGCTTGAATATGAATGATCATTTGGCACAAATTGAACTTAAACATTCCATACACCAATGCATAACATTCCAATATGATCTCAGCAAGGCTTGTACTCAATTATGGATCAGAAGAAGTGATTACATAGGCATGTTACATGCCCATGCACCCATGCAATGTACATTGCTATTTTTGGATTCCATTTCAAGTGTGCAAATATCAATTGGTTTTGTTATAAATAGAGCCCTCTATGCTTAGAAACAAGGACCCTGCACGCCAGCTTTGAATTCATACCTTCAAACCCTCTCATTTCAAAGGATAACCTTGATAATTTCCATTGGAAATTGAGTTTGAATCTTACTATTTTGAGATTCGAAACTCCTAGAGTCCTGAGCTTTTCATCCATTCATTTCTACTCCTTCAAGTGTCCTGAACAAGATCAAGAGCAAGCAAGAGCAAGATCAATCAAGCATAGATCTGCATTGAAGGTATTTTCCAGAATTTTTCATCTCTTCGATTCTCACTCAGTTCTCCATAATTCTCTTGGATCTTTGGTTGTCTGAAGTCCTGCCAATGTAGGCAACAAGATTGAGTTGCTTTGAGGTCAAATCGAAGCAACTCAGATCGTGCACCTCAAATTTCAACTCCTTGTATCTCTCAATATACTTGGAGTTAGGAAAAATTGAGGCCAGATTCGAGCTCAGGAGCATTTTTACTTTAAATTCATGTCCTTATTTTTAATTTTAGTGATGGTTATGGATGAACCAGTCCGGTGAAGCTCACCAGAGAAGGAGACCGGAGCTTTGGCTCTGGTGGTGAGTTGACATTCATCTGAGCCACTTGATCCATTTGAAATGATCTAATCTCATACGTTGAAACTAATTACCACTTGTGTTACGCTTTGACTCGTGACTATGGTGGAACGCGCGCTAGCAGCCACTTGATATGCCACCTCAATTAATGAGGGAGATCAAGTGGTCCATGTTTTTTCTCATTTTCTGATTTTCATTTTATTTGGTTAATTTTAACTAATTCATATTAATTTTAATATTGATCCAAAAAATATGAGAGTTTCACCAAAAAAATTTAAATAAATTCCTGTTTCATTTTCTAAATTAAAATAATTTTTAGATCATTATTAATGTTTTTCATGATTTAATTGATTTTATGAATATTTTTAATTGTTTAAAAATACTTTTAAGTTTCCAAAAATTATGAATTTTTTTCTCCAAGGTCCTTTGACCTTGTTTGACCTATGATAAATCTCATGGCCATTTATTTGATTTTTTGATAAGATTTTAGGATTTTGACAAACCATAATTTAATTTAATGCATTATTTAATTAATTTTAATTGTTTAAATGCAAAATAAATTATGTTGAGCTTCTAATATTGACTTGTTGAGTTTTACTTGTGTTGTTGGGCCTCGGTCAAGGTTGATTTAACTTTGTTGAGTTAAAATCATTGGATTTAGGGGATTGATGAAATATACCTTTCATCTCCCAAAATGAATGAATGATTTTAATTTGATAAAAGTCCTCCTTTGACCAATTTTTGTTGACTCCATCCCCCCTCCCTCTTCATCTCAATCCCCTTCTCTATTCATTCATGTCATGGACCTATGATATCTCTATATCCTAAGGCTAGTTGAATGCAAAATCAACATAAGTGTGGATGAGATTAGGTCCACCTCTTTTGCATATTCTTTTTGTGTGTGGTATGTTTTAGGAGCATAGTCCATTATACTATGTCTCTAACATGCATTACCACCAATATTTCTATTGCCCGATCTCAAATAGTTGTGACTTCTACATAAGTTCAATTACGATTGCTTAACATAGAACTAAATGTGTGACACAAATGGCATAGCATTCTAGTAAGTGAGATTGTAAGTCTCCCCTCTTTCATGGTATTGTGTGGAAACTTGGCCTTTTTTCCTTCCTTTGGAAGATATCTTGGTTCAAGGATTCGTGCTTGTGAATAGTGGGTCGAGTGTTCTCCAAAGAATGACTTAAACAAAACAAAAGCAATAGTAACTTCTAATAAATTAACAACTAACATTTAATTTCAAGCTATTTATTTTTTATGTACTTTAATTTTGAGCTCTTATTAATTTGCCATTATTCATACCATTTAACTTATTTACTTTAATGTCATTTTCACTTTGCTTATTTGAGCCATATCTTGTGATTATTCTGTGATTGTATATACTTGTTTGTGTTCTTTTAACCTTAATGTACATAATAACAACAAAAACCCTAAAAGGAATTTTGTGTGGACTGTTGGTTTGCTCTGAGACATTGTACTTAGAATTAGGTAACACTCCCTATGCAAAAGGACTTGGTCAATGCCAACTTTCATGAAACCAAGTGCTTGTGAAGTGAACTTTCATCTGATGCAAGTATTGTGATCCCATTTGAGTTCATCTGCAACATGATTGTCATACCCTAATTTTGTCCGACCATTTGTGGTTTACCCATGAGATCTTTTTGTTTCAAAGGCCCATTTGCATAAGTGTGTTCATAATCTAAAATGTGGTTTGAATCTTTTTACATTACTAATCCAAAAACCTATTTTTTTATTAGTAAGTATTAAGAGCCATGTTATTATTTCTATGATCACTATTTACTAGTCCATGTACACATCCCAAATATTTATACCAAATTCAAAATTCTTCATGGGTTCCCAAATTAAATTTGCATTTTTTAGAAACATGTATGTGTTTTTTTTAAAATTAAATGTCCCATATTTAGATTTTTGTATTTAAAACAAAATTGTGTTTTTAAAAAAAAAAAAGTCTCACATTTAGATTTTGTGTTTAAATTAGAATTGTTTTTTTTAAAATTAAATTACTATACTTAGTTTTTGTGTTTAAATTAGAAATATGTTGTTTTTAAAATTAAGTCATTATACTTAAGTTAGAAATATGTTGTTTTTAAAATTAAGTCATTTTACTTAAGTTAGAAATATGTTAGTTTTAAAGTTAAGTCATTATACTTAAGTTAGAAATTTGTTGTTTTTAAAAGTTGAAATTGATTAGCATAAATAAATATTGAGTTAAATTTTGAAAGATTAAAAGGTAATTACATAATTAAAATTTAATTCAATAAGTTCCAAATAACCCAAACACACATTTTGTCCTTAAAAAACTAAACTAAATAGTTACATTCTAACTAAGGGGAATTTGCTGCAAAAAAGTCCCTAATTCTAATGGCCAAGACTAGCGCGCCTCCAAGTATACTGTCTTACAGCCTACTCTTTCTTCCCATTCCATCAAAGCCACCTCAGAGCTGTAACCTGCAAGGAGAAAAAACAGCTTATTTAAAAAAATCACTTTTTAGAAGCGCTTAAGAAACTGCAAAACAACAAAATAAATCACTCAGATTAAAGCTTTATCCATAAGGTTAACATAAACATCCAAAAAGCACTTTTAATATTAGCTTAAAACAGAACAAATTAACAGAGATGAAATCCCACATAATCTGGGATGGGAAATTCAAGAAAGGAAGGATTTTCTTAAGACTTTTCTTTTCTTCAAAAACGATTCATGAGAGGTTAATAAGAACAGACTGCAAAAGCAATTAAAAAAAACAAAAACCACAGCAAGAACAACAACAATACAGTAACGATATTTTTCTCAGAAAAACCTAATCAAGAACAACAGCATATGCACAACAAGAGATTTCTTCTAAAAACCTAGAACACACATCAAGAATAACATAGCAATATTTCATAAAAAAACCCTTTTCCAACACCGTTACTCTGCTGAAATTTCACTCACACCCAATCACCAAAGCTCGATACTCCCGAAGCTTACTCCGAGTTCATCATCAGAACTTTGAGAAAACTGAGCTAAGCCACTACCAAGTCAAGTTACACCCAAAAATCAGTGAAGAAGAACGAAGAGAGGCGGAGAAGGAAACGGAACGAAGCTTACCGTGGACTAGGAGAAGATTTTGCTCGAAGAATCATCGGAGTTCGAATAGACGAAGGTATTTCGACTTCCACCATGATGCATAATGACTTGATAACTGTTGAATGAGTAAGCTTGTTTCAATTACTACTTTGGATATACCATCGGAGCTCCTTGCATTTCATATTTCTCCATTTGTGTGCGATCTGGTTTGAATGTTAGGTTTTTTTTAATTTGAGAAATTTAGGATTTAGGGTATGACCGAGGGTTGTGTATGCGTGTTCGGTTTTGATGCTCATAGGGGAGTTAGACTGTTTTTCTTCTGAGATCTGGGTTTTTTTGAACGCTGAACTTCATGAGCGATGAACATCATAAAAAGTCATTGTGAGCTCGTACTAGGGGATTAGAAGAAATCGTTCATTTTTTGTGTGTGTTCTTTGAGAATCGTTGAAATAGAGGATTTGGATTTTTGGATTTAAACTTCCATTTTGCAAATGACTGATAACGTGTGGTGATAGGAAGTTAAAGGAAATAATAAATTATTGCTAGATATGGTCGATACATGTTCCCAAGTAGTAGCTGGTTACTTCCTATTATTATTTTTTCTTTATTAGTCATTATTATTAAGCATTAAAAGGTCATTCAATTTGAAATGGATCAAGTACCGGTTAATATATTCATGTGCCGTTTAGAATTGCTGTAGCTTTGTTTTTATCCTTACTGACATTAATAGCCTTTTAATTCTATGTGCCTAATTTCTGTTTCTTGTATTATAATATCTTTTCTCCTTTTAACATATTTTGGTTTTGGAATTAATTGGAGAAAACCATTCACTCTCCCCCTCCCGCCTGCCTTCCAACCTTACACGTATTTCATTAGCTGACACCCCCTTTACTTCATAGTCATTTTCAAATGGGCCAACTAAGTGGGCTCACCTTTCTGTTATTATCAGCACCCCCAGCGCATAACAGTACTAAGTGGGCTTTTTGCTTTTAGAAGCCCATTCAGTCTTAACAACCAAACATCATTTTTGTTCTAATCTCCCCTTTCATTAATCAATTAAAACATGATTAAATTGATTAAACTTGTTAATTGAGGTAATTGTTTTTTAATTTATTAATTAATTTTGTTAATAAACTTTTGATAAATTTAAACTAATTAAATAATTTCATTTTTTATTAATTAGCTAATTAATCTTGATCAAACTTTTTTTTCCAACTAATCCCACAAGTTCAAATCCAAACCTCTCTTTATTAATATATTTTCTAAAAAAATTATTTCAATTAATCTTTAAATGAAAAGGAGAATAATGAGCCTCCACTTTATTATCTCTCGATCATTCGGATAATTGACGTTCGCCATATTGCTCGAATTTTCGTCATTTAATTAAAATACCAAACCACAATATTCAAATTATTTATTTCTAATTAATATAATTTCTAAAATATTCTAGATTCTATATTTCCAATAATAAAAGGATGGGAGGCGTTCGCCTCATTATCCTCCGATTATTCGAATAATTGGCGTACGCCACATTGCTCGAGTTTTCGTCATCAAATTAAAAACACAATCGAATAAATTCAAATCAACTCTTTGATTATTTGAATAATTAGCGTACGCCACATTGCTGAAATCATCGACTTTTCAAAACCTACAAATCCAAAATTCAAACTATTTTCGCAAATCAAATACGACATCTAAGAACATATCTTTTATAAATCAAACTTCGGATGATAAAAGATGGGAGGCGTTCGCCTCACCATCTCTCGATTATTTGAACAATTGGCGCTCGCCATATTGCACAAATTATCGACTTCCGACTAAAACATTTTAAATAAACTTGGATAAAGGAATAAGTGGCGCACGCCTCATTATTATTTGAATAAGCAAGTAGGAGGCGTACGCCTCACTACCGTGCATATTCAACATCCACGAACAAACTTTCGAAATAATTCGAACGAAAAAGGAGTAGAAGGCGTTCGCCTTATTATTCCTCGAAAGAATTGGACGATTGGTGTGCACCACATTGCTCAATCTTTCGTCGTTCTTCAAAACACCCTAATGAATCAAACTAACTTCTCGTCCCCGTACGATCGAAACCAAAAACATCAAACACATCAATTCAACATTGTCATCCCCGCGTGACCAAAATTCTTTTCGAAAGAACACTGTTAATCCTTTCTAATGCGCACCACAAACCAATGCTTAAGCCTCCGCCCAGAGTAGACAAGCCAGCGTTTAGCCTTTAGAACGCGATCTACACAGCCGTTCATTAAAAGACACCAACAAAGCGTAATTCTCCGAACTACGAATGTTCTGATTTCCTTATTGCACCATAAGGATACGTAGGCACGAGATTGCGAGATCTTGGCGAGCACATTAATAAAAAAACCTCCCCTTTCCCCTTCTGAGGTCTTCATCCATCTCTATTATCAACTCTAATTACTCGAAGAAAGCAAATAACATTTAACTAACATTCAAATAGCAAATTAGACTAAAAGGTCCCCGTTGAGTACAACGGACGTGAGGGGTGCTAATACATTCCCCTTGCGTAATCGACTCCCGGACCCGAATATGGTTGCGACGACCATTATTCCATTTTTTTAAAGGTTTTATCGATATTTTCCTATTCCTTCATTGGGATAAATAAAGTTCGGTGGCGACTCTGTTCGAACATAAATATTTCCGCGACCATCGCGAGGAATCGTATTTTTCGAGATGCGACAATGATCTTTTGGAGCTGTTACTTTGAACCTGCGTCTAATGCTTATCTTTTAAGTCATATGATACATGGAAGATTATGAAGAAGATCATGAAGTTGCTAAGCTTGGATGTGGCTATCTTTATTTGATGCCTTGCTCTTCATCTTACTATTTGTGTATTGATATTTCTTGATTCTAAAGTCCAAGGGAAATTTGGGTTTCTATATGACATTCTTATTTATTGGATTGCAGCCCATTGGTCAGATCTTTTCAACTCTTAACTTTTAAATTTGTACTTAGGATTAGTCTCTTCATCTCCTCTCCATTTCTTTAATTTCAAATCTCTCCCTCCTTTTAAAATATTCTTTGATTGTGTTTGTTTTCTAAACTTAAACCATTTTGCAAATTAGAAACTTTGGCCTTATGCCATTGCATTTTTAAACTCTTTTCTTAATTAAACTTGTAAATGAACTTAATCATACTTTATTTAAAATTTCAAAAGCTAAAAAGAACTAACACTCATTCAAACCATTTTTAGGCATTTTGTTCCTTTGTTAAACTTAAATTTTGTTTAAAATCAATACACTCATTTTGAAATTGTTACCACGAACTACGAGGTTTTGATCCCTCATTTTATGTTGGTACGTAGGCACAAGTCCGAAGGTCTTGTCAAACACAAAAAATATAATTAATGAATTATTTTCTCATCTCTCCACTCTATTTATTACAAACATTGTTTGTACAAAAATACATATGCACACAAAAAAGGCTCCCTAGGAGTACCTAGGACACTTTAGGTTCCTAACACCTTCCCTCTGTGTAACCAACCCCCTTACTTGTAATCTCTGGAATTTTATTAGTTTTGATTTGAAAACTTCTTATCTTTCGGGTTTTGTTCATACTTTTCCCTTTTCCCTTGGAAACAATAAAAGCGCGGTGGCGACTCTGGTTTTTATTGACGTCTAGCTTATCCATAGCTTGATGGTCATGAATTTACTGCTACAGAAATTAAGTGGCGACTCTGCTGGGGAGTAGTCTCCAGTGGGTTTAGCCTAATTTTGTGTGTGTATTTAATTGTATATTTGATGTATGTATATTTGTTTGTATGATATAATCTGCTTGTTGTGCTTGGCGATCTCTGAGTGGGGAGATAAGTTCTAACCCGAACTTGAGTGTAATTAAGATAGGAGGATGGTATAGTCGTGTTCGACTTATGTGGAGTAGCCCTTAACAAGTTGGCTTGAGACCCATCTACTCAGTGGAGACCCTTTTGGACTTATGAATGTCACACAAGTTATATGTGGTTAGGCATTACTATCTCTGATTTGGGGTCCGAGAAGCTAAGGATCGTGGAACATTTAATCCCTCTTGACCTATTTAGGACGTAGTGCAGAGGCTGTTAAAGTGTAGACTTGATAACAGTTGTTACGCGATACTACACTCAGACAAGTTTCTCTTGAGAATATTATGGGTTGATGAGTCAGTCATCCTAACATGTAATATCCGGTAGATGGAATTAATATTCTGGGAACTTTTTAGAGCATGATCTACAGGTTTTTATCCTTAGTTCACTCCTTTGGGATGGTTCTTACCCAGACTCCATGCTCGTGACTCACAACAAACCCTTGATTCTTGGTTGATCCAATCAAGTCTTGTCAATATCAATGGAACTTGGATGTTGATAAGGTGAAAACCACAATCCATCAAAAGGGATGATTGATCTTGACAATGACTCGATTCATCCCTTAACCTTTGTTTGTTTGCCTTGTGTGTGATCCCTTATTTGTGGTTGTTGCATTCATGCATTCATGCATTCATGCGCATCATAACATTCATCACACGAAAACAACTGGCGAATAACATGAGCTTCATGCAAGAATCGCAACGGAGGACAGACAGGTCCTATGACACTGTTCTACAGTCCCTGCAAACGATCACAGATACACAAGCCCGCCAGGAACACCACCAGCGACACATGGCACTCATCGAAGCCACTCAAGGTTCCATCTTAGGTAACCTTCGAGAGGTGAGGACCGCTCAGGATGCCCTGCAGGCGAGGATGGATCAGAGAGATCGTCGTCGTACCCAATCCCGTCGTCCACCTCAGGATGGCGAAGGCACCAGTGGTCAGCAATAGGTTGTCAGGTAACTCTTCCCTTATCTTATTTCGAAACATTGGGGACAATGTTCGATTTAAGTGTGGGAGGAGACTCTATCGTCTTTTCTTTATTTCCTTTCTCGTCTTTCCTTTATCGCCTTTCTTTGCTGTTTTTAGATAGCTTGTTTATTTTTATTTCCTTTTAGTTATTTATTTTGCTTTCTAGTATAATGCATGAGTCTGACGAGTCACCAAATATAGTGTATCTTTAGTACAACCTAATCTCCCCATACCTTTAGCCCCACCTAATTTTTTTTTGCAAAAGAAAACAGTGTTATTCTGAAAGTTTTTGGGTTTTTAAGACAGGTTTTAAGTAAGGATGCGGTGACTTGGGAGAACTTTGTGAAACATCAGTATTATTTCAGCACCATAGACTTCGTAAATATAGGAATCATTCTCGAAACCCCATATACCATGGCCTTAATCATCATTTCCACATAAGTCCTCAGTAGTTTATCTCAGCAGTCAGCTCCGGCCTACGCATCCTCTACGTAGGGGACCGA
This sequence comes from Lathyrus oleraceus, assembly GCF_024323335.1. Classification (NCBI taxonomy): domain Eukaryota; kingdom Viridiplantae; phylum Streptophyta; class Magnoliopsida; order Fabales; family Fabaceae; genus Lathyrus; species Lathyrus oleraceus. The sequence continues at coordinate 134,571,515 of NC_066584.1, forward strand.
TGCAAATAAGTGAATGATCCAGTAAAACAAAAAAATAAAAGAAAGCAAAAAAGGCAACTCCGGTATAGGTGACCCTCACAAAGTCATTTAAACCAAAGAATTTTAAAATTTTGCTACAAAAAGAAAAAGAAAAAGAAAAAGAAAAACTTACCCGATGTTAGTTGGCTCAGAGGTATCTGGCGCTGAACTCGGTAGGACGAATTACGATCCGATCCCCCACAACTACAGTTGGGTCCAATAAAAGGGTCTATACATATTTATGTGCAAGAAACCCCATGCTCAGATCATAATCACTAACAGACCACTCTACTATGAAGCATGTACGGATAACGAGCTTAATGTGATTGCGCCTGAATGAAAAGGACACAAAAAGAGATGAAGAGGCAGGCCTAGGTATTGTGGGATAATATGGGTTGATTAATATAGGAATGCAGTTTATGTCCGTATTTGCGGATTAGTGTCGTCATGATACCCTTAGTTGACTCAGTTAGTACCTATCACTGCATCCCGACTTGAACTTAGAACTTTTTTAACCTGAAGCACTCGTTTACACAGTTTTTCTTTTATGAGCTTTTTAATGTTTTGCTTGAGGACAAGCAAAGGTTTAAGTGTGGGAGAGTTTGATAACACTGAAATTTACCGTATTTTCGACTCTGATTTCACATGCATTCCAGTTGTTTTATTATTATTTTGTTGTGTTATTACTATGTTTTTCTTTGTTTTCAGGTTTTTACTTTAATCGGAGCCCCGATCGAGAAAAGGAGCGAAAAAGAGCTAAAAACCCTAAAATTCAGCATTTTGTACTTGTGGCTTCCACCATGGCTGGCGCCATGGACCCTGCCATGACGTGTCCAAGCTCAACCTCCCTCAACTGCCACATTCCCCACTACTTCCACTAAGGTGCCTCAGATTGGCCTTGTGGCGGGCGCCATGGCCTTGTGGCGGGCACCACAAGAGGAAAAGTTTTCCCTCCCATTTTCAAGTTGAAGGGCATCCTTATCAATTCCATCTTTTTACTTGCTTATAAATAGAAACTCAAAATCACTTTTTCAATCATCCAAACTTAGAGCAGAGGCAAACTCAGAGCAACTTTGTTTCACTTAGGCATATATTCAGTATTTTAAAGTGGTAATCGCTTCGCATTGGAGTGTTACCATAATTGTGTAATCAAGTCTGTGATCGAGTCTGTAATCGAGTTTGGAGCACTTTGGAAGGAAGTTAATCCTGCCGCCATTTTTATTTCCGCTTTGCAATTTATTCAACCCTTCGATTGGAACAGGTTTTTATTATTTGTCTTTATCTTATTTATTTTCGCGCACTCGCTTTACTCTATTTACTTTCCCGCACTCGCTTTACTTTATTTACTTTCCCGCACTCGCTTTACTTTATTTATTTTCCTGCACTCGCTTTACTTTATTTATTTTCCCGCACTCGCTTTACTTTTATTTATTTTCTCGCACTCGCTTTACTTTTCTTTATTTCCTCGCACTCGCTTTACTTTTATTTACTTTCCGCACTCGCACTACTTTTATTTACTTTCCGCACTCGCACTACTTTTATTTAAATTATTGCACTTTTACTTTACCATGTCTAACTAAATTTATAAGGTTAGAATGTAAGGATCGTAATTAAACCGATAATCCGTACAATTGTTCGTAGAAGCACTTAAGGGCTATTTTAACTTTTAACTTAAGTTTTCCCGCACTTCAATTCCGTTGGGTAAGATCGAAAGCCGTCCAACGTCTATCTAAACTTAATTGTTTTTAACTATTTCAAAAACAGCGAAAGCGCTTTGTTTAGTTCATTAGGAGATTTTAACTTAAGAAGAAAAGAGATTTTAAAATTATTTTCGGACGCGTTTATAAGTTTAGAGTCCGGTTTGTAAGAACCTCTTTTGGTTAAGAAATCCAGGTTATAATACTTTTCAACTTAGTCAAGATACTATATTTCTTAAAAATAGGTTTACTACTCTAACGCAATGCGCGCCTTTTTATAAGTGACAATAAGAGGGTTTGATTAGGGAGTACAACTCGGTTCTGAATATACGAAAGCGACAGTTCCCGTTAAATTAGTTCTTTTCAAAGTAGGAAACATTACCCATAAGCAGTTCTATCAGCAAGTACTTGGATTATTAATTGATTATGTGAATTACATTCGACCCTGTCTTTATTAATTAAACTTTATTCAATACTTTACTTTTCATTGCACACTCTAAAAACACCTATTTTGATTGCCTTTGATAAACACCATAACAATAGATAACGATAGATTGACACTTGGTCTCTGTGGATTCAACAATCTTTTATATTACTCTGACGTGTTCGTATACTTGCGAAAAGCAACGCATCAAGTTTTTGGCGCCGTTGCCGGGGACCAATTTCGTCAAATTTCATTTTCCTGTTGTTATATCGTTTAGACTTAGGCTATTTCCCGCCGGTCAATGCGAAGAACTCGCAGCACCGGAAGTTTAAGCTTAGTATATCCTCTGGCGGAACCTGAACGTTACGCTCGCGCACGTTTATTCTTTCATAGAATTAAGAGAGTTATGCCCGAAGATCAAAACCGAAGACCTCTTAAAGATTTCGCTCAACCATCAAATGAAGAACCTAGTTATAGTATAGTAAACCCAACCATCCCAGCTAATAATTTTGAACTTAAACCATCCCTGTTGCAACTAGTGCAACAGAGACAATTCGCAGGTCTCGCTACTGAGAACCCAAACCAACATTTAAAAATATTTCTTCAATTAGCAGACACTTTTAAAACCAATGGAGCTTCTCCTGAGGTAATACGTTTAAGATTATTCCCTTTTTCCCTCAGAGATAAAGCCTTATCATGGTTAGATTCCCTTCCACCCAATTCCATTACAACTTGGGATAACCTTAGAAGAGTTTTTCTTGCTAGATACTTTCCCCCGAGTAAGACCGCCGTTCTTCGAAACCATATAACTAGATTTACCCAAAACCAAGGAGAATTGTTGTTCGAAGCTTGGGAGAGATATAAAGAGTTGTTACGAGCATGCCCACATCATGGTTTAGAAAATTGGTTAATCATTCAAACCTTCTATAATGGACTTCACTATAACACGAAGATGACCATCGACGCTGCCGCAGACGGTGCTCTGATGAACAAACCTTATCCTGAAGCTAGTGCCCTCATCAAAGATATGGCTCAAAACCATCAATCATGGGGAGTCGAACGAGCGACAATTGAGAAAAAGGAAGCCCAAGGAGGAGTGCATGAACTAAGCTCTATAGACATGATACAAGCTAAAATGGACGCATTAGCCCTTAAGGTCGAGCATATGTGCATAAACCCGAATACTGTAGCCGTAGTTTCGTCGGATTCTGAGATATATGGAACCAAAAGACACCAATCTGCAGAATGCACTCTATTAAACGAAACCCACTCTGAGCAAGTGAACTACACCCAAGGGAACCCATACTCGAATACCTATAACCCTGGATGGAGGAATCACCCGAACTTCTCCTATAAAAATAATAACCCTATCCAAAATAATGCACCCCCGAGACCTAGTTATCAAGCCCCAAGATCAAATCAACCTATGCAACCTGTACCACCAAAGTCGAGCCTTGAGAAAATTATGCAAAAATTGTATCACCGCTCAAACCCAACAAAACAAGGAGTTCATGAACCAGAACATTCATGTTAACGAATTGATTACTCAATTAGGAACCAAGGTTGACCAAATAGTTACTCATACTAAGATGCTTGAAACCCAGATCTCTCAGGTAGCTTTAAACCAAGCCCTCAGACTACACCTGGAGAACAATTCCCTGGACAACCTCAACAAAATCCGAGAGGACAAGCCAATACCATTACCCTACGAAGTGGGAACGCTTATGATGAGCCACCAAACCCAAGATTGAGTGAACCCTAAACTTCTAAGGAATATACCAAACCCACGGATGAAGTAAAGGAACCATAGGAATATGAAAACCAGGAAGGTCAAGAAAAAGGAGAAAAACCTAAAGATAAAACTTACGTACCACCCCCGCCATATAAACCACCTATACCATATCCGCAAAGACTCAAACAAACCCATATCAATAAACAATATCAAAAATTTATTAAAGTTAGAGAAAAACTTCATGTAGAAATCCCTTTCACAGAAGCCATCACCCAAATACCTTCTTATGCAAAGTTTCTCAAGGACATCCTTACCAACAAACGTAGACTTGACGATCCAAAGCCTTTGGAATGTAATGCTATTTCCGAGGACAAATTAGCAAAGAAAGATAAAGATCCTGGAAATTCTCCATTCCTTGCCTTTTGGGTAATCATGTTATCGAAAAAGCTTTTCTAGACCTAGGAGCTAGTGTGAGCTTAATGCCTTTAGCGGTTTGTGAGAGGTTAAACTTAGGAGAATTACAGCCCACTAAGATGTCACTTCAGTTAGCTGATAAATCTGTTAAGTATCGGATAGGCATTTTAGAAGATGTCCCTGTTAGGATAGGTCAGTTATTTATCCCTACTGATTTTGTTGTCATGGACATCAAAGAGGACAATGATATACCAACCCTTCTAGGTAGACCATTCTTATCGACTGCAGGAGCCATAATAGATGTCAAGAAAGGAAAGTTGACATTTGAGGTAGGTAACGAGAAAATAGAATTTATACTTTCGAAATATCTTATGGCACCTGTGATGGGAGACACGTGTTATGCCTTAGATATCATTGATGAATGTGTTAGAGAACTAGAACAAGAAGAAATTATAAAAACAATTAAGTTACCATCAACTCTCATAAGGGAAGATGATGACTCTAAAAAACCCTACATCGATGATAACCTTTACGAATGTTTATCCCTTACCCCAAATCCTATGCCATGCCCTAAGAAGCCAACCTTATAACTTAAGGAACTGCCTAAGAACCTGAGATATGAGTTCCTCGATGAAAAGATGAACTGTCCAGTTATAGTCAGTGCTACCTTGATCCAAGAGGAAACAAACTAACTTTTAGACGTTTTACGAAGATATCCCTCAGCCTTAGGATATAATATCTTTGACCTGAAAGGTATAAGCCCATCCGTGTGCATGCATCGGATTTCGCTCGAAGAAGATTCAAAACCCTCCAGGGAACATCAGAGAAGAATAAACCCTATAATGAGTGATGTTGTTAAAAAGGAAGTTCTTAAGTTACTTGAGGCAGGTATAATCTATCAGATCTCGGATGGTAAGTGGGTAAGCCATGTGCATGTAGTACCTAAAAAGGAAGGCATCACAGTCGTGCAAAATGATAAAGGCGAACATGTAGCAAAACGTTTAGAAGGAGGATGGCGGATGTGTATAGATTATAGAAAATTAAATAAAGCAACTAGGAAGGATCATTTCCCTTTACCATTTATAGACCAAATGTTGGAGCGTCTAGCCAAACACTCTTACTTCTGCTATCTAGATGGATACTCTGGATTCTTCCAAATACCTATCCACCCCGAAGATCAAGAAAAAACTACCTTTACATGCCCTTATGGAACTTTTGCCTACAGACGAATGCCATTCGGCCTCTGCAATGCCCCAACTACTTTCCAACGCTGCATGATGTCAATCTTTGTAGATTACCTAGATGGTATCATGGAAGTGTTTATGGATGATTTCTCGGTTTGCGGATTTGATTTCCACAATTGCCTTGCTAACATTGAGAAAATCCTGGAGAGATGCGTGGAGGTGAACCTCGTGCTAAATTGGGAAAAGTGTCATTTCATGGTGACCGAAGGAATTGTTTTAGGACATATAGTTTTTGAAAAAGGTATAGAGGTAGATAGAGCTAAAATAGAAGTTATAGAAAACCTAAAACCACCAAAAACCATCAGAGAAGTCCGAAGCTTTCTTGGACACACTGGATTCTACCGGTGTTTTATTAAGGACTTCTCCAAAATAACCAAACCTTTAATTGGACTTTTAATGAAAGATGCTGAATTCATTTTTGATGAAAAATGTAATGACGCATTTAATCTTTTAAAGCAAGCGTTAATCTCAGCACCCATTATGAAACCACCTGATTGGTCAGAACCTTTTGAGATAATGTGCGATGCTAGTGATTATGTAGTTGGAGCCGTTCTAGGACAAAGGAAAGATAAAAAATTACATGCCATTTATTAATCCAGTAGAACCCTAGATGCTGCCCAACTTAACTATGCAACAACTGAAAAAGAATTACTCGATGTAGTTTTCGCTATAGACAAATTTAGATCTTATCTAGTAGGAGCAAAAATTATAGTTTACACCGATCATGCTGCCATTCGTTACCTATTAAGTAAAAAAGATGCCAAGCCCAGGTTACTCCGATGGATTCTATTACTACAAGAGTTTGATTTAGACATAAGAGATAAAAAAGGCACTAAAAATGTAGTAGTCGATCACCTTTCTAGGCTAGAACATCTAAAACCTGAACTAGTACCCATAAATGATGATTTCGCCTATGATAGACTGATAGCTAGAGTGGAAACCATTGAAGATGATAACCTAAGCCCTCATGAGCATCCCCAAAATTCCTTAGCAATAAGTAACATACCCTGGTATGCAGACTTCGTTAATTACCTAGCTGCTGATATAGTACCCCCTGATCTTGACTACCACCGCAAGAAGAAATTCTTCCACGATGTGATAAACTTCTATTGGGACGAATCGCTCTTTTTCAAAAGGGGTAAAGATGGCATTTTTTGCCGTTGCATTCCAGAAGAAGAGGTAAATAATATTATCAAGCATTGTCATTCTGCACCTTATGGTGGACATGCGAGCACCTCTGAGACATACGCCAAGATTCTTCAAGCTGGCCTATTCTGGCCTACCATGTGGCGTGATGTCTATGCTTGCATTGTCAAATGTGATAGATGCCAACGCACTGGAAACATTTCAAGACGTGATGAAATGCCTCTAAGAAACATTCAGGAAGTAGAACTCTTTGACGTATGGGGTATAGATTTCATGGGACCTTTCCCACCATCCTTAGGAAATAGGTACATCTTAGTAGCTGTAGACTATATGTCTAAGTGGATTGAAGCTATAACTGCACCCACAAACGACACTAGGGTAGTAATCACACTATTTAAAAACTATATATTCCCTAGATTTGGAACACCATGTTTAGTCATAAGTGTAGCGGGGTATTCGTTACCATTAGATATATTGACTAAATCCAAGGTAAATCATACAAGTCGAGTCGCCACCGCACTTCTATTTATCCAAAGGAATGGTTAGAAAGCGAACAAAAACCTAAAAGTTTTATCGAATCAAAAACTAGTAAAAATGTCAGAGATCTGGGTAAGGGGGTTGGTTATGCAATGGGAAGGTGTTAGGCACCCAAAGCATCCTAGGTACTCCTAGGGAGCCCTTTTCACATTTGTTGCAAAGGTCGTTGTTTTTGTGAAAATTTATTTGTGCAAACATGATTGAAGGGATTAGAAAAGTGTGTATGTTTATCTAATGTACTACTTACTAAAAGAAGGGTCAAAAGAAAATGACTCGCACGGATGTCGCATCCACTGCATACGTATCTCATCTGAATCTGAGAATCAGAGTCTTCGTAGCTCGGCTACCTAGGGGTTAAAGAGGAGTGTGCTCGCTAAGACATCGCGTCTTATGCCTACGTATCTCATCTGGGATGAAAATCAGAGCAAAACGTAGTTCGACTAACTACAGGTTAAGGGTTGAACGACGTTACTACGCAATCTACCGGATGCTCGACCTTTGGAGACTTACTCGCCTGTAGTAGAAGGAGTAAACATGTTCTTAGGAGAAGAAAAATCAATGAGTTTGAGGTGTTTAGGGATGCTCATGCAAAAAGGCAGTCCTAGATGAAGGAACCGCGCTACCTTAAATGACATGCCACGAGAGGCTATACGAAACCTAAGAAATCGGTAACATGCGGGAAAAGTAAAGGGATCGAGAGATCTACCGTACGGATAAAGATCCGAAGTAACAACAATTAGATAGATAAGAAACCCAAAGACTCTTCCAAGCTAAACACCATCAAAGAAAGCGAGTCAGTACAGGTAATCGGAATAGACCTCCAGGTGGTACCCCACAAATAAAGTGGAACACCAAGCAAGCTATCCCTGCAAGAGTATGTGAGCCCTCACAAAAACTCAACAAACAGGTTAGAGTAATATGACGGAATTAGGAGAAAATAATGCCATAACAAACACAAAACAGGTTAGAGCAAACGGGAAAAAAACAACTACTGTCGCGATCGCTGCTGCATCGCCTAGCGAAAGCTTAGCGAAGCTTCGCTGCAGGCTCGCCTAGCGAAGGTGCTAGTGAGCGCCTGCGGGTTCTGGATTTCCCATTGGTAACAGTACGATTTTAGGGACTCCAAACCCTATGGCATCCATCTCAGAAATTAAGTGATCAAAACATTCAAGGTATTGTTTACACATTTATGCATATCTAAACCTGTGGGCAAAAAACTGAACGATACCTCACACATTCAGAGTATTCAAATTAAAAGCATAGAGTAATGGGGATAAGGGCAAACCTGATTGGAGAGACCGATGAAACTCGAAAGGCACGGCTGGGTTTACAAAGCAATGTCAGGGTTTGTGGGAGATGGAGGTGAAGTGTGTGAGTCAGAGTGAACTTTTCAGAGCTGTTTGGAGGTTGCTGCAGATTAGTTTGCCTCTCTCCTTCTTTCCCTTTTTCTACTCTTTCTGTCCAGGGTTTGTAATAGTCTCCAGTCTGTTTTTCTCAAATGAAGCTCTGGTATTTATAGCCTAATATTGGTGACTTGGTGGGCTCAGAATCAAACCCAAAATTTTCTATTATTTTCCAAAGTGCGCGCGCTTCGCCTAGCGAAGGATCTGCTCGCTTAGCGAGCATGACAATTCTCTTCGCTAAGCGAACCATGCTGCTCGCCTAGCGAGCATGACAGCTCAGGGACAAATTTTGCTCTTTCCAGATTAGCATTTGGATGACGAATAGACCCTATTTGAACCTGTTGGAAGTAACTCAAGTCTTGCTCTTGTGTTGACTGACCACAAAGTGTCTTGGATGATACTCAAGCTTCAAACAAAAGATGTTAGTGACACATTTTTGTGCTTTTGGTTAGTAAACAAAAATAAGAGAAACGATGATATATAATTCAAGCATGCTTGGTGATCTCAAACCAATCACAAGGGGTCCCACCCAAAGGCAAAGGGAACCAAGAAGCTCATGATCCTTGAGGCTATGCAAATGCAATGTTATGATGCCATGGGGGATCTTAGGGCCAAAATTGGGGTCTTACAGATGCCCCTATTTAAGGTCATTCTAGCCGGAGAAGTGAAGGTTAAAATCTTCGTCTCGACGGGGTAGAATGGGCGGAAATAATAACAAAGAGACGAATTTTGGTCCCTAAGAGACCTCATGATGCAAATGTAGGTATGAAAAATGGTAACACTCTGTGGAGATATGTGTCCACAAAAGCAAAGAAATCAGAAGCCACTGATAATCCATATGAGCAATTCACTCCATGGGACCAAGACCCTGGGGACTCTCCTGGGGATAGAAAAGGGATAAAAATGCGCGAGCAGGTCACGACTCAAAGCTTGGGGAACAAAATTCCAAAGGGAATAAGTCCATTGGAAAGACTCGAGCTGACTCGAAGATGCATGTATTGGGGAATATGCCAATATAGCAAAAACTATCCACAACGGATACTTCGGATAAAATCCGGATGAAAACAATCCACTAAGGGAATTTGCTGGGGATGTCTAAAAAGACTCCTGGGGAAGCAGCGGGATGAGGTATTACCGGTTTACTAGGTAATAAGCTCAACGAGACATGGGATCTGAACACCGACGAAAGGGCGAGAGATACAACATGCTCAAGAAGAATGAATATCTAAGACCGGTATAAGGGTGAGAGATATCAAAACTTCAAAACGTCTGAGGAAAACCTAAAAGGTATACTTCAATTCAGGGATTCTGACTCCACAGGTGTAGCACCTCAAATTTGCACCTATCATTGTACATACATTCTCATATTAGGTCATAGCATTAACATGGTCCACTGCATAACATTGCATTGTCCCTTTGCCTCAGGTGCAAGCCAGTCAGAAGAATTAGGTCAAACTGGTCAGGAGATCAGTCAGTCAAGCAAGTCAGTGCATTTTCCATTGAGCCAAGGCCCTAGGGTTGGTCCAACATGTTCACATGACCTAGGGGTCCTCTTGAAGTGTTTTGGTCAAGGATTGGATGTTCAGAAGTCATCAGTCAATGCACAGTTTACCAGAAACCCTAAAAAGTCAACCTTGGTCAACTGGGTTTGATTTTATGGATTTCAAGGTGGGAATTGGTTTGAGAGGGCTTATTCATGTCCATATAGGCCTCATATAACATGTCAAGCATCATCATTGAAGAATTTGAAGTCAAACAAGAAATTTCCAAAAATAGAAAGTTGACCGGTAATTGGAATTTGCCAAAAATGGAAACTTCTTGATCCCAAACTTACATCATGATACAAGCTTCAAATGAATTTTTGCCCAACATGAAAGTTGAAGATCTTGTTCTCCCATTTCCATAAAGTCCAAGAACACTCAATTCCCATGTATGGTTGGCAAGTTATGATCAATTCATTTTCAAAAATTCTTGAACTTCAAAAGGCCATATCTCTCAAACCATTTGGCCAAATTGGGTGGGGTTTTTTCCAACAAGTCACATTTGACCTCATCTTTCCAAATATGTAACCCTCATGCACCAAAACATTACAAATCAAAATGGCCTTTTTGCACTTACATGATTTATTTTCAAGTGAGGGTAAAAATTGAATTTTCCAAATAACCATTTTTAATCCATTTTGCCATTTGAATAAGGTCTGAAATGATATTTGAGACTTGTTACAAGCCCAATTTCGTGGCTTTTGCCCTTGCACCTCACCATTCAAGCCAAACGACCAATTAGCAAAACTTACCATTAAACAAAATTGTGTTTAGCTTTCACTTAACCAACCTTAAACAGACATATATTAGCTCATTTTCTGTCAATCAAAAACCCTAGCAGCCAACATTATCACAGAATTCTCTCACTCTCTCAAATTTCCATTTTTGCATTTTTGAACTTTTCTTGGAAAACTTGTAAAGCACACGAGCTGGCTATTGTTGCTTCATCATTCAACACCCATTTTGAGCTGATTCCAACCATCATAAACCAACTGGAACCAAGGAGCAAGCTCTGTTTCATCCAAGCTACATCAATGGCAGAGTTTGATTCGAGCAAGACCAAGCTTTCCTGAGCCAAAGCCTTCACTCATCCATCCTTTCAAGCAATTTTGAGCATCTGTTTTAAGCCAACATCACCAAAACAGCACTGTTTTATCTTTGTCTTCAAAAACAAGTAAGATTTCGAATTCATCTTTTCTCAAAATCATGATATGCAATGTGTAGATCTCACTACCCTGGTCACAATGAACTTGGAATCATGTTGAATGGTTGAGTAGTTTAGGAGAAATCTAGTTTTTAAGTTTGGTGATGCATGTTGTTTTTGCTCGATTCGTGTTAATTAGTTGGATTCAATGCAAATGAGTGATGGATTATGCGTGCTTGTTGTTTGCTGATTACATTGATGTATTCAATTGCCATTTCTGGGTTTAAATTTTTTTCACGAATTTTGGAAGGGATGAAGTTGTTACTGTTCAGCATAAACCCTAATTTTCATGTTGTTGCCCAGAACTTGTCCCTGTTCACGTATGCATGGCCCTGTTCCATTAGTCAGCCAATCAGATTATTTCCTTTGCCTTGCCCTGAACGCAGCGTTTGGTTTAAGTTGTTACTTATTTACAACAATGCCACTCCGTTCCAATTATTTTAATTAATCATGTTATTTCATTTATTTTTCTCAATTTTAATTTCATTTGATGCCTAAACTTTGAAAAATCATAAGTCCATCATTTTAAATCCAAATTTCGTGGGATTTTTTGCATTTGATTCATCATGATCTCTACTTATTTATCATACTTTTTCCAGAGTTTTTGGATAAGTGGATTTTAATTGGTATTAGGGTTTGTGACATGTGACAATATTTTGTACCTTTTGCAAAAACCTTTGTGAAATGATAATGCTTTATCCATTGGCCTTGAAATTTTTTGTGCATAGACTAGACACATCCATGGTGATTTTGGTATAGAGTTCATGAATTTATCATTTCTGGTCATTGAGTTATGATTTTTTGAAGTAGGGTGTGACAATTTGTGTCACACCATTGATGTGCAACTTGATGATTTTCATAGCCATGCCTCTTGACCTCAAATTGCTTTTAATTTTTGCATGAATGCACTCTTGAATGCCTAGTTTGCATGTGAATTTTCTTGGAATTGTTTGTGGAATTTCCTAAATGTTTGAGATTTTTCTCCCCTGTTTGGTCTTATGTTGACTTTTTGTGATACATGTTCCCATTTCATTTGTGAAATTCTCATACTTTATTGGATGAACTTGAAATTTGACATGTGATTAGTAGACATCTTAAGGTTTATCATGGTGTTAATCCCATTCATTTCTCATATGTTATCACTGGTTTATGATTTTTTGAAGTTGATACATGTTTGGTTGACTTCTTTGAGCATGTTTAAACTTGCCTTGCCTTTCTGATTTTCATTTCCCTACTTCCCATGATCCAATTGAGCTAAAATTTGGTGTGCTTATCATGTTTTGGATGATGTTTGATCATGAATTATTTGAGAATTTTTGGAATTGTTTATGATTGGTTTTGAGTTGAGTCTTGCTGTTGACTTCTATGAGCTTCCATATGCCATGCTTTGACTTCTTTTGTTCATGAAATGATGATGATGATTGATATGAATGTGAAACAAATTGGGTTTGTTTCTTGATTGTTTAAACATGATTTTGGATACTTGCCACTTGCTGTTTTGACTTTTTCTTATCCCCTTTTGACCCTAGGCTTGTCCTAGTGGTCCTGTTACTCATGTTTGAGCTTATTTTTTCAGGTTAAGCAACAATTACCCAATGAGACCAATACAAATTGATTGAGTGTGCTTGTTTATCATTACTAATCTATTTGTTTTGTAGGTTGCTTAGCTCACATGCCTTGAACCTTGTGCATTGCACATTTATCTGCTTGTGTTGACTGTTAACCTTTGTTTCATTCTGATTTAACTTTGACTTGTATACTAACTGTGCTTGACTGATTTCAGGTAATTTAGTTGCTTTTAGTTCCTTGTGAACTTTGCTTTGCTTTGATTAAGAGCAATTTGCATTGAGGTATAACTTCTTTACTTCATGTAGTCTGGAAGACCTGGCCTGTTACTTGGCCAGGCACCTGTCTGAAGTCCTCCTTAAGAGGCAATGTTTGTGACTGTTTAAAATTGTCCTTGTACATATGCAAAGACCTCCTAAGTGAAGAGGCAATTGGCAGAACCCAAGGGATATGCAATCTATCCCCTGCTATTCTGTGTGTCATCTGCTTTGCTCACACCACTGTGTTGATGCATTGCAGATACAAACCCAAGATCGTGTACAATTGTACAGTTGAGTCAGTTTTAAATGTGTAGAAGGGTTCCCACTTTCTGAACCCACACATTCTTGTCTTAAGCTCTCCCAGGCCAGGGATAAGAGCTGTGAAGTCCTATCTTCACTCACCTTTCATCTGCTTCACCTTAGCCCCTCAATGGCAAGGTTAAGAGCTAACACTACCCAGTTCCAGTGGTTTGTTTATTGAGGTTGATATGACCCCTCAACTAAAACCTAGCCTTGATGTTTGAGCCCCTTGTTGGTGTGTTTATTTCATGCTGTATGTGCTTGTGAGGTGTGATTGTATCCCCTAGGTTTGCTAGACTCCGCGTAGTCTCGTTTGCATGTCAATTAAGGTAGCACGGTTCCTTCGTATAGGACTTCCTTTCTTGCTTGAGCTTTCCTAAAACACAAACAAACATTATTCCCTCTTAAGGATACGTTAACTCCTTCTACTACAGGTGAGTAAGTCTCCAAAGGTCGAGCATCAGGTAGATTGCGCAGTGACGTTGTCCACTTAAAAAACACAAACCAACGGGAATAGTTTAGCCGAACTACGGCAACTCTGATTCTCATGTCCAGATGAGATACGTAGGCACGAGATGCGATGTCTTGCCGAGTTTGACTAACAACTAACACTAATTCTTTTCTCTGGCCCTCGTTGCGATTGAGACCTCCCCTTTCTCTTGCCCTAGTTGCAATCGAGACCCTTGCTTCCTGTGCAAGTTAGGTTAGGTGTGGCTTGCTTCCTGTGCAAGTCATGTTTAGGATAGGCTTGCTTCCTGTGCAAGTTAGCTAGAAACCTTAACTTAGGGACGATTTTGCATGACAACATCTAGGCTCGAGTCGTAGTCTCCCTAGTGTTGTGTCTCCCTCTGTTATCTGGTTAGGCTAGTCCTTTTTCCCTGCGTAGGGGAACTACGTCGCCCTGATCCTCATACCAGATGAGGTACGTAGGCAGGAGATGAGCTGATCTCTCCGGGCGCTCTTTTTTCTTTTTTTGGTGTGTGTTTGGCAACTATTAGGCTCGAGCTCTAGTCTCCCTATTAGTTTGTCCTTTCAACCTTTGTGTCTTCAACCCTTCTGTGTGTGTTGTTGTGTGCTTGGAAGCTGATGTAAGTCCATCGAGTGGCGTTCGGGTTCCAGTGTGGTTTTGTTTGGTTCGGATGCTGATGTAAGTCCAGTGATTGGCATTTGGGCTCCACGTTTGCCTTTACCTGTGTTTGTTTGTGTGCGTGTCAGCCGAGCTACGAATGCTCTGATTCTCCTTCGTCAAAGGAGATACGTATGCATAGGATGTGATATCCTAGCGAGCATGTGTCGTTTCCCCAGTCCGAACTACTTCGACTCTGATGTCTATGCCTGATAGACTAAGTAGGCTCAGGATGCGATATCCTGCCGAGTCAGTTTCCGTCTTGTTTGTTTTCTTGTGTCTCTTTCAGCCAGTTGTGTGTGTGTGTGAGCAGTGTTTTAGCAACCATTTTCCTTCCTTTTGTGCGTGGATCCCGTCGAGAACGACGGATGCGTAGGGGTGCTAATACCTTCCCTTCGCATAACCGACTCCCGATCCCATTCTCTTTGGTCGCGAGACCATGTTCTTTCCAGGTTTACTCTGAGCGTTTCCTTTCCCTCTTTTGGGATAAATAACGCACGGTGGCGGCTCTGTTGTTCTTGTTTCCCGCCGGTTTTTCGCGTAATGCGACAACAGGGGACAAAAGGTCATAATAGGGAGCAGAGAGGAAGGAACACCAGGGATACCGGTTACTGGGCATATAATAGGTGACCAACCAAGACGTGAATTGGGGAATGTTCCCAAGACACTCATCATCCACAAGAGGGCTAAAAAGCAAACTCGATTACAGGATGGATATTCGACTCCACAAAGGGGATACGACTCTTACTCGACTAGGGAAGAACAAAGCTTCGACCAAAGAGTGCATGAGATACATCATCTATTACCGTCAGAATATAGATAATATACTCACATGGGCGATTATCCACAACCGGTTACTGGGTTAATAAAGGATAAATCGACCGAAAAGAAAAGGCATCGGGATACCGAAACTAGGTATATAATGATGACCAATTCAGGAGAGAAACAATCGTCACCAACAACAACAGGGTAGACAAGAGATGACCCGCTGGGGATAAATTGCGTAATCAGGGCAATTATCCAAGCAGATGAGGGGATATCATCACCGAATATTGGATGAAGATAACTGTCACCAATTAAAGATGAGCAAAAGATAGTTACTCTGCAAAAAGGGAAGAAATAGGGTTTACAACTACCGGTATGAGGGTAGAGAACCACAGACTCCGCCGGGGATAATAATTACTAATTATTGAGAAATTATTCATTTACCACGGGGAAACAGGAAAAGAGTCTCAAGAGACCGATCTAGGATCAAACTAGATAGGCACACCAAATCAAGACTTGTCCCGGTGAGGATATAACTCAATGGGGAAAGCCATCCCAATATATGTGTTGGGAAGGAACAAAAACAATCAACATCCACGAGGATATAACCCGGTGGGGAATATGGAAGAAAGGATAGATGATTTCTGCCTATGGAGCTGACTCTATATGGAGAGATCAGACACACACATCTGCTTGGGGAAATATATCACCAAATAGCAGGAGACAGCAAACAACGATATATGGCAAAGAATGCAACAGGAATATCTGAATGTTATAATTATGCATGTATATGCGTGGTTTATGTATGATGTATGCTGACAAACAGACATATCTAACACAACCAGGTCCAGGAATCAACCACCCGGTACTACATCTCAAGAGAGAAAGCCAAGTTCATCGGAGAGTATCCAATCTGCTGGGGATCAGAGATACCAGGAAGCACAGAACTCTGCAGGGGATGAATCATCAATCATTCCAGCTAGGGACGAGAGTTATCACAGACAAGGTCCACCACACCAACAACTCTATTGGGGAATCTATCCGAGGAGATAAAGGATTTATCGGGATCAACCACCAAATACCGCTCTTGCCCAAAAAGATCCAAGCTGCTGAGGAAGAAAGATTGCTACTCTGCTGAAGGGAAGAGAGGTGACTCTCAACAAGCAATCCACTTGGTAGGATAAACCACAAAAGGTTCCGGAGGGAGGAGATACAGTCATGCCAGGAATATGGACAACAATCTTACCCTGTTGGGGATCGTACCACCCTTGTGAAAGCACTGAGGATCTCCTAAGTATCCTTTTGTCATTGTGAATGTGCACTTTGTTTAAAAACAAATTATGAAAAATTTGATTGTTTAAAACAATGATATTTTCTTAATCAAAACATGCAAAACATTTGTTGAATAGAAACAGATAAGAGTGCCAATAATTGGATAAAAGGCTCAAATTTATTTAATAGAATGGTAGTCTGCGAATGGCAAGACTCCATAGATCTTTACAAATTTGAAATTGGTGATATATATTGGAAAAGGGCTACATTGAACATAATGACCATTTCTCCACCAATTCTGAATCCGATGTATTTGAAGCTTTGGTTGATAATGAGCAAGAATCTCTGACGGATGACAGTTGTAGAACAAAGTCTTGTCAGGATGCAGTTACTTGCCAAATCCCTAATTTTTGCCTAGATTTCCCCAGGGTGAGGTACTCAATCTAGCGGGATACATATATCATTATTATATTATTTTTTTGTCTCTAACTTTTTCCTGGATCGCCCGAGACGCTCATTTTTGCCTAAGCCGCCCTTTCAGGTTTTCAACTTAGCGAGCTATTCAGTTTTTTTTCTTTTAGGCGAAGTATTTCTTGACTGCATCTGAATTCACAGGACGAGTGAAATCCTCCCCATCCATAGTTGTAAGTATCAAAGCACCGCCTGAAAAGGCTCTCTTAATAACATACGGACCCTCATAATTTGGAGTCCACTTGCCCCTGGAATCGGGCGCGAAAGACAAGACTTTCTTGAGCACGAGGTCACCTTCTCGGAACACACGAGGCTTGACCTTCTTATCAAAAGCTTTCTTCATTCTTTGCTGATATAACTGACCATGGCACATAGCCGTCAATCTCTTCTCCTCTATCAAATTCAGCTGGTCATAACGACTCTGAACCCATTCAGCATCAGTCAACTTGGCCTCCATCAAGACTCTCATTGATGGGATCTCCACCTCTATTGGGAGTACAACCTCCATGCCATAAACAAGAGAGAAAGGGGTTGCCCCTGTTGAAGTGCGGACAGATGTACGATATCCATGCAAAGCAAATGCCAGCATCTCGTGCCAATCCTTATACGTGACAACCATCTTTTGGATAATCTTATTGATATTCTTATTAGCAGCTTCAAGAGCCCCATTCATCTTGGGTCTATAAGGAGAAGAATTATGATGCGCAATCTTGAACTCACTACACAGTTCTTTCATCATCTTGTTATTCAAGTTAGATCCATTATCAGTAATGATCTTATCTGGCACACCATATCGGCATATGAGTTGATTCTTGATAAACTTCACGACCACCTGCCTGGTCACGTTTGCATACGACGCCGCTTCAACCCACTTGGTGAAGTAATCAATTGCTACGAGAATAAACCTGTGTCCATTGGACGCTTTCGGCTCAATCATGTCAATTCCCCACATAGAGAAAGGCCATGGTGATGAAATTACATTCAGAAGTGTCGGGGGAATATGAATCTTATCCGCATAAATCTGACACTTATGGCCTTTCTTTACATATTTGCAGCAGTCAGACTCCATTGTCAGCCAATAGTAGCCTGCTCTTAATATCTTCCTAGCCATGGCATGTCCATTGGAATGAGTACCAAATGAACCCTCATGGACTTCAGTCATTAACAGGTATGCTTCATGTCTATCCACGCATCTGAGCAGAACCATGTCGAAATTTCTCTTATAAAGCACATCACAATTGAGGTAGAAACTGCCTGATAATCTCCTCAGAGTCTTCCTGTCTTTCACAGATGCCCCAGGCGGGTAAATCTGGTTCTGAAGGAAACACTTGATATCATGATACCATGGCTTATCATCTTTTACTTCTTCAACTGCAAACACATGAGCTGGTCTGTCCAAGGGCATCACGGTGATATTGGGGACTTCATTCCAAAGTCTGACCACAATCATTGAAGCAAGTGTAGCAAGGGCATCTGCCATCCGATTCTCATCTCGAGAAATATGATGGAAGTCAACCTCAGTAAAGAACGTTGAAATCCTCCTCGCATAATCTCTGTATGGAATGAGGCCAGGCTGATTCGTTTCCCACTCACCCTTAATCTGATTAACAACGAGGGCCGAATCACCATATACATCAAGATGCTTGATTCTAAGATCAATGCATTCCTCCAATCCCATAATACAGACCTCATACTCAGCCATATTATTTGTGCACTTGAAAGTTAGCCTTGCTGTAAAAGGAATATGTGTGCCCTGAGGCGTAATGATTACCGCCCCAATACCATTTCCGTATTGATTTACAGCGCCATCAAATACCATACTCCATCTGGAACCAGGCTCTGGCCCTTCATCAAGTGTGGGTTCATCACAATCTTTCATTTTTAAATACAGAATCTCCTCATTTGGGAAGTCATACTGAACTGACTGATAGTCCTCAATTGGTTGATGTGCCAAGTGGTCAGCCAAAATACTACCTTTAATAGCTTTCTGAGCTCGATACTCAATATCATACTCAGACAACAACATCTGCCAACGGGCAATCCTTCCAGTTAAAGCAGGCTTCTCAAATATATACTTGATTGGGTCCATTCTGGATATCAACCAAGTGGTATGATTCAGCATATACTGACGTAAGCGCTTAGCCGGCCCAAGCCAAAGCACAGCATGTCTTCTCAAGCATTGAATATCGAGACTCATAATCGGTGAAATTCTTACTCAAGTAGTAGATAGCATACTCTTTCTTCCCTGATTCGTCTTGCTGGCCAAGAACACAACCCATAGAATCTTCAAGAACAGTCAGATACATGATCAATGGTCTCCCTTCCACGGGCGGAGACAGAATCGGAGGCTCAGACAGATACTCTTTAATACTATCAAAAGCTTTTTGGCAATCCTCGGTCCAATCATGAGACTGATCTTTTCGGATGAGCTTGAATATTGGTGCACATGTGGCAGTCATGTGGGATATGAATCGGGAAATGTAATTCAAGCGGCCAAGAAAACCTCGGACTTGCTTCTCAGTTTTGGGCGTAGGCATCTCTCGTATTGCTTTGACCTTTGCAGGATCAACCTCAATACCTTTCTCACTGACAATAAAGCCCAATAACTTGCCATAACGGACTCCAAATGTACACTTGTTGGGATTCAGACGAAGCTTGTACTTCCTCAAGCGCTAAAAAAGCTTCAATAGGGGCTTTACATGTTCAACCTCCGATCTTGACTTAGCGATCATATCGTCAACGTACACCTCAATCTCCTTATGCATCATGTCATGGAACAAGGTAGTCATAGCTCGTTGATACGTGGCTTCGGCGTTCTTCAAACCGAAGGGCATCACTCGATAACAGAATGTTCCCAAAAGTGTGATGAATGTTGTCTTCTCCATATCCTCGGGTGCCATTTTAATCTGATTATATCCGGAAAATCTATCCATAAATGAGAAGACTTTGAATTTAGTTGTATTGTCTACCAACATATCAATATGTGGTAGAGGGAAATCATCTTTCGGACTAGCTTTATTCAAGTCTCTATAGTCCACACACATCCGGACTTTTCCATCTTTCTTAGGCACGGGCACAATATTGGCCACCCATTGAGGATATGTAGAAGTCACCAGAAACCCCGCATCAATTTGCTTCTGAACCTCCTCTTTGATCTTCACTGCCATATCAGGATGAGTTCTTCTGAGCTTCTGCTTCACAGGCACGCACTTAGGTTTCAAAGGTAGGAAATGTTGCACAATATCTATATCTAGACCAGGCATGTCTTCATATGATCAGGCGAAGACGTCAACATATTCTCGTAGCAATTCAATCAACCCTTTCTTAACAGATTCTTCCAGGAGTGCCTCAATCTTCACTTCTCGCACACAATCTTCAGACCCCAAGTTGACTGTTTCTAGATTCTCAAGATGCGGCTGAATGATCTTCTCTTCATGCTCAAGTAGCCGGGTGATCTTATCAGGAATCTCTTCAACATCATCTTCCTCTGTCTCAAATACAGGGAATTCAAAATTGGGAGATGGTGTTGGGTCATTATGTTCAATGGGTTAGGAAATCAACCTGCATAATGATTTTGGATATGAACAGCTTTAGAATTCAAACAAGGCAAATCATTATGCATATGAAAAAGATCGATTTTATTCTATTTTTTAGGGTTTTATGTGATCACCAATTTCATGCAAAAGCAAAAAGGGAAAATAATTGGAAAACAAACATTTAACATGAATTTATTAAATGAAAATATCATTGTATTTATGCGCCAACAATGTCATCACTCCTCCTTTTGGCATGGGAGAAGGGTTTTCAAACAAAGTGATTATTACGTTGACTTATGGACAACTGTTGGAATATCCACAGCGACCCAATTGTTGCAGACCCCACCAGGGATGATGAAGTTGCAAGAATCCTTTGTATCTTCTTCTAAAACGGCAGCAGCCTCCTCATCTAGACCAATGTGGATGAAACCTCCACTCTTGAATAGCCCTTGCTTGTTGAAAGTACCAGAAGAAAAACCTATGCCAGCACGGGACTCGTTGTCTTCTAACTCAATCATTTTTCCTAAGTCAGTGGTTGCACCACACTCAATGGCCAACTTTGCATCTTTGTAGGAAGCAAATGAAGGAGCTCTTTTCTCAATAGGCTCAGTAATAGATAACACTTGGAAAGGAGTTCCAACTTCAACCTCAGCATTTATATGAGAGAAGGAAGACAAATGGCTAACCAGGAGAGCCCTTTCTCCCCTACCACCACCAGCTTCTTGTTCTTCACAAATTTCAATTTCTGGTGTAGGGTGGATGTCACGGCGCCTGCCTCATGAATCCATGGTCTTGAAGTATTAGCTCTAGTGTAGTACCGGTGAGTCAGCTTGTCTTCACAATAAATGAAGGACACAGAGTTAGACCATAGGGCAAGGGACCGGAAATAAAACCTGCTTATGCATATGATGCATGCAATGCTTGTGCATATGATTTGTTTTTTATTTCAAAGGAACTTTAGAGTTTTATTTGCAAATTTTGGAAATATTAAGCATTTTATCACATACGGAAATATCTCATCAAATAATATCAGGGAAAAGAAGTGCAGCATCGTCAATCATGTACAAGAGAAAAGGAAAATAATCGTCCTATGGATCCCTAGAAACAATCATCTAAAGCTCGGGACACAGGAAGATAAGAAGCGCGAAGCCTCTTCACCTCCTTCTCGTAGGCTGCCTCCATATCGGCCCTCTCTTTGGCGAGTCGATCATACTTCCTCTTCCAGAACTTAGAAGACTGAGGAAGTAGAAAAGTCCATACATCATCAGGGTCATCAATAACCTGATGCTCAAGAAACTCAATCAACGCATCCTTCTTCTTAATCTGTTGAAGCAACTCTTCTCGTTCACGGATCCAAGCACGTGAACGGTCTTCGTCTCTCAACTCCTCTACTCCTTGATTATGGAGGGTTGAAGGCCCAACCATAATCATAGGTGTAGGTCTCGGATACTCGTAAGGCATGAGGTACTCAGACGCTCTCTTCCTCACCCAAGCAGTATAAGGCTCCAAAGCGACACAGTTCTTAGGACCCAACTCCTTCCTTCCTTTCTTATGAATCTTGCGCCAAGCGCGAACCATCCTAGCTTTCAGGCCTTGGGGATCTTTACCCTCCTGAAATAACACACCCTCTAACAGAATGTTATTAGGTTTATCCTTTAGGGGGAACCCAAGCTGTCGACGTGCCAAAACAGGGTTGTAGTTAATCCCACCACATGTACCAAGAAGAGGTACATTGGAGAATTCGCCACAAGAGTCAATAATCTGCACACCATCGTACACACGGTTATACCAAGAGATATCATCATTAGTGAGAGACATAAGTCTCGTGGACCACCGTAGACATTCCTTGTTCTCCTTGAAAGCGACCGTCTAAGGTAAGTGACAAATAAACCACTTATACAACAGAGGCAAACAACACACAATGGAACCACCACCCTTTGCATTCCTCATATGCAAAGAGAAATAGGTATCGCCCAACAGAGTCGGAACGAGATTAAGAGTAGAGTAAATCCTAATAGCGTTCACATCCACAAACTTGTCGATGATGGGGAATAGCACTAGCCCATAGATGAGAAGTACAAATATGGTCTCAAAGGCGTCCTCACTCATGGCCTTCCCATACATAGTAGCTTGAGCAATGAGGAACTCAGAAGGGAGACCTTGAATTTCCCCTTTGGTAGTCATATGAACATCAACCAGAGATTCATCTATGTGTAACATGTCTGCTATCTCTTGAGAAGTGGGAACCCTTTCCAAGCCACTGAACGTCAACTGATCCAGAACAGGTATACCCACAAGATAAGCATACTCCTCAAGTGTAGGCAAAAGCTGAAAATCCGGAAACGTGAAGCAACGGTACAAAGGATCATAAAACTGCACCAATACACTCATCAATCCTTCATCCACCTGAGTGGTCAGAAGAGGAAGAAGCTTCCCAAAACGAGCTTTGAAACCCAAGGGATCTAGTACATAGGATGTCAAATTCCTTAGCTCTTTCAAGTCTGGTTGTCTGAAACTGTACTTCTTTGTATTCCTTCTTTGTCTTTCCATTCTGAAAATTTTGCAAATAGACCTCTTAAGTTCCTTGATAATTTTCTCATTATTTTGATGATATGAATGCAAATGGGTGCATGAATGCAACAATCACACTCAAGGATCAAGCAAAGCACACCAAACAAAGGTCATAGGATGGATCATGTTATCCATAATATCAACCATCCATTTTGGTGGATTATGGTTTACACCTTATCAACACCCAAGTTCCATTGATATTAAGGATACCCGAACGGTTCAACCATGAATCAAGGGTTTGCTGCAAGTCACGAGCATGGAGTTTAGGTTAAGAACCACCCAAAGGGAGTGTACTAAGGTTTAAACCTGCCAAACATGTTCTACAAGAGATTCCCATAGTCATCATCCCATCTTTCAGATATTATCGGGGAAACGACTACTCGTATTCCAAAAATATTCTCAGAGAGACTCTTATGAGTGTAGTATCGCGTAACAATCGTATCAAATCTTACACTTGAAAGACTTTCGCACTACATCCTACGAATGGGCCAAGATGGGTTTGGTAAACTAAGGTCCTTGGCTTCTAAGGTCTATATTGGAAAGAGTAATGTCTAACCACAACTTACTTGTGTGACATTATTGATCCCAACATGACCTCCACCAAGTGAATGGGATTGCAAGTCAACTTGCTAAGGAATAACTCCACACAAGTCAACAAGACTATGCCATTCTCCTATCCTAAGTGCACTCGAGTCCGGGTATAGAACTCATCTCACAAAGATCACCAAGCATACAAGGAATTAATATCAAGCAAATCAATCATTACATACAATACAGTAATCCCAAATTTGCACCAAAATATGTCACAAAACAAATATACAGCACAATACAACAAAAAATGAAAAGTAGGCAAAACCCACTAGGCAAGCACTCCTTTTCCCCAGCAGAGTCGCCACTTTTCTGTAGCGGGGTATTCGTTACCATTAGAGATATTGACTAAATCCAAGGTAAATCATACAAGTCGAGTCGCCACCGCACTTCTATTTATCCAAAGGAATGGTTAGAAAGCGAACAAAAACCTAAAAGTTTTATCGAATCAAAAACTAGTAAAAATGTCAGAGATCTGGGTAAGGGGGTTGGTTATGCAATGGGAAGGTGTTAGGCACCCAAAGCATCCTAGGTACTCCTAGGGAGCCCTTTTCACATTTGTTGCAAAGGTCGTTGTTTTTGTGAAAATTTATTTGTGCAAACATGATTGAAGGGATGAGAAAAGTGTGTATGTTTATCTAATGTACTACTTACTAAAAGAAGGGTCAAAAGAAAATGACTCGCACGGATGTCGCATCCACTGCATACGTATCTCATCTGAATCTGAGAATCAGAGTCTTCGTAGCTCGGCTACCTAGGGGTTAAAGAGGAGTGTGCTCTCTAAGACATCGCGTCTTATGCCTACGTATCTCATCTGGGATGAAAATCAGAGCAAAATGCAGTTCGACTAACTACAGGTTAAGGGTTGAACGACGTTACTACGCAATCTACCGGATGCTCGACCTTTGGAGACTTACTCGCCTGTAGTAGAAGGAGTAAACGTGTTCTTAGGAGAAGAAAAATCAATGAGTTTGGGGTATTTAGGGTAGCTCATGCAAAAAGGCAGTCCTAGATGAAGGAACTGCGCTACCTTAAATGACATGCCACGAGAGGCTATATGAAACCTAAGAAATCGGTAACATGCGGGAAAAGTAAAGGGATCGAGAGATCTACCATACGGATAAAGATCCGAAGTAACATCAATTAGATAGATAAGAAACCCAAAGACTCTTCCAAGCTAAACACCATCAAAGAAAGCGAGTCAGTACAGGTAATCGGAATAGACCTCCAGGTGGTACCCCACAAATAAAGTGGAACACCAAGCAAGCTATCCCTGCAAGAGTATGTGAGCCCTCACAAAAACTCAACAAACAGGTTAGAGTAATATGACAGAATTAGGAGAAAACAATGCCATAACAAACACAAAACAGGTTAGAGCAAACGGGAAAAAAACAACTACTGTCGCGATCGCTACTGCATCGCCTAGCGAAAGCTTAACGAAGTTTCGCTGCAGGCTCGCCTAGCGAAGATGCTAGCGAGCGCCTGCGGGTTCTGGATTTCCCATTGATAACAGTACGATTTTAGGGACTCCAAACCCTATGGCATCCATCTCAGAAATTAAGTGATCAAAACATTCAAGGTATTGTTTACACATTTATGCATATCTAAACCTGTGGGCAAAAACTGAACGATACCTCACACATTCAGAGTATTCAAATTAAAAGCATAGAGTAATGGGGATAAGGGCAAACCTGATTGGAGAGACCGATGAAACTTGAAAGGCACGGTTGGGTTTGCAAAACAATGTCAGGGTTTGCGGGAGATGGAGGTGAAGTGTGTGAGTCAGAGTGAACTTTTCAGAGCTGTTTGGAGGTTGCTGCAGATTAGTTTGCCTCTCTCCTTCTTTCCCTTTTTCTACTCTTTCTGTCCAGGGTTTGTAATAGTCTCCAGTCTGTTTTTCTTAAATGAAGCTCTGGTATTTATAGCCTAATATTGGTGACTTGGTGGGCTCAGAATCAAGCCCAAAATTTTCTGTTATTTTCCAAAATACGCGCGCTTCGCCTAGCGAAGGATTTGCTCGCTTAGCGAGCATGACAGTTCTCTTTGCTAAGCGAACCATGCTGCTCTCCTAGCGAGCATGACAGCTCAGGGACAGATTTTGCTCTTTCCTGATTAGCATTTGGATGACGAATAGACCCTATTTGAACCTGTTGGAAGTAACTCAAGTCTTGCTCTTGCGTTGACTGACCACAAAGTGTCTTGGATGATACTCAAGCTTCAAACAAAAGATGTTAGTGACACATTTTTGTGCTTTTGGTTAGTAAACAAAAATAAGAGAAACAATGATATATAATTCAAGCATGCTTGGTGATCTCAAACCAATCACAAGGAGTCCCACCCAAAGGCAAACGGAACCAAGATGCTCATGATCCTTGAGGCTATGCAAATGCAATGTTATGATGCCATGGGGGATCTTAGGGCCAAAATTGGGGTCTTACAATAAGTGATGGAGGATCACACTTTATATCGAGAATATTTGACAAACTTTTAAGAAAATATGGAGTTAGGCATAGAGTAGCAACACCATACCATCCACAGACTAGTGGCCAAGTAGAAGTGTCCAATAGGGAGATAAAACAAATCCTAGAGAAAACTGTTTCTATTTCTAGGAGAGACTGGTCTCAAAAGCTTCAAGAAGCATTATGGGCCTATTGTAACACCTCAAAATTTGCCCTCCTCTCTTGGGACTAGCTAACATATTGCATATCATTCTTAGGTCATTAGGCATTGCATATTGCATATCATATGGCTACATTGTGCAAGTCATCCTCCTAAGTCTTGGTCAGAAGATAAAAGGTTGATGTATGCAAGCTAGGGTTTCATTGGACTAGATCACTGATCATCTGAGGGTTGTGGTCCAAATTAGGGTTTCATGGTTTCTCAAGGAGATTGGTTTTCATCTTGGTTGAAATGGTACATCATCATCATCATGGTTTTGTCATCACCAAAGGCTAGGTCAGATTCCTTGAGATTAGGGTTTTGACCTCTGGTCAATCCTAATCAGTTTAATCAGTTGTATTGGGCCAATCAGGGCATGGCAAGGAGATGGGGTCTACAATGGGTGTGGGGATCATCATGTGAGTATATTGAGCTTATGGTAGCTAGGGTTTCATCATTGAGCCATTTCATCAGGAGTTGGGGGCTCAACTTGATCAGTGCATGGCCAAATTCATCTATCAATCAGAAAAGTCAATTGTGGTCAACTGTGCTTGAAATGATGGATTTGGAGGTGGGAGAGGGTTGGATATGCTTCATTCATGTTGAAACAAGTTTCATTTGACATTTCAAACATCAAGAATGAAGAAAATAAAGTCAGGAGAAAAGTTTCCAAAAATGGAAAGTGACTTGTAATTGAAAGTTTCCAAAAATGGAAAGTTTTTCACCACAAAATTACATGTCCAAAAATGCTTCAAATGAAATTTTGTTCAACATGAAAGTTGTAGATCTTGCTCTCACCTTTCCAAAAAGTCAAAGAACATGAATTTCCCATGAATGGTTAGCAAGATATGATCCAATCAGTTTCCAAAAATGCCTAAATTCAAAATGCCATAACTTTCACATGGAATGGCCAAATTGGATGATTTTTATTTGAGCAAACCACATTTCATATGAATTTTCATGATGCATGGTCAAATTTCATCAAAAATAAGCATGGCAAAAAGTCATTTTTCAAGTAGACTATTTAGCATTTTTGGTGTGGAATAGTGAAATTTCAAAATACAAGGCCTATGCACTCAAGACCAATTCCAACACTTCACAAATGCCAAATAGAATTTGCTTGCACTGGTTTTACTGTTCCATGGGATGCATAATGAAAAGGCATTTTTGACATTTCACTTAAAACTCATTTTCACTAATACACTTGGTTTTGCTAATTTGGGATTAAGAGATGGATTAGGATGTGGTATATAACATTAATTATAACAGAAAATGATAATCACTTCACATTCTTCAAGGTTCTAACAGAATTTCCCTCCATTTTTCACCAAATTCTCTCAAACTTTTTCCAACATTTTTCACCAATTCTCATCAAAATCCTCATCAATCTTGTTCATTCTTGTTGGATCCGTGCTCCACAAGTGTTTGTGCACATCTGTTTCAACAAATTCGTGGCCAAAGAGTGAAGAACTTGGACTGTTGAAAGCGAGCACATCAATGGCGTTTTTATGATTCTTGGAGCTGAAGCTGTTTTGAGCTAAACTACTTGTTGCATTCACCTTCCTCATCATTAAACTTCATCTGTTTTGGCTTCTTGCACCTGGAAAAGCACGAATCAACAACTGCCATCTCCATAAGGTATTTTTTCGAATTCCTTCATTGATCAAATTGTGATATGGTTCTGGTAGATCTCTCAATGTAGATCATCATGATACTTGTGGTTTTTGATTTGGTTGAGTATAGAGAGAGAAATCTTGAATTGAAGTTTGATGTGCAATCTTTTTTTCGTTCGATCCGGTTAACATGTTGAGAGTTAGGTCAAACTAGTTGCATATCCATGATGTACGTGCTTTGCTGGTGATTTTGATGTATCATTTGTCGATTTTGGTTAAAAATTGTTCATGTCCAATTTCTGGAAAATCTGGAAGTGTTCTTGATGAAGAACTTGATGATGAACGCGTTTGATCCTCATTTTCCATTTCCTTGTTTGAATTTTTGTTTCCCGCTTCCAGCAACCAATCACGTAGCGCCAGCGTTTAAATGAGGACGACGTCGTTTTGCCTTGCTGAAGCTTAATTACGAATTTGCCATTATTTCAATATTATCCAAATTCATTTCATTTTCTTTTTCAATTTCATTTCATTTTGATGCATGATCTTAGAAAATTCATAGGAGATTCGTTATTTGTCCAAATTTTGTGAGGTTTTTTGCATTATTCTCCTTATGATGTGTAGTTTTTAATGGTGATTTTTATGATTTTTGTGCACGTATGAAAAAATAATTTGCTTAGGGATTGTTTGGATGTATGCAATTTGTACATGCTTTGCCATATCACTCATGAAATACTGATGCTTCCTAAGAAATTCATGAAATTTTTTGTGCATGTTCTGGAATCTTTGCTGGTGATTTGGATGTATAGTTTGCAATTTTTGGATCCCTGGTTGATGAGATATGAATTTTTGATTAGAGGTATGACAATTTGTGTCACACCATGCTTGATGAATTTCATGATTTTATTTGATGTGCTTGTGAACATTGGATTGAGCCAAATTTTTGCATGATTGAGCATATGGATGTTGAGAACACATGTGAATTTTTCTGGATTTATTGATGGCATTTCCTATTTGATTGGAATTTTTCTCTCTGTTTGGTCATTTGTTGATTTTTTTGTGACACATGTTGGTATTTGCTTTGTGAAATTCTGGTTACTGGTTGGATGAGTGTGAAATTTGGTATGAGCATTGTAGACACATTATAGGTCATTGTGGTTTTGATCCCATTCATTTATCATGTATTGTCACTGTTTTATGATTATTGGAAGTTGATGATTGTTTTGATGCCTTGTGTTGGCTTGCTTGAACTTGTCTGAACTTTATGAATTTAGTTTCCATACTTCCATTGATCCAAATGAGCTGAAAATTGATATGCTACTCATTGAATGTGTTCTGTTTGATATGGAACTTTTGTGGAATTTATAGAGCTGTTTTGGTATTTGTTTGATTGTGATCATTCTGTTTGCTCATATGTGGTTCACACTTGCCTAGTTGTATGTGAAATGGATTTGGTGCATAGTTTTGGTGTGAGACCAATTGGATTCTCTTTTTGCTTGATAAATCTTGGTTTTGGTTAATTTTCACTTGCTGTTTTGGATTTTTCATCTCCTTTGGACCCTAGGCTTGTCCTAGTGGTCTTGTTTCTCACTTTTGAATTGTGTTTCAGGTTGAGATGCAAATGCCTTAAAGGAGAATGATGCAAGTTTGATTTGGCTAATTGTTGTGAACTAACTTGTGTGTTTTGTAGGATGCTTGGCTCACTTGAGTTGATTGTGCTTTGCACATTGCATTGTTTTTGTACATTGTCTGTTGATTCTTATGCTGTCTGTTTTGACTGTGTGATTAGTATACTGATTGTGCTTGATTGATTCCAGGTACCATAGTCGCTTTAGTTCTTTAAGAACTTGCCGTGCTGCTGCTTGGTTGTATAAACCAATTGAGGTAGAATTTCTTTTCTCCATGTAGTCTGGAAGACCTGGCCTGTTACTTGGCCAGGCACCTGTCTGAAGTCCTCCTTAAGAGGCGATGATTGTGATTGTTTATTTTTGTCCCCAAGCAGGAAAAGACCTTGATTAAGGCAATTGCCGGATAAGAGAGATATGCAATCTATCTCCCGCTATTCTGTTGAGTCGTCCCTCTGCTCACACCACTGTGTTGATGCATTGGGACATTAACCCAAGATCTTGTACATTTGTACAGTCGAGTCAGAGTCTTGAGTGTAGAAGGGTTCCCTCTTTCTGGACCCACGCTCCTTTGTCTGAAGCTCTCCCTGGCCAGGGATAAGAGCTGTGAAGTCCCATCTTCACTCACCTTTCATCTGGCTTCACCCTGACTCTCAATGTCAGGGTTAAGAGCTAAACACCACCCTTGTACAGATGACTTGCCTTGGCAGTCTGACCCTTTGTTTAAGCCCACTTTTTGACTGGATATAGTGTGTGCTAAATGCGAAATGTTTGCTTTATTTTGCTTATCCTTGCATGCTTGTTTTTCCTGGTTAGGATTAGCTTGCTGTTGTGCAAGTAGATAGAAACCATAACATAGGGAGATGATGCATGATAACACCTAGGCTCGAGTCCAGCTCCCTAGTAGTGTGTCTCCCTTTGTATCTGGTTAGAACTTCTTTCCCGTTCAGGGGAACTACGTCGCCCTGATCCTCATACCAGATGAGGTACGTAGGCAGGAGACCGCGCGAGGTCTCTCCGGGCACTTTTTTTTCTTTTTGTGTGTGTTTTCTTGTTAACCCTCTTGTGTGTCAGGATATGGATGTAAGCCCAGCGATTGGCTGTCCGTATCCTGAGTGTGTTTGTTTGGTTCGGAAGCCGATGTAAGTCCATTGATTGGCGTTCGGGTTCCATGTTTGCCCGTGTTTGTGTGTGTCTTGTTTCGGCGTGCGTGAGCCGAACTACGGCAGCTCTGATTCTCGTTCCAGACGAGATACGTAGGCATAGGACGCGATGTCCTAGCGAGCCCTCTCCTCTTTTACCCCACCTGTGTTATCTTCGGTGTGTGTGTGTGTGATGTTTCTTTTAGCAACCTTATTCTATTTCTTTGAGCGTGGATCCCGTCGAGTACGACGGACGTGAGGGGTGCTAATACCTTCCCCTTGCGTAACCGACTCCCGTACCCTTTCTCTTTGGTCGCGAGACCATGCTTTTTCCAGGTTTACTCTGAGCGTTTCCTTTCCCTCTTTTGGGATAAATAACGCACGGTGGCGGCTCTGTGTTGTTTTTGTTTTAGCCCGCCGGTTGTTTTTCGCGGATGCGACAGCTGGCGACTCTGCTGGGGACCCTACAAGATGTTGACCTGTGTTGGTCCATCTTCCCTAAGCGAGTCTCTCCTAGCGTTCTAGGATAGTTTAGGTTGCTTGTGCTGTTATTTATTGCATTTATTATTCTGACTGTGTATATATTTGCATAAATGTTTGCATGCATCATACTATCATGTTGTTGTCCTCTGTACAGGTGGTTCCTTGTTTGGGGTGGGTGTTCTGAGTGGGGCTAAAACCCAGGCCCGAGTGTACACCTAGGATTAGTGTGGTCTCACGTTCCTCATTTGCTTTATCAGCATATTGTTGCAACGTGACATACCACAAGCCGGACGAGGTTCATTTGATAGTGCCCTTCCTCTGTTGAGTATCCACTTTGGTTGTGTCACTTCATCTGAACTATTGACTTCGGTGACCGATCATTTCCCGGATCTTTGGTTTAGACGATCTCAGGAGAGCTACAATGGCACACCCGAAAGGGCAAACCCATTGAGTATCTCTGCCCGATTGTCGAGACTATTATCCGCCTTAGGATGACCTGATTAGAATTTACCTGTGAGGGGAGGGTGATTCTTACAGATGCATGTTCAGATGGTGACTTTGATGGTGACTATTGGTTCCGCAGATCAGAGTCCTATTTATAAGTCGGATTTATGGCCATTTATTTCTGAGACGCCGGAGTGTTGTCCGAGTTATTTATCAGTGGGGATCCGTTTATTTCAGGATTCCCCAGGCCGATTCAGAGATCAGGGTTATCTGCTCAGAGATTGTTTGGTCTGATGATGATGATGATGGTGTATTTTTCAGTTCCGTTTATTTCGGAACCCTTGAGTTGGATTTGTGGTTACATATTCCTTCAGATGGTTGTGATCAGTTCAGAGATCAGGGTTGTGACTCAGAGCAACAGTTGATCAGATGACTTGGAGGACGGCACAATGCATTGCATTCATTCATCAGCATCATTACATTTTGCATTTACCTGCATCTAACACATGTTTATCCATATGCAGGGACATTTTTGATCGAGATCCTGGTTGAGAGATTTCTGCTCGGATATGAGGACCGGTTTGAAGGACGATGTTGTCTACAGCTTCTTCAACCCAGAGATTGATGAGTTGAGAGATATGGTAGCATTGCTTACGCCCGACCATGTGGGGATGTTCAGAGAGTCATACGGTGGTATCCTGAAGATGGTTTTCAGACTCACAGACAGCGACAGAAGTGCCATTCATACTCTTCTCCAGTTCTATGACCCGGGGCTGAGATGCTTTGTGTTTCCAGACTATTTGTTGGGACCTCTGATGGAGGATTATGCTAGCATCCTGGGCATTCAGATCCGCGATCAGATTCCTTTCTGTGCTATTAGGAGAGAGCCTGATGTCCTGGGGATTTCCCGTGCTCTTTATTTGAGTCCGGAGGTGACCAGGGAGGGTTTGAAGGAGAAAGGAAAATTATCGGGTTTTCACTTGAGTTTCTTGGAAGCTAAGGCCAGGGAACATGCTGCTGCGGGTAATTGGAAGACGGTTTGTGCTTTGGTTGCTATGGGCATTTATGGGATTATTCCGTTTCCTAATCAGAAGAGTTTCGTGGACCATAATGCTATCAGATTGTTCATGAAGAGGAACCCTATTCCTACTCTGGTCGGAGATGTCTATTACTCGATTCATAACAGGAACGAGAAGAGACGTGGCGGTTTGATCAGGTGTTGTGCTCAGCTGCTATTCAGATGGTTTATGGGGTATTTGCCTTCCCGAGGTGCTTTTGCTTCTCTTGATCCTTCGGTCAAGTGGTCGGTCCGATTGATGGGTTTGCGGGCTGATGATATAGCATGGACTCATAATGGTTTGGCTGGACGGAATTTTATATATAGCTGCGGGGATTTTCCCAATGTGCCCCTTATAGGAGTTCAGGGTTGCATTAATTACAACCCAACGCTTCTTAGGAGACAGATGGGATTTGCTATGGAAGTTCCTCCCCTTGAGTGTGAGACTCAGGAGTCCTTTTATTTCCCGGTTGAGGGCAATCAGGCCAAGTTGATGCAGGTGTCTGGGTCATGGCGTAACATCCAGAGAAAAGGCAAGGTTCCGTTTGGCAAAGTCAACTGCCGGTATTTTCCTTTATTCGATGATTGGTTGCGGAAGAGGATAGAGCTCACACTTCTACCATTTCCAGGGGGTGATCCTTGGTGTCCTATGATTGAGGGTCCGCATTCTTCTGTCAGTATGGAAGAATTCCTCAAGATGAAGAGAGCCAGAGATCATTTGCTTGCAGAGAAAGCGGAATTGGAGATGAGTGTCGCTCGGATTCAAATGGCTAACCAGGAGATTAGAGTGAGGATGGAAGATCAGGACAAGCGACATGCCTTGGAAGCCAAGCGCTTTGAGATGGATACTGCCTACTATGGGAAGATCAGCCAAGCCTTAGCGTCATCTACCAGAGAGCACGACATCACGAAGGAAAAGCTAGCCAGAGCTTCCCAGGTCATTGAGGATGAGAAGAGGAAGCAAATCCTCGTGAGAGATCAGAGAGACGCCAGAGCCAGAGTCCTTGCCGCGGAGTGGGAAGCGGAGAAAGCAAAGATCATCGCCGAGAGAGATCATTATATGTCTGAGAGAGATCATTATTTCAGACAGATGAAGATTCACCAGAAAGAGGTGGGGAGATTGCAGCAGGAGAACACCGAGCTCAGGTTCGCCGCAGAGTTCGCGAAGATGGTTGATGAGATAGGGTCGTCTGGGGGACCCTCATCAGGATAGATCTTTATCATTTGTGTGGATTACCGTCAGGCTTGTTGACGGAATTCATTTTGCTTGTATTTCTTTCCCGATTCTGGAAGATTGTATTGGATTTATATCTGAATTGTATCTGATTTGATGTATGACTATGGCACTTATTGTGCATTTTGCTATGTGATGGTTATTTTCGTTCAGTGATCGATCTTCAAGCCTTATTTGCTTTACCGTATGCACTCACAAGCACACACATGGTTGGGGGTATTTTGCTAAATCATATATCTCTGGTCTGTATGATGAAATCAAATGCTGAATATCAAAATATTGCTGTCAGGTTATTATTTTGTCTCGATGAAGCCAGGATCAAGAGACAAAGTGTTCCACATATGGATAAACACTGCATTCATGCATGATCATAATAACTTGTGTTTTATTTTGCAGGTATCTGTTGCTAACGTGCTTGATTGTTTCAGGAATCATTGCTCGTGCTCGCAGAGCTGTACCTTTGCACTCAACCCGTCCTCACAGATACTTCACTCGGCGCAATACTCCCAGACTAATGGATCTCCCAAATTCTGATATCCTTGAGCTGAAAGACAAGATGAACGAGCTGATCAACATCATGCAAGGTTTTGCAGTTGGTCAGAAGGCTCTAGCTGATAAAGTCGAGAAGCTCGAGCGGGCTTCAGCGGCAAACAGTGGTGTAAACCTGGATGGTGTCTCCAACCAGGGGCTGGGTGGTTCCAGGGACGGTGGTAAAAGAACAACAGTGGGGATAGTGAATAATGCTGCTGGTTTTGGTGCTCCTGCTGGTGGTCAACCTGGTCAGAATATGAAGGATAGTCTTTTCCCGCCATTCTTCGGGGTTGAGGACGACAGAGAGGAAGACCGAGAGGCAGATCAGTTCTCGATGCATAATGAACCGTTCGGTCAATACGGTGCCCCACCACAGAATAAAGAGATCCAGCTGCTGGCTGAGAAGATCAGAGCATTGGAAAGTTATGCCACTCCTGGGGTGGTCAACATGTCAAACATGGGGTTGGTAGAGGGGATTGTGATCCCGCAAAAATTTAAAGCGCCCGCTTTTGACAGATACAATGGGAGTTCCTGCCCCGAGACGCATCTTCAGGCTTTCGTCCGTAAGATCTCAGCTTACACCATGGACCAAAAGTTGTGGATGTATTTCTTCCAGGACAGCCTGTCCGGAGGCTCCTTGGAGTGGTACACCAAGCTCAAGTCCTCAGATATCAAGAATTGGCAAGATCTTGGGGACGCCTTCTTTAAACAGTATCAGTTCAACGCTGATATGGCTCCGAGTCGTACCCAGCTGCAGGGTATGTCTCAGAAGAATAATGAGGGGTTTAAAGAATACGCCCAAAGGTGGAGGGAGTTGGCTGCCAGAGTGCAACCTCCGCTAGTGGATAGAGAGATGTCTGATCTCTTTATGGGGACCCTGCAGGGGGCATATGCTGAGAGGATGGTTGGTTGTCCGGTGACCAACTTTTCGGATATTATTGTAGCAGGGAAGATTCAGGGTGCAGCTTCGTCGTCTGGGTCGAAGAAGCCCTTCGGTAATGGTCAGAGGAAGAAAGAAGGTGATACCAGTGCAGTGTACGCACAGAGAGGACCTAGTAGGGATCGTGACTTCCAGCACACTGCTGCGGTAACTATTCCTGCTGAGCATCAGCCAGCACAACAACAACAGCAGCAACAACCTCAACAGCAAAGACAACCATTTCAGCAAAGGCCGCAGAGGGCTGGATACCAGGTCAGGGGCCGAATGAATGACAGGCAGTTTGACAGGCCGCCTGTAACCTATTCCTTTTTGCTAAAGAAATTGATGGACTTGGGGCTGGTACAACTGAGGACTTTGGCACCTTTGAGACCTGATCAGAGGCCGGCCAATTATGATGAAAATGCAAAATGCGAATTCCATTCGGGTGCTCCCGGACATAATGTAGAGAACTGCAAAGCTTTTAAGCACGTAGTTCAAGACTTGGTGGATTAGAAGGAAATCAACTTTGCACCATCTCCCAACGTTAATGCTAATCCCATGCCCGCGCATGGTCAAAGGGGGGTGAATGCAATTTCTGAGGAGAGTAGGGTTGGGCTGTCTGCTGTTGATCAGTTGAAGACTCCTTTGGATGAGGTCAAACGGCAGTTGTTGTTGAATGGGGTTCACCCGGGCTGTGGTATTGATTGTGCTGAGTGCACTGTTGTTCAGAATGGGTGTGAATTGTTGAGGAGGACTGTCCAGGGCCTGATGGACGAGGGGAGTATCGTGATTGAGAAGGCTGATAAGGGGAAGGATGAGGTCTCCACCATAACGATTTATTTTGACCCGGTGGATTTGTCTACTCTTGCTGAGGCGGCTCCAGTTACCATCACGGTACCTGGACCAATTCCGTATGACAAAGATGATGCCGTACCATGGCATTATGGTGGAGAGGTCTATTGTAACGGTGAGAAAGTGGAAGACCAGATTGCTAGTGAAACCACCGTGTCAAAGGTGGATAATGCCGGTCCCAGCGGTTTCACTCGCAGTGGCAGACTGTTTGCACCAGATGCCTTGAGGGGAGGGGAAGGAGAAAAAGAGAAAAAAGAAAAGGCCGAGGCTTTAGCCAGGGCAAAAGGGAAAGCAGTGGTTGGTGATAGTACTCCAGTGGTGACACCGGCGCCGGTTGGGTCGGAAGAGAAACTTAATGATGACGCAGAAGAATTTCTTAGGATCATCAAAAAGTCTGAGTACAAGTTGGTGGACCATCCGCAGCAGACTCCCTCCAAAATATCGATTCTGTCTTTGCTGTTGAGCTCTGAGGGGCATAGGGAGGCTTTGATGAAAATCTTGAATAAGGCCTATGTTCCTCAGGAGATAACAATTAACCAGTTGGAGACGGTCGTGTCTAACGTGCATGCCAGCCATGGGTTGGGTTTTACAGACATGGACCTGACTGTGGATGGGAGGAATCATAACCGGGCGTTACACATCGCAATGGAATATAAAGGGGCCGTGCTTTCGCATGTGTTGGTTGATATCGGCTCCTCATTGAATGTGTTGCCAAAGAAGGCTCTGGCAAAGTTGAATTGTGACGGGCTGATCCTGACTCCCATCGATCTGATAGTGCGGGCATTTGATGGGTCGAAGCGGGCCGTGTTCGGAGAGGTTGAGCTTCCTGTAAAAATAGGCCCGGAGGTGTTTAAGTCGACTTTCTACGTCATGGATATCCAGCCGGCATACAGTTGCTTGTAGGGTAGGCCGTGGATTCATGCTGCTGGGGCAGTAACCTCGACTTTGCACCAAAAGCTGAAATATATCTGGGAAGGACAGGTTGTCACTGTGTGCGGAGAAGAGGACATCTTTGTCAGCCACCTGTCCTCGTTTAAGTACGTTGAAATGGACGGCGAGATATGGGAGACGCCTAGTCAAGCGTTCGAAACCGTTAAGGTGGAGAATGCTCTATTTGCAAAGGAAGAAGAGAAACCGTCCATTGCTTCGTACAAGCAGGCCGCTGAGGTGGTGAAGAATGGAGAGGCTCCTGGTTGGGGCAGGATGATGGATATCTCTGCAAAGAAGGACCGCTTCGGAGTGGGGTACCAGCCGGGCCGAGGCTCAGGACAAGGCAGAGGACGCCGTACGTCAGTCACCTTCACTAGTGCCGGAATGTTGGATCCGGATCACATCTGCATGATGAGTGATGAAGCTGATAGTGACTGTGAAATTGACTGATGGATAAAGCCGTGCGCACCAGGGATGGGAATCCAGAACTGGAAGGCTGAAAAGATCATCCAGGTCACTCTGCTGGAAGAGTAATATTTTTCCTATTTTGATTTTATATGCATGAAAGCCATGCGCGTTGCCCGACACGTAATGGTTCATCGTAAGGGCCACCTCATGTTTAAAATTTGCAAGTTTTGCATCATTAATAAAAGGATATTTTTCAGTTAAAAGCGGTGTTCCCTGTTTTTCATTTATTTTTGCAGTTTAAAAATAAAAACAAAATAAAAATGGCAATGTTTTCATTTTTCTTTTTTAATTTATCTCGCACCGGTTCTAAAGCAATGCATGAATCCACATTCATGCAGATGCGATCATTCGCCGGATCTCATTGATAACAATCCTGTTACACCCTTGTATGACTTCAACAATCCAATCTATCTTGCTGAAGAAGAAGACGAAGAAGATTGTGAACTGCCAGGGGAATTAGCCAGGTTGTTGAAACAAGAGGAGAAGGTGATTCAGCCGCATGAAGAACAGATTGAGGTTGTGAATCTGGGTACCGACGAGGTCAAGAAAGAAGTGAAAATCGGGGTTGCTTTGGAGGAAAGTGTCAAGAGCAGAATGGTGGCATTGTTAAGAGAGTATGTCGACATCTTTGCCTGGTCTTATCAAGATATGCCAGGGTTAGATACCGATATCGTCGTGCACAAGCTACCGTTGAGAGCAGATTGTCCTCCTGTGAAGCAGAAGTTGCGCAGAACTCGACCTGATATGGCGATGAAAATCAAAGAAGAGGTGCAGAAGCAGTGGGATGCAGGGTTTCTAGCTGTCACTAATTATCCGCCATGGGTTGCGAACATCGTGGCAGTCCCGAAGAAGGATGGGAAAGTGAGAATGTGTGTGGACTACCGGGATCTGAACAGAGCTAGTCCGAAGGATGATTTTCCATTACCTCACATTGATGTGTTGGTAGATAATACAGCTCAATTCTCGGTGTTTTCCTTCATGGATGGTTTTTCTGGCTATAATCAAATCAAAATGTCGCCAGATGATATGGAGAAAACAACGTTCATCACACCGTGGGGCACTTTTTGTTACAAGGTGATGCCATTCGGTCTCAAGAACGCCGATGCTACTTATCAGAGGGCCATGGTGACTTTGTTTCATGATATGATTCATCATGAAATTGAATGCTATGTTGATGACATGATAGCAAAGTCCCAAACAGAAGAGGGGCATTTGGTAGATTTGGCCAAGTTGTTTGACCGGCTGAGACAGTTCAGACTGAGGTTGAATCCGAACAAGTGCACGTTCGGAGTGCGGTCCGGTAAATTGCTGGGGTTCATTGTAAGCGAGAAAGGAATCGAGGTTGATCCTGCTAAAGTAAAAGCAATAAGAGAAATGCCTGAACCGAGAACAGAGAAAGAGGTTCGTGGTTTCTTAGGTAGATTGAACTACATCTCACGGTTCATATCTCATCTAACAGCCACGTGTGAACCAATATTCAAATTGTTGAGAAAAGATCAAACGGTCAGGTGGAATAATGATTGCCAAGAGGCATTTGAAAAAATAAAAGAGTATTTGCAGGAGCCTCCGATTCTGATGCCTCCTGTGGAGGGAAGACCGTTAATTCTGTACCTGACAGTCCTCGAGGGGTCTATGGGGTGTGTATTGGGGCAGCATGACGAGTCTGGTCGAAAAGAGCATGCCATATACTACCTTAGCAAAAAGTTTACCGACTGTGAAACAAGATATTCACTGCTCGAGAAAACTTGCTGTGCTTTGGTCTGGGCTGCTCGCCGACTAAGGCAGTATATGCTGGTTCATACCACTTTATTGATTTCCAAGATGGATCCAATCAAGTACATTTTTGAGAAGCCAGCATTGACCGGACGGGTTGCGAGGTGGCAAATGATTTTGACAGAATATGATATTCAGTATACCTCTCAGAAGGCAATTAAGGGGAGTGTATTGTCTGATTACCTCGCTCAGCAACCCATTGATGATTATCAACCGACGAAGTTTGAATTCCCTGATGAGGACATCATGTTTCTCAAATCGAAAGATTGTGAGGAACCAATCCTGGAGGAGGGGCCTGACCCTGAATCCGAATGGATTCTGATGTTTGATGGGGCCGTTAACGTGAATGGTAGCGGTGTTGGTGCTGTTTTGGTTACGCCGAAAGGATCTCATATTCCTTTTGCTGCCCGGCTAACATTTGAATGCACCAACAACGTGGCTGAATACGAAGCTTTCATATTGGGGATTGAAGAGGCGATTGATTTGAGAATCAAGAACCTTGTCATATATGGAGATTCAGCTCTGGTGGTTAATCAGGTTAACGGAAAATGGTATACGCATCAGTCTCATTTAGTTCCATATCGGGATTATACGAGGAGGTTGTTGACGTTTTTCACCAAGGTAAAGATGCATCATGTGCCTAGAGAGGAGAATCCTTTGGCAGATGCTTTGGCTACTCTGGCCGCCTTGATTAAGGTGCAGTGGTGGAATCAGTTCCCCAGTGTTGAAGTAGGTCGTCTGGATAGACCGGCTTATGTGTTTGCTGTTGATACAGCACCTGATGATGAGAAGCCGTGGTATTACGATATCAAGCGCTATCTAGAGACTCAAGAATATCCTGAGGGAGCATCTAAGAAGGACCGAAAGACTCTGCGGAGGTTGGCCATGGTGTTTTACCTGAATAAGGATGGGGTTTTGTATAAGAGGAATTTTGATTGGGTCTTGCTCAGATGTGTCGATGATAGAGAAGCAAGCCAATTGATGAAAGAGGTTCATGAAGGATCGTTCGGTACCCATGCCAGTGGGAATGCAATGGTGAAGAAGTTGCTGAGGGCGGGTTATTATTGGATGACAATGGAGGCCCAATGTTTCAATTTCGTGCGGAAGTGTCATAAATGCCAGATTTATGCTGACAAGGTGCACGTGCCTCCAAACCCGTTGAGCTTAATGTCGTCTCCCTGGCCGTTTGCTATGTGGGGCATTGATATGATCGGAAAGATTGAGCCTACGGTTTCAAATGGGCACCGGTTCATATTAGTGGCTATTGATTACTTCACCAAGTGGGTAGAAGCAGCCTCTTATACGAACGTGACAAAGCAGGTCGTTGCCAGATTTCTCAAGAGAGACATCATTTGCAGATACGGGGTTCCCGAGAGAATCATTACTGATAATGGTTCTAATTTGAATAACAAAATGATGGCGGAATTGTGCCGGGAATTCAAGATTGAACATCACAATTCTTCTCCCTATCGTCCGAATATGAATGGGGCGGTTGAGGCAGCCAACAAGAATATAAAGATTGTGCAGAAAATGGTGGTAACCTATAAAGACTGGCATGAGATGTTGCCGTTTGCATTGCATGGGTATCGAACGTCGGTGCGTACATCTACTGGGGCAACGCCTTTCTCGTTGGTATATGGAATGGAAGTCGTGCTACCGGTTGAGGTTCAAATTCCCTCGTTGAGAGTCCTGATGGACGTAAAGTTGCAAGAGGCAGAATGGGTAAGGACCCGGTATGAGGAGTTAAGCCTGATTGAAGAAAAGAGGTTGGCAGCCATCTGTCATGGGCAGTTATACCAGCAACGGATGAAGCGTGCTTTTGACAGAAAGGTACGACCTCGGGTATATCACGTGGGTGATATGGTGTTGAAAAGGATCCTTCCTCCTCAAAACGATCGTAGGGGCAAATGGACACCCAATTATGAAGGTCCATTCGTGGTCAAGAAGGTTTTCTCTGGCGGAGCCTTGTTGTTGACGACCATGGATGGCGAGTGTAACACCCCGATGAAATTAAGATAATTGTTTAAATTAAGTTAATATTTTATTTATTAATTTAATTGAATAATTAGAAAATTATTGGATTATTAATATTATTTTGGGATTATTGAATTATTATTATTATTGGAATAATAATATAATTTGGAAAATATATAAGTTGGAAGTTAGAAAAATCCCATTTTTTGGTAAAAAGTTATTTTTCACGTGAAAAGGGAAAAGAGGCAGAAAGGGCAAAAAGCAAAAGAACGAAGGTTGAAGGAAGGGAAAGCTTGGAGCGCAGAGACTGCCGGATTTACTCAGGTAAGGGGGGTTTATCATCGTTTGATGGGTCTTATGGGATAGCATGTAATGGGTAGTGATGAACCTCTGAATTTGACTCTGATTGAAATGATATGTGATGAAACTGTGAATATTGATGAACGAAATTGGATGATAATTGATGAAATTCGTAGGAATTAGGTGTAGTAAGGTTAGCGATTTGAGAAGTTGAATGTATCTGAGTTGTAATTGATAAAACGAACGAACGTGTATGAAAAATTGGACTGTGAGAGGTTGGATCTGAAGGATCTCATAGCAGAGAAAACCCATAGCAGATCTGGAAAACTGGATTCTGGTCATACGCGTATGGCACTAGGCAATACGCGTATGGGATGGCTTGAAAATGGGGGTTTTGGCGCTGGTACGCGCCATACGCGTGTGATACGCGTATCCCTGGAGTGGTACGCGTATGGTGTATGCTATACGCGTATGAGTGAAAGAGGTGATGTTTTGAACGGGAAAACGTCTCTGTTGGTACGCGTATGAGGATGTGGTACGCGTAGCATACGCGTATGGGCGTGGGCGATACGCGTATGGGATGGGCGAGGAAATGCGCCATACGCGTATGGGCATAGGCGATACGCGTATGGGCAGACTTGTGGTTTTCCTGAACAATGGTTGTGCAGTTTTTGGTTGTTTAGGCTGAGTGATGTACTTAGCTGAGGTATGATGTTGTAGGGATCACTTCCCGTTGTTTTGAATAGTATAGGTATTAGTAGAGTGTGCTAATACTATGATTAATTATGTGGCATGATATGATATGCTTTTGTTGATGATATGCGATGGTATACATGATGATGTAAATGTATGCATTTGCGAATAGACTGTTTTATGGCTTAGAGTGTGAGCATACGTTTATTCTTGTGTTGTTGTTGTTGTTGCATTGCTAGGTGATTAGCATGCATATTGTGGCCCAATTGGGGTGGTAGCTAATTCCCATGGTGAGGAATTAGTGAGTAAATCATTTTGATTATTGTTGATGTTTGCATGCTAGGTGATTAGCGTGCATAGCATGGCCCATTTGGGGTGGTAGCTAATTCCCATGGTGAGGAATTAGTGAGTGAGTCACTATGTCTCAAATGAGTGGGACTAGTGAGCTTGGTAGCCGTGCCTGGATTTGGACGGTGAGGTTGAACTATATGTTCACAAAATAGTCGGTACCGCATGCATGGAGTCTCATTGCATAATATATGTATGGCGTGTAATATGAATGGATGTATTCCAATATTACACGTGTATTTGTGTTGGTATTGTTGTGTTGTTATGGAGTATGATGTTGAATTAATATGCTGTTCCTGAATGGGTGTTTTGATTAGGGTGATGAAGTGTGTTGAATCACTTAACATAACATGATATTTTCTAATACTCATTATATTGATTGAGGAACTCACCCTTACAACTATTTTTCAGGTAACGAGAAATGAGTTGAGTAGAAGCTAATTGTTGGAGTCTAGCGTAGTCTCCGTAGTGGGTCGTGCTCTGATAGATGTAACATCGGGATGGGTTGTCTTAACTTGTTTTGAATGTTTTATTGTTGGTCGAGAACCATTTCCCATGTAATGTTTTACATGATTGATGAAATTATATCCGCTGTGTTTTATGCAATTGTTTAAGTTTTAAATTAATAAAAGAGCATGACCTCTATATTGTTGAATGGTGTGAATATTCTGTGTGACACCCTTGAAGTGCATAATTACTCTGAATTGTTATATGTTTATTATTTTAATTTAATTATTGGGGTATTTTAGAAGGGTGTTACATTAGTGGTATCAGAGCATAGTCGGTCGAGTCGAGTCGTAATTATTCTGTTTCCCCTGTACGGTATAGGTGTTGTGTAACCTATCAGTACTTATTGTTTTAGTTGTTTGGGTTTCAGAATAGAGATGGCTGGAAGAGGTAGAGATGATGTTGCGATTGCTGAGGCTCTGGGTATGCTAGCTGGAGTACTTGGAGGAAATCAGAATGTTATGGGAATGGGAGCTGCTCGTCAACTGAGTGAGTTCCAGAAGAACAATCCTCCAATGTTCAAGGGAGCATACGATCCAGATGGCGCTCAGAAGTGGTTGAAGGAGATTGAGAGGATCTTCCGAGTGACTGAGTGTGCCGATAACCAGAAAGTCAGGTTCGGTACGCATATGCTGTCAGAGGAAGCAGATGATTGGTGGGTTGCTACCCGCACTGAGTTGGAAACTGCTGGGAATGCTGAAATCACTTGGGCTGTGTTCAGAGAGAGATTCCTGAGGAAATATTTTCCAGAGGATGTTAGAGGGAAGAAAGAGATAGAATTCTTGGAATTGAAGCAGGGTAACAAGTCTGTTACTGAGTATGCTGCTAAGTTCACAGAGCTGTCAAAGTATTATACTCCCTATAGTGAGGCTGCTGGAGAATTTTCAAAGTGTGTGAAGTTTGAGAACGGGTTGTGTCCCGAGATCAAACAGGCTATTGGGTATCAGCGGATCAGGGTGTTTTCTGACTTAGTTGACTGT
Source organism: Lathyrus oleraceus (assembly GCF_024323335.1). Taxonomy (NCBI): domain Eukaryota; kingdom Viridiplantae; phylum Streptophyta; class Magnoliopsida; order Fabales; family Fabaceae; genus Lathyrus; species Lathyrus oleraceus. The sequence goes on from NC_066584.1 coordinate 134,615,858, forward strand.
TGCAGGATTTTTGAACAGGATTCCAAGGCTAGAGCAGAGAGCTATCAGCAAAGGGTTGATAGGAAAGGTAAGAATCAGATTGATCGTGGAAAACCGTATGCAGCTGGCAAAGGTTTTCAGAGACAGAGTGGGATGAAGAGGCCTAGTGGGGGAGACTCTAGTGCTCCTGCTAAGTGTTACAGATGCGGTCAGGCTGGGCATCGTATCCATGAGTGTACCAGTAATGAGAAGAAATGTTTCAAGTGTGGAAAAGGTGGTCACTTGGCTGCAGACTGCCGGTTGAAGACTGTGACTTGTTTCAACTGTGGAGAGTTGGGTCATATCAGTCCACAGTGTCCTAAGCCGAAGAAAGAGAATCAGTCAGAAGGCAAGGTCTTTGCTTTATCAGGTTCTGAGACTTCTGCAGATGATCGTTTGATCCGAGGTACGTGTTATATTAATGGCTTTCCTCTTGTAGCTATTATTGACACCGGTGCTACTCATTCCTTTATATCTTTGGATTGTGCTGTGAAACTTAAGTTAGAGATGTCTGAGATGCGTGGTAGTATGGTGATTGATACTCCTGCGAAGGGTTCAGTGACTACTACTTCAGTTTGTTTGAATTGTCCTTTGAGTATTTTTGGTAGAGACTTTGGGATGGACCTTGTGTGTCTTCCACTAGTACAGGTTGATGTTATTCTGGGTATGAACTGGTTGGTGTTTAATCGAGTCTATATCAACTGTTTTGATAAGACTGTGATTTTTCCTGAGATTGAAGAAGGAAAGAGTTTGTTTCTATCTGCAAGGCAGGTGAATGAGGCAGTAGTAGATGGGGCAGAGTTGTTTATGCTGTTAGCGACTATGGAAGCCAAAGATAAACTGGTGATTGGTGATCTAGCTGTGGTGTGTGATTTTCCTGATGTGTTTCCGGAAGAAGTGAATGAATTGCCGCCAGAGCGTGAAGTTGAGTTCTCGATTGATTTGGTACCTGGTACTAGACCGATATCGATGGCTCCATATCGTATGTCTGCTGTTGAGTTAGCCGAATTGAAGAGTCAGCTGGAAGATCTGTTGGATAAGAAATTTATTCGTCCGAGTGTGTCACCGTGGGGTGCACCAGTGTTATTGGTTAAGAAGAAAGAAGGTACTATGAGGTTGTGTGTGGACTACAGGCAACTGAATAAAGTGACGATCAAGAATCGGTATCCTTTGCCGAGGATTGATGATTTGATGGATCAATTGGTTGGTGCGAGTGTGTTCAGCAAGATAGATTTGAGATCTGGGTATCATCAGATACGTGTGAAAACTGAGGATATTCAGAAGACTGCTTTCAGAACGAGGTATGGACATTATGAGTATTCTGTGATGCCTTTTGGTGTGACTAATGCGCCTGGTGTATTTATGGAGTATATGAATAGGATTTTCCATCCGTACCTAGACCAGTTTGTTGTGGTGTTTATTGATGACATTTTGGTGTATTCGAAATCTGAAGAAGAACATGTTGAGCATTTGAGAGTGGTTTTAGAAGTTCTAAGAGAAAAGAGGTTATTTGCTAAACTGTCTAAGTGTGAATTTTGGTTAGAGGAGGTTAGTTTTCTTGGTCATGTGATTTCAAGAGGTGGTGTTGCTGTTGATCCTTCTAAGATAGAAGCGGTATCTAAGTGGGAAGCTCCGAAGTCTGTTGCTGAGATTCGAAGTTTTCTTGGTTTGGCTGGTTATTATAGGAAGTTCATTGAAGGATTTTCTAAGTTGGCATTACCGTTGACGATGTTGACTAGAAAGGGGCAAGCGTTTGTTTGGGACTCAAAATGTGAAGAAGGTTTCCAAGAGTTAAAGAGAAGGCTAACTACTGCTCCTATTCTGATATTACCGAGTTCGTCGGAATCATTTGAGGTTTACTGTGATGCTTCATTGTTGGGTTTGGGTGGTGTGTTGATGCAGAACAAGCAGGTTATAGCTTATGCTTCGAGACAATTGAGGGTTCATGAGAGGAACTATCCGACACACGATTTAGAGTTGGCAGCTGTGGTATTTGTTCTGAAGTTGTGGAGGCATTATTTGTACGGATCAAGATTTGAGGTTTTCAGTGATCATAAAAGTTTGAAGTATTTGTTTGATCAGAAAGAGCTGAATATGAGACAGAGGAGATGGTTAGAATTTCTGAAGGATTATGACTTTGGTTTGAATTACCATCCGGGTAAAGCAAACGTAGTAGCTGATGCATTGAGTCGGAAATCATTGCATATGTCTATGTTAATGGTTAAAGAGTTGGATTTAATTGAACAGTTTAAAGACTTGAGTTTGGTGTGTGAGAGTACTCACAATAGTGTTAAATTGGGAATGTTGAAATTAACAAGTGGTATTCTGGATGAGATCAGAGAGGGTCAGAAATCCGATATGCTTTTGGTTGATAAGTTGACTTTAGTGAATCAAGGTCAAGGTGGTGAATTCAGAGTTGATGAGAATGGTGTCTTGAAATTTGGTAATCGGGTGTGTATTCCGGATGTTACCGAACTTAAGAAGAATATTCTGGAGGAAGGACATCGTAGTGGCTTGAGTATTCATCCTGGAGCTACAAAGATGTATCATGATTTGAAAAAGCTATTTTGGTGGCCGGGAATGAAAAGAGAAATTGCGAGTTTTGTTTATTCCTGTTTGACTTGTCAGAAGTCGAAGATTGAACATCAGAAGCCGTCTGGGCTAATGCAACCGTTGGCTATTCCAGAGTGGAAGTGGGATAGTATCAGTATGGATTTTGTTTCGGGATTACCGAGGACAAGTAAGAATTTTGAAGCTATTTGGGTGATTGTGGATAGATTGACGAAGTCGGCTCATTTTATTCCGATCAGAATGGATTATCCGTTAGAGAGATTAGCTGAGTTGTATATTGAGAAGATTGTAAGTTTGCATGGTATTCCGTCTAGTATTGTTTCGGACAGAGATCCTAGATTTACATCGAAGTTCTGGGAAGGTTTGCAGAGGGCTTTGGGAACTAAGCTGAGGTTGAGTTCTGCATATCATCCGCAGACTGATGGTCAGACTGAGAGGACGATTCAGTCATTAGAGGATCTTCTGAGAGCTTGTGTTTTGGAGAAGGGAGGTGCTTGGGATTGTTATTTACCTTTGATTGAGTTTACCTACAACAATAGTTTTCATTCGAGCATTGGTATGGCACCGTTTGAAGCTTTGTATGGTAGGAGATGTCGGACACCGTTATGTTGGTATGAGTCCGGTGAGAGTGCTGTGGTTGGACCGGAGATTGTTCAACAGACTACAGAAAAGATTAAGATGATTCAGGAGAAGATGAGAATTGCTCAGAGTCGTCAGAAGAGTTATCATGATAAGAGGAGGAAGTCACTTGAGTTCCAAGAGGGAGATCATGTGTTTCTTCGTGTTACTCCGATAACTGGGGTTGGTCGAGCTTTGAAGTCGAAGAAGTTGACACCTCGATTTATTGGTCCTTATCAGATTTTGGAGAGGATAGGAGAGGTAGCCTATCGTATCGCTTTACCGCCGTCGCTTGCGAATTTGCATGAGGTTTTTCATGTGTCTCAGTTGAGGAGGTACATTCATGATCCGTCGCATGTAGTCCAAATAGATGATGTACAGGTGAGAGATAACCTGACTGTTGAAACATCACCTATGAGGATCGAGGATCGAGAGTTGAAGCAGTTGCGGGGTAAAGAGATCGCCTTGGTGAAGGTAGCTTGGGGAGGACCAGCAGGTGGCAATGAGACTTGGGAACTGGAGAGTAAGATGAAGGAGTCTTACCCAGAGTTGTTCGCTTGAGGTATGTTTTCGAGGACGAAAACTCTTTTAGTGGGGGAGAGTTGTAACACCCCGATGAAATTAAGATAATTGTTTAAATTAAGTTAATATTTTATTTATTAATTTAATTGAATAATTAGAAAATTATTGGATTATTAATATTATTTTGGGATTATTGAATTATTATTATTATTGGAATAATAATATAATTTGGAAAATATATAAGTTAAGTTAGAAAAATCCCATTTTTTGGTAAAAAGTTATTTTTCACGTGAAAAGGGAAAAGAGGCAGAAAGGGCAAAAAGCAAAAGAACGAAGGTTGAAGGAAGGGAAAGCTTGGAGCGCAGAGACTGCCGGATTTACTCAGGTAAGGGGGGTTTATCATCGTTTGATGGGTCTTATGGGATAGCATGTAATGGGTAGTGATGAACCTCTGAATTTGACTCTGATTGAAATGATATGTGATGAAACTGTGAATATTGATGAACGAAATTGGATGATAATTGATGAAATTCGTAGGAATTAGGTGTAGTAAGGTTAGCGATTTGAGAAGTTGAATGTATCTGAGTTGTAATTGATAAAACGAACGAACGTGTATGAAAAATTGGACTGTGAGAGGTTGGATCTGAAGGATCTCGTAGCAGAGAAAACCCATAGCAGATCTGGAAAACTGGATTCTGGTCATACGCGTATGGCACTAGGCAATACGCGTATGGGATGGCTTGAAAATGGGGGTTTTGGCGCTGGTACGCGCCATACGCGTGTGATACGCGTATCCCTGGAGTGGTACGCGTATGGTGTATGCTATACGCGTATGAGTGAAAGAGGTGATGTTTTGAACGGGAAAACGTCTCTGTTGGTACGCGTATGAGGATGTGGTACGCGTAGCATACGCGTATGGGCGTGGGCGATACGCGTATGGGATGGGCGAGGAAATGCGCCATACGCGTATGGGCATAGGCGATACGCGTATGGGCAGACTTGTGGTTTTCCTGAACAATGGTTGTGCAGTTTTTGGTTGTTTAGGCTGAGTGATGTACTTAGCTGAGGTATGATGTTGTAGGGATCACTTCCCGTTGTTTTGAATAGTATAGGTATTAGTAGAGTGTGCTAATACTATGATTAATTATGTGGCATGATATGATATGCTTTTGTTGATGATATGCGATGGTATACATGATGATGTAAATGTATGCATTTGCGAATAGACTGTTTTATGGCTTAGAGTGTGAGCATACGTTTATTCTTGTGTTGTTGTTGTTGTTGCATTGCTAGGTGATTAGCATGCATATTGTGGCCCAATTGGGGTGGTAGCTAATTCCCATGGTGAGGAATTAGTGAGTAAATCATTTTGATTATTGTTGATGTTTGCATGCTAGGTGATTAGCGTGCATAGCATGGCCCATTTGGGGTGGTAGCTAATTCCCATGGTGAGGAATTAGTGAGTGAGTCACTATGTCTCAAATGAGTGGGACTAGTGAGCTTGGTAGCCGTGCCTGGATTTGGACGGTGAGGTTGAACTATATGTTCACAAAATAGTCGGTACCGCATGCATGGAGTCTCATTGCATAATATATGTATGGCGTGTAATATGAATGGATGTATTCCAATATTACACGTGTATTTGTGTTGGTATTGTTGTGTTGTTATGGAGTATGATGTTGAATTAATATGCTGTTCCTGAATGGGTGTTTTGATTAGGGTGATGAAGTGTGTTGAATCACTTAACATAACATGATATTTTCTAATACTCATTATATTGATTGAGGAACTCACCCTTACAACTATTTTTCAGGTAACGAGAAATGAGTTGAGTAGAAGCTAATTGTTGGAGTCTAGCGTAGTCTCCGTAGTGGGTCGTGCTCTGATAGATGTAACATCGGGATGGGTTGTCTTAACTTGTTTTGAATGTTTTATTGTTGGTCGAGAACCATTTCCCATGTAATGTTTTACATGATTGATGAAATTATATCCGCTGTGTTTTATGCAATTGTTTAAGTTTTAAATTAATAAAAGAGCATGACCTCTATATTGTTGAATGGTGTGAATATTCTGTGTGACACCCTTGAAGTGCATAATTACTCTGAATTGTTATATGTTTATTATTTTAATTTAATTATTGGGGTATTTTAGAAGGGTGTTACGGCGAGGATTTTCCATCCCCTGTGAATGCGGACGCAGTTAAAAAATACTTCGTATAAAAAGACCCGCTGGACGAAAGGAATAAAATAGTCCAGGCAAAAATGGGCATCCCGGCGAACCAAAAACAGAAAGAAAGGTTCGGGCAAAAATTAGGGATAAAATGAAAAAACTGTACACCCGGCAAGTCGAAAACCTGGAAAGGCGACTTGGGCAAAAAAGGGTATCCCGGTGGACTGAAAACCCGAAAGGGCGGTCCAGGCAAAAGAGGGATTGAAACGAACAACTGCGTCCAGCATGATCGTTTGTGCTTTGGTTATGGCATCATGGATAATACCCGGTAGGGATCAATCAGAAGCGTCTTTTTCAGAAGGCAGAAAGCACGGAGAGTCTGAGGACATATGGGGTGTAACCGAGTTGGAACTCGATGAGATCACGGGTTTCACATTGCCATTAGGATAGATTTTTCCTTTTGTGCGCAATTACCTCTTTTCAGGAATTGCTTCCTTTGTATTGCTCAATTTGAGCCACATTTTTCAATCAATAAAATGCATATTCAGTCAAATAATTTTGTTTTTATTTTTCATTACCGCTTTGATGGCAAAAACATCCGATTATTTTTGATAAAGAATCTTGCATTTTAAGACATACAGGTCCTTTCCAATGCATGTTTATAAGATTGAAAGCTTGAAATCTTATTCGGAAGGTTGAGTGACCCAAGTGTTGAAATCTTGACACGCCTGGGGCACGGTTCTATCTAACGATCTCTTTTGCAGGAACTGTTAGATATTTTCACTCATTTGCAGGTTGTGATGTGGAAGCTCTTGACGAAACAAATCCCCATGGAGTCCAATCAGGGACGGAGGAATGGAAGCGATGAAAAGACGACGGTGAGACGTACGACGATCCTTGGAATTAATCAAGAAGACTCTTCAAAGTCGGAAAATTGAAAAGTCTGTATAGTCCCCAGGAGTTCGCTCTCCGTCGAGTATGGAGCGATTGGGAATGCAAGATGATGGAGCAGAAAAGGTCCAGACAAGTAGGGATGTATATCCCCAAGCTGAGTCGTGAGGACTATCTTCCCAGCAGATTCAAGGTCTCCCTAGCAGGGTCAGGATAGTTATCCCCAGCAGGTCTTGGATCAATATTCCCCAGTCGCCAGGCCTGAAGGTGACAATTTCCCCAGCGGAAGTATCTGTGTACGGTGGTTTCCCAAGCGGAGTTGGGATTGATATCCCCAGCTAGTCAAGACTGATGTATCCCCACGGAGTGCATTGGTGGTTCCATCCCCAGCAATTCCCCAAGCGGATCGGGTGCAAGGGAGGCTTTTCCCCAACAAGGGTTCCCTGTTTCCCAGCAGCAGTGCTATTCCCCAGCAGGGCGGAAATCAGAGTATTGGCGAGTTCCTCAGCAGAGTGTCTCGAGCTCCCCAGAAGAGTCCCTTGAGGGGGATACTTTTTATACATTCATCATGAAAAAATAAGCATAGCATATTGCATAGTAAATCGCGTAGCATTTCCATAATTATGGAGCATTACGCTGAAAAAAAAATCAATCATGCATCATATTGCAAGCATGAGCTAGTCTCAGACCGTGGTTACCGTTTGAGAAGTGGTTGCCTGAGGGTGAAGGTGTTTTCTCCGAGGAGTTTGGCACCGTTTTTATCAACAGTACTTCCCCAGTAGTGCGATACTGAAGGAAACTTTTCCGTCGGACGGAGATGGGAATGTTACGCGATCAGCGCGACTCAAGCCGTGGTTACCGTTTGAGATTTAGTTTCGTCGGATGGTGAAGGTGTTACTCTGAGGAGTTCAATATGGTGGTGTTGGTTCAACAATATTCCCCAGTAGTGCGATACTGGAGGAGATTCCTGTCGTGCGAGACAGACGTTGGAAGATGTTACTCTGAGGAGTTTAGCATCATGATGTCAGATCAGCAGTATTCCCCCAGTAGTGCGATACTGGAGGAAATTTTTTCCGTCGAACGGAGATGGAAATAAAATCAAGGGACGTTACGCGATCAGCGCGACAATCAGGGTTCAATTGGAGAAAGGGAAATGTTGAGGCATTTTCTGGAGATTGGGGTTCAATCGGAGAAAAGGAAATGTTGAGGCATTTTCTGGAGATCGGGGTCCAAACGGAGATTGGAGTTGAAGATTAAATCCGGGATGAGGTCCTCAGGATTATCTTCTTTCATGTGTCACCTTAGACTTTGGCTGAGGCCAATGGAATTCGTTATGGGTGTCTTCTGAAGAAGAGATGCACATGTTACCTTCCTTTTGTGAAGGTATGCCCTCTGACAAGTCGCCCTCAGAGTGGTGTTGGGTGTTATTTCCGACGTTGCCAGCGGAATTATCACAAGAAATTGGAGATCGGGGTTCAAATGGAGAAAGGGAAATGTTGAGGCATTTTCTGGAGAGCGGGGTTCAAATGGAGAAGAGGAGACACGAGGTGTTTTCTGGAGAACGGGGTTCACAATGGCGATCGCGAGTTATCGTCAGGCGACTGGGGTTCAAACGGAGAATGGGGTTCATTATTCTGGCAAACAGGATGGCGGGGTTCAAAATGCAATGATCTGGGATCATTTGCGCGAAAGAAAAATTCCGGGATTCAAGAAAATAAAAAAGGGGAGAGCAATTATCAGAAAAATTTCGGGGTTCATGAAAAGCATAAAAAAGAAGTGATAATAATCCCCAGCGGATATGGTGTTCAGGCCATGGTTATCCCTGCATTACCATTTATTTTGGTATCCAGGTCGACGTTGTTGTTTCGGTGATCAGGCCGACTTTTTCCGTACCAGACGGGTTTTTCTTCGAGATTGTTTCTTCGCCGATTCTGACAGGCGTTGTTAATTATTTCCCATCAGAGTGCAAATTGTTTGTCTGTTCTTGGTATTCAATCACTCTTCATCCTGATCATCTGAAAGCCGAGGCTATTCATATCGACAGGTTCACACGGTTATACCAAGAGATATCATCATTAGTGAGAGACATAAGTCTCGTGGACCACCGTAGACATTCCTTGTTCTCCTTGAAAGCGACCGTCTAAGGTAAGTGACAAATAAACCACTTATACAACAGAGGCAAACAACACACAATGGAACCACCACCCTTTGCATTCCTCATATGCAAAGAGAAATAGGTATCGCCCAACAGAGTCGGAACGAGATTAAGAGTAGAGTAAATCCTAATAGCGTTCACATCCACAAACTTGTCGATGATGGGGAATAGCACTAGCCCATAGATGAGAAGTACAAATATGGTCTCAAAGGCGTCCTCACTCATGGCCTTCCCATACATAGTAGCTTGAGCAATGAGGAACTCAGAAGGGAGACCTTGAATTTCCCCTTTGGTAGTCATATGAACATCAACCAGAGATTCATCTATGTGTAACATGTCTGCTATCTCTTGAGAAGTGGGAACCCTTTCCAAGCCACTGAACGTCAACTGATCCAGAACAGGTATACCCACAAGATAAGCATACTCCTCAAGTGTAGGCAAAAGCTGAAAATCCGGAAACGTGAAGCAACGGTACAAAGGATCATAAAACTGCACCAATACACTCATCAATCCTTCATCCACCTGAGTGGTCAGAAGAGGAAGAAGCTTCCCAAAACGAGCTTTGAAACCCAAGGGATCTAGTACATAGGATGTCAAATTCCTTAGCTCTTTCAAGTCTGGTTGTCTGAAACTGTACTTCTTTGTATTCCTTCTTTGTCTTTCCATGTCTGAAAATTTTGCAAATAGACCTCTTAAGTTCCTTGATAATTTTCTCATTATTTTGATGATATGAATGCAAATGGGTGCATGAATGCAACAATCACACTCAAGGATCAAGCAAAGCACACCAAACAAAGGTCATAGGATGGATCATGTTATCCATAATATCAACCATCCATTTTGGTGGATTATGGTTTACACCTTATCAACACCCAAGTTCCATTGATATTAAGGATACCCGAACGGATCAACCATGAATCAAGGGTTTGTTGCAAGTCACGAGCATGGAGTTTAGGTTAAGTACCACCCAAAGGGAGTGTACTAAGGTTTAAACCTGCCAAACATGTTCTACAAGAGGTTCCCATAGTCATCATCCCATCTTTCAGATATTATCGGAGAAACGACTACTCGTATTCCAAAAATATTCTCAGAGAGACTCTTATGAGTGTAGTATCGCGTAACAATCGTATCAAATCTTACACTTGAACGACTTTCGCACTACATCCTACGAATGGGCCAAGATGGGTTTGGTAAACTAAGGTCCTTGGCTTCTAAGGTCTATATTGGAAAGAGTAATGTCTAACCACAACTTACTTGTGTGACATTATTGATCCCAACATGACCTTCACCAAGTGAATGGGCTTGCAAGTCAACTTGCTAAGGAATAACTCCACACAAGTCAACAAGACTATGCCATTCTCCTATCCTAAGTTCACTCGAGTCCGGGTATAGAACTCATCTCACAAAGATCACCAAGCATACAAGGAATTAATATCAAGCAAATCAATCATTACATACAATACAGTAATCCCAAATTTGCACCAAAATATGTCACAAAACAAATATACAGCACAATACAACAAAAAATGAAAAGTAGGCAAAACCCACTAGGCAAGCACTCCTTTTCCCCAGCAGAGTCGCCACTTTTCTGTAGCGGGGTATTCGTTACCATTAGAGATATTGACTAAATCCAAGGTAAATCATACAAGTCGAGTCGCCACCGCACTTCTATTTATCCAAAGGAATGGTTAGAAAGCGAACAAAAACCTAAAAGTTTTATCGAATCAAAAACTAGTAAAAATGTCAGAGATCTGGGTAAGGGGGTTGGTTATGCAATGGGAAGGTGTTAGGCACCCAAAGCATCCTAGGTACTCCTAGGGAGCCCTTTTCACATTTGTTGCAAAGGTCGTTGTTTTTGTGAAAATTTATTTGTGCAAACATGATTGAAGGGATGAGAAAAGTGTGTATGTTTATCTAATGTACTACTTACTAAAAGAAGGGTCAAAAGAAAATGACTCGCACGGATGTCGCATCCACTGCATACGTATCTCATCTGAATCTGAGAATCAGAGTCTTCGTAGCTCGGCTACCTAGGGGTTAAAGAGGAGTGTGCTCTCTAAGACATCGCGTCTTATGCCTACGTATCTCATCTGGGATGAAAATCAGAGCAAAATGCAGTTCGACTAACTACAGGTTAAGGGTTGAACGACGTTACTACGCAATCTACCGGATGCTCGACCTTTGGAGACTTACTCGCCTGTAGTAGAAGGAGTAAACGTGTTCTTAGGAGAAGAAAAATCAATGAGTTTGGGGTATTTAGGGTAGCTCATGCAAAAAGGCCGTCCTAGATGAAGGAACTGCGCTACCTTAAATGACATGCCACAAGAGGCTATATGAAACCTAAGAAATCGGTAACATGCGGGAAAAGTAAAGGGATCGAGAGATCTACCATACGGATAAAGATCCGAAGTAACATCAATTAGATAGATAAGAAACCCAAAGACTCTTCCAAGCTAAACACCAACAAAGAAAGCGAGTCAGTACAGGTAATCGGAATAGACCTCCAGGTGGTACCCCATAAATAAAGTGGAACACCAAGCAAGCTATCCCTGCAAGAGTATGTGAGCCCTCACAAAAACTCAACAAATAGGTTAGAGTAATATGACAGAATTAGGAGAAAACAATGCCATAACAAACACAAAACAGGTTAGAGCAAACGGGAAAAAAACAACTACTGTCGCGATCGCTGCTGCATCGCCTAGCGAAAGCTTAGCGAAGTTTCGCTGCAGGCTCGCCTAGCGAAGGTGCTAGCGAGCGCCTGCGGGTTCTGGATTTCCCATTGATAACAGTACGATTTTAGGGACTCCAAACCCTATGGCATCCATCTCAGAAATTAAGTGATCAAAACATTCAAGGTATTGTTTACACATTTATGTATATCTAAACCTGTGGGCAAAAACTGAACGATACCTCACACATTCAGAGTATTCAAATTAAAAGCATAGAGTAATGGGGATAAGGGCAAACCTGATTGGAGAGACCGATGAAACTTGAAAGGCACGGCTGGGTTTACAAAACAATGTCAGGGTTTGCGGGAGATGGAGGTGAAGTGTGTGAGTCAGAGTGAACTTTTCAGAGCTGTTTGGAGGTTGCTGCAGATTAGTTTGCCTCTCTCCTTCTTTCCCTTTTTCTACTCTTTCTGTCCAGGGTTTGTAATAGTCTCCAGTCTGTTTTTCTTAAATGAAGCTCTGGTATTTATAGCCTAATATTGGTGACTTGGTGGGCTCAGAATCAAGCCCAAAATTTTCTGTTATTTTCCAAAATACGCGCGCTTCGCCTAGCGAAGGATCTGCTCGCTTAGCGAGCATGACAGTTCTCTTTGCTAAGCGAACCATGCTGCTCTCCTAGCGAGCATGACAGCTCAGGGACAGATTTTGCTCTTTCCTGATTAGCATTTGGATGACGAATAGACCCTATTTGAACCTGTTGGAAGTAACTCAAGTCTTGCTCTTGCGTTGACTGACCACAAAGTGTCTTGGATGATACTCAAGCTTCAAACAAAAGATGTTAGTGACACATTTTTGTGCTTTTGGTTAGTAAACGAAAATAAGAGAAACAATGATATATAATTCAAGCATGCTTGGTGATCTCAAACCAATCACAAGGAGTCCCACCCAAAGGCAAACGGAACCAAGATGCTCATGATCCTTGAGGCTATGCAAATGCAATGTTATGATGCCATGGGGGATCTTAGGGCCAAAATTGGGGTCTTACAATAAGCGATGGAGGATCACACTTTATATCGAGAATATTTGACAAACTTTTAAGAAAATATGGAGTTAGGCATAGAGTAGCAACACCATACCATCCACAAACTAGTGGCCAAGTAGAAGTGTCCAATAGGGAGATAAAACAAATCCTAGAGAAAACTGTTTCTATTTCTAGGAGAGACTGGTCTCAGAAGCTTCAAGAAGCATTATGGGCCTATTGTAACACCTCAAAATTTGCCCTCCTCTCTTGGGACTAGCTAACATATTGCATATCATTCTTAGGTCATTAGGCATTGCATATTGCATATCATATGGCTACATTGTGCAAGTCATCCTCCTAAGTCTTGGTCAGAAGATAAAAGGTTGATGTATGCAAGCTAGGTTTTCATTGGACTGGATCACTGATCATCTGAGGGTTGTGGTCCAAATTAGGGTTTCATGGTTTCTCAAGGAGATTGGTCTTCATCTTGGTTGAAATGGTACATCATCATCATCATGGTTTTGTCATCACCAAAGGCTAGGTCAGATTCCTTGAGATTAGGGTTTTGACCTCTGGTCAATCCTAATCAGTTTAATCAGTTGTATTGGGCCAATCAGGGCATGGCAAGGAGATGGGGTCTACAATGGGTGTGGGGATCATCATGTGAGTATATTGAGCTTATGGAAGCTAGGGTTTCATCATTGAGCCATTTCATCAGGAGTTGGGGGCTCAACTTGATCAGTGCATGGCCAAATTCATCTATCAATCAGAAAAGTCAATTGTGGTCAACTGTGCTTGAAATGATGGATTTGGAGGTGGGAGAGGGTTGGATATGCTTCATTCATGTTGAAACAAGTTTCATTTGACATTTCAAACATCAAGAATGAAGAAAATAAAGTCAGGAGAAAAGTTTCCAAAAATGGAAAGTGACTTGTAATTGAAAGTTTCCAAAAATGGAAAGTTTTTCACCATAAAATTACATGTCCAAAAATGCTTCAAAGGAAATTTTTTTCAACATGAAAGTTGTAGATCTTGCTCTCACCTTTCTAAAAAGTCCAAGAACATAAATTTCCCATGAATGGTTAGCAAGATATGATCCAATCATTTTCCAAAAATGCCTAAATTCAAAATGCCATAACTTTCACATGGAATGGCCAAATTGGATGATTTTTCTTTGAGCAAACCATATTTCATATGAATTTTCATGATGCATGGTCAAATTTCATCAAAAATAAGCATGGCAAAAAGTCATTTTTCAAGTGGACTATTTAGCATTTTTGGTGTGGAATAGTGAAATTTCAAAATACAAGGCCTATGCACTCAAGACCAATTCCAACACTTCACAAATGCCAAATAGAATTTGCTTGCACTGGTTTTACTGTTCCATGGGATGCATAATGAAAAGGCATTTTTGACATTTCACTTAAAACTCATTTTCACTAATACACTTGGTTTTGCTAATTTGGGATTAAGAGATGGATTAGGATGTGGTATATAACATTAATTATAACAGAAAATGATAATCACTTCACATTCTTCAAGGTTCTAACAGAATTTCCCTCCATTTTTCACCAAATTCTCTCAAACTTTTTCCAACATTTTTCACCAATTCTCATCAAAATCCTCATCAATCTTGTTCATTCTTGTTGGATTTGATCCCATTCATTTATCATGTATTGTCACTGTTTTATGATTATTGGAAGTTGATGATTGTTTTGATGCCTTGTGTTGGCTTGCTTGAACTTGTCTGAACTTTACGAATTTAGTTTCCATACTTCCATTGATCCAAATGAGCTGAAAATTGATATTCTACTCATTGAATGTGTTCTGTTTGAGATGGAATTTTTGTGGAATTTATAGAGCTGTTTTGGTATTTGTTTGATTGTGATCATTCTGTTTGCTCATATGTGGTTCACACTTGCCTAGTTTGACTTAATTTGTATGTGAAATGGATTTGGTGCATAGTTTTGGTGTGAGACCAATTGGATTCTCTTTTTGCTTGATAAATCTTGGTTTTGGTTAATTTTCACTTGCTGTTTTGGATTTTTCATCTCCTTTGGACCCTAGGCTTGTCCTAGTGGTCTTGTTTCTCACTTTTGAATTGTGTTTCAGGTTGAGATGCAAATGCCTTAAAGGAGAATGATGCAAGTTTGATTTGGCTAATTGTTGTGAACTAACTTGTGTGTTTTGTAGGATGCTTGGCTCACTTGAGTTGATTGTGCTTTGCACATTGCATTGTTTTTGTACATTGTCTGTTGATTCTTATGCTGTCTGTTTTGACTGTGTGATTAGTATACTGACTGTGCTTGATTGATTCCAGGTACCATAGTCGCTTTAGTTCTTTAAGAACTTGTTGTGCTGCTGCTTGGTTGTATAAACCAATTGAGGTAGAATTTCTTTTCTCCATGTAGGCTGGAAGACCTGGCCTGTTACTTGGCCAGGCACCTGTCTGAAGTCCTCCTTAAGAGGCGATGATTGTGATTGTTTATTTTTGTCCCCAAGCAGGAAAAGACCTTGATTAAGGCAATTGGCGGATAAGAGAGATATGCAATCTATCTCCCGCTATTCTGTTGAGTCGTCCCTCTGCTCACACCACTGTGTTGATGCATTGGGACATTAACCCAAGATCTTGTACATTTGTACAGTCGAGTCAGAGTCTTGAGTGTAGAAGGGTTCCCTCTTTCTGGACCCACGCTCCTTTGTCTGAAGCTCTCCCTGGCCAGGGATAAGAGCTGTGAAGTCCCATCTTCACTCACCTTTCATCTGGCTTCACCCTGACTCTCAATGTCAGGGTTAAGAGCTAAACACCACCCTTGTACAGATGACTTGCCTTGGCAGTCTGACCCTTTGTTTGAGCCCACTTTTTGACTGGATATAGTGTGTGCTAAATGCGAAATGTTTGCTTTATTTTGCTTATGCTTGCATGCTTGTTTTTCCTGGTTAGGATTAGCTTGCTGTTGTGCAAGTAGATAGAAACCTTAACATAGGGCGATGATGCATGATAACACCTAGGCTCGAGTCCAGCTCCCTAGTAGTGTGTCTCCCTTTGTATCTGGTTAGAATTTCTTTCCCGTTCAGGGGAACTACGTCGCCCTGATCCTCATACCATATGAGGTACGTAGGCAGGAGACCGCGCGAGGTCTCTCTGGGCACTTTTTTTTCTTTTTGTGTGTGTTTTCTTGTTAACCCTCTTGTGTGTCAGGATATGGATGTAAGCCCAGCGATTGGCTGTCCGTATCCTGAGTGTGTTTGTTTGGTTCGGAAGCCGATGTAAGTCCATCGATTGGCGTTCGGGTTCCATGTTTGCTTGTGTTTGTGTGTGTCTTGTTTCGGCGTGCGTGAGCCGAACTACGACAGCTCTGATTCTCGTTCCAGACGAGATACGTAGGCATAGGACGCGATGTCCTAGCGAGCCCTCTCCTCTTTTACCCCACCTGTGTTATCTTCGGTGTGTGTGTGTGTGTGTGTGATGTTTCTTTTAGCAACCTTATTCTATTTCTTTGAGCGTGGATCCCGTCGAGTACGACGGACGTGAGGGGTGCTAATACCTTCCCCTTGCGTAACCGACTCCCGTACCCTTTCTCTTTGGTCGCGAGACCATGCTTTTTCCAGGTTTACTCTGAGCGTTTCCTTTCCCTCTTTTGGGATAAATAACGCACGGTGGCGGCTCTGTGTTGTTTTTGTTTTAGCCCGCCGGTTGTTTTTCGCGGATGCGACACCTATAAAACCGCTTTCAAAACCCCTATAGGAACTACTCCTTTCCAACTAGTCTATGGAAAATCCTGTCACTTACCGTTCGAATTAGAGCATAAGGCCTATTGGGCCATTAAAACTTTGAATTTAGACTACCTAGCCGCTGGAGAAAAGCATACCCTAGACATTCATAAACCAGAAGAACTTAGGCAATCGGCCTACGAGAATGCAAAAATATATAAAGAGAGGACAAAAGCCTATCACGACAAAAGAATAGTAAAGAAAAACTTCAAAGTAGGCGATCATGTTCTCCTTCTCAACTCTAGGTTACGACTCTTCCCGGGAAAGCTACGTTCAAGATGGACTGGTCTTTTCTAAGTATCCAAGATTCTGAGATCCGGAGCCGTAGAAATCAAGAACGAAACCTGTATTCCATTCATTGTAAATGGACAAAGACTGAAGCTCTACGAAGGAGGAGACATTCCAGCATGCTACTTAAGCCACACCCTGATTGATCCACCAATCCCTACTACTACAGGTGTATAAATTCTAATCGTCGAGTTAATGACGTTAAACAAGCGCTGCGTGAGAGGCGACCCATGGTTTTTCTTTCATTTTACTTTTTCGCATTTATTTAATTTTTTTTATTTTATCATATTTTGCATCGAGACTAAAAATTTGAATGGTTTGCATTTTCAGGATCACTTTCTTAACTTTTACAAGATGTAGGATTTCGATGATATGCACGTGGCCTATAGAGATAATGCTCAGAGAGAGCGCTACATCGCTCTGTATCAGCGCCCTATGGCACCCACACGTTATCCTGATCAACACTGTATGGAGGCACTGGGTATCGAGCCGAGTATCCGATTCCTTAGCCACCAGCTTCACTAGGACGAGTTTGCCGACGACTTGAGTAACACCTACAGGAACCTGAAATTGGAGTTCCTGAGTTCATTCGACTATGACCCATACTCTGGACCAGATGGGTATGCTGCTTTCAGGCTCTTTGGAATTGAGTACTCTTTCAGCCAGAAAGAGTTCGGCGACCTATTGGGCTTCCAGACCACTCCTGATGCTATCCCGGAGACACCTATGGGATATTTTCTGGGTAAGGAGGTGGAGAATATTTGGAGTGATATATCAGGTGGCGAAAGCTAGGATCCATCTACGCAGTTGTCTCATGTTATACATAACCCTGCCTTTAGATACTTCCAGATGATATTGGCACATTCCTTCCTAGGAAGACCGGATGTAGAGACATTACTGAGTGAAGAGGAGATCTTCCTACTATTTTGTGCATCCCAGTCTCGCCCAGTAGCATGTGGGAACTTTTTGTTATGTGGTCTTAGTGGTGTCTCCAGATCTACTGAAGGAGTCATCCATGTGGGCGGGATCGTCACGCAGATTGATGACGCTTTAGGTCTGTCTCGCAAGCTGTTACATCTCCGGACCTACTGTGGGTACACTACCATGAACATCGACTTCTGTTTGACCAGAGGGTTGATGAGGAGAGCCTCTTTCCACCCATGTCAGTTCCGATTGCTAGTCGACAGCGAGGCTATCCATTATTTCACACTGCCAGATCCTATGATGACCAGTGTGCATGATCCAGCGAATTGGAGTTATGCTCTAGAGGGCCAGGGAGAGACCGTCGAGGAGCCGAGATCACCACCCATTGCTGAGTACACGCCTACATCACCTTCTCCCAGGATCACTGTTTTCTCTAATAATCTTTCATTGCAGACCCCCGACATCCGCACCTAGATTGCTGAGTGTCGTAGAGAGATCGCAGAGCTTAGACAGGAGGTGGCTGACCTCACTTTACATATGGGAGTGTCTGATCTCACCCACACTACCGAAGCCGATTGTTTATATCAGGAGATCGCAGAGCTCAGACAGGAGATAGCCATGCTCCATGGATCCACTCAGGAAGACGACATCCCTACTATATGATCTCACCATTTCATCTTATTTTATCTCTTTTTTATATTTATCGTATTTACATAACTCATTTTATATCATCACATTTGGAATATTATATAAACTATGTCTAAACATTGATATTTCTACTTTTATATATATATATATATATATATATATATATATATATATATATATATATATATATATATATATATATATATATATATATATATATATATATATATATATATATATATATATATATATATATATATATATATATATATATATATATATATATATATATATATATATATATATATATATATATATATATATATATATATGTCTTATGTTTATTTTAATTGCATTTTTTATTTTTGTTTATTTATTTATTAATCTATTGTTTAAATTTTATTTTATTTTTATTTTTACTTTTATAAAAAATTATGCAAGCCAATGATACTAGGAAATCACAAGACAAATGCTATCCGGACCCCTCAAAGCCAAAAGACAAAGAGAAGCACAAGCCAAAGGACCAAAATCCGGCCCAACCAGATTTTGCCTTGTGGCGCCCGCCATAGACCCTGTGGCGCCCGCCACAGTGTCTGTAGAAGGTCGGGGCAGAACCCCTTTCTTCACCATTTTCACACCTTACAACCTTCCAAACCCATTTTCCACCTTGCAAAAATGTCCTTGAACCCACAAAAAGCTCATACCTTTCTAATCACCACACCATACAAATCATTTTTCCGATTTCCATTTTCATTTTCATCCGTCGGATTTCGTAAAAATCCAACCTTTGCACATTCCACTTCATCTTCTTTTTTCGCATTTCAAGATCTACACAATGGAGTTTAATGGATTCATTCTTCGAGGAGGGAAACTGGGGGGATAGACAAAGAAAAATCATCGAACAGTTGCAAAATTGGGAGATCCTCCCGACAAGGTATGTTGACGAAAACTGTCTCTACACTTTAGGTATCTATCATAGCATATTTCATTTATTAGATAACTTAGGTTTGGATAATTTCTTTTCCAACAAAGAACCTACCTATGAGCGATTGACAATCGAATTCTTGAGTTCTTTAATCTATATTGTCAATCCTAACACTGCTAGCATAGTTGGTACTGTCAGATTTAGAATGTTTGCTGTTGAATATGAATTCAGTACCGACGAACTAGCCAGCTTGTTAGGAATCCCTCATGGGGACGGTGCTATTTGTGAGGCACCTTTGGATTCGGATTGGTCAGTTGAGGTGTTCTCCTTCTGGCAGAGACTGTCAAGCACTTCCATAAATTCTTTTGAGGGAGTTCTTGCCTCGACTATCCATAACCCGGTCATCAGAGTTTTTAGATATTTGTTGGCATGTACTATTTTTGGCCGGGAGAATCCAAATAAGGTTAATGCTAGAGAGCTTCTATTTTTGCAAGGAAGCCTCACAAATAGACGAATTAATTCGGTCCCGTTCATGCTTGCTCATATGACTTTAACTTTAAATAAAGCGGGACCGATTTCTTTTGGTGGATTGATTACGTCTATTGCTCGGGCGCTTAACCTGGACAATGAGATGGCTACCCTAGACCCCTTACCTCCTTGCACAATTAACCTAAAATTTCTGAGAGATATGAAATTGTGTCGTTTGAGGAGAGAAGAAGGCTATATTCTTATGGTTCATGGTGTAGCCATCCCATCTGTTGTTTTACCCTGCACTAGACGTACAAATGTACAAAATGAAAGGAATTGGACCTACGCTTTAGACGCTCCACCTGTTTTGGGTCCTCTTCCTCCTAACATTCCTGATGAGGTGGGACATGACACTGATGATGAATATGATCGGAGAGAGAGATCTCCCGTACCCCATGTGTCCCCCCATCATCTTTCACCACCACACACTGCACCATCTTCTTCTTCTGCAGGTACCACTCCTGGCTTTTATATTACAAAGGAGATGTGGCGTGACCACATGGCTAGAGAGCAAATGCGTGACGACCTACTCTCTACCATCCAACAACAACTGGCGAATAACATGAGCTTCATGCAAGAATCACAGCGGAGGACAAACAGGTCCTATGACACTGTTCTACAGTCCCTACAAACGACCACAGATACACAAGCCCGTCAGCAACACCACCAGCGACACATGGCACTCATCGAAGCCACTCAAGGTTCCATCTTGGGTAACCTTCGAGAGGTGAGGACCGCTCAAGATGCCCTGCAAACGAGGATGGATCAGAGAGATCGTCGTCGTACCCGATCCCGTCGTCCACCTCAGGATGGCGAAGGCACCAGTGGTCAACAATAGATTGTCAGGTAACTCTTCCCTTATCTTATTTCGAAACATTGGGGACAATGTTCGATTTAAGTGTGGGAGGAGACTCTATCGTCTTTTCTTTATTGCCTTTCTCGTCTTTCCTTTATCGCTTTTCTTTGTTGTTTTTAGATAGCTTGTTTATTTTTATTTCCTTTTAGTTATTTATTTTTCTTTTTAGTATAATGCATGAGTCTGACGAGTCACCAAATATAGTGTATCTTTAGTACAATCTAATCTCCCTATACCTTTAGCCCCACCAAAAAATTTTTTGCAAAAGAAAACAGTGTTATTCCGAAAGTTTTCGGGTTTTTAAGACAGGTTTTGAGTAAGGATGCGGTGACTTGGGAGAACTTTGCGAAACATCAGTATTATTTCAGCAACATAGACTTCGTAAATATAGGAATCATTCCCGAAACCCCATATACCATGGCCTTAATCATCATTTTTGTATAAGTCCTCAGTAGTTTATCTCAGTAGTCAGCTCCGGCCTACGCATCCTCTACGTAGGGGACCGATGCAAATAAGTGAATGATTCAGCAAAACAAAAAAAATAAAAGAAAGCAAAAAGGCAACTCCGGTATAGGTGACCCTCACAAAGTCATTTAAACCAAAGAATTGTAAAAATTTGCTACAAAAAGAAAAAGAAAAAGAAAAAGAAAAACTTACCTGCTGTTAGTTGGCTCAGAGGTATCTGGCGCTGAACTCGGTAGGGTGGATTACGATCTGATCCCCCACAACTACAGTTGGGTCCAATAAAAGGGTTTACACATATTTATGTGCCAGAAACCCCATGCTCAGATCATAATCACTAACAGGCCACTCTACTATGAAGCATGTACAGATAACGAGCTTAATGTGATTGCGCCTGAATGAAAAGGACACAAAAAGAGATGAAGAGGCAGGCCTAGGTAATGTGGGATAATATGGGTTGATTAATATAGGAATGAAGTTTATGTCCGTATTTGTGGATTAGTGTCGTCATGATACCCTTAGTTCAATCAGTTAGTACCTATCACTGCATCCCGACTTGAACTTAGAACTTTTTTAACCTAAAGCACTCGTTTACACAATTTTTCTTTTATGAGCTTTTTAATGTTTTGCTTGAGGACAAGCAAAGGTTTAATTGTGGGAGAGTTTGATAACACTGAAATTTACCGTATTTTCGACTCCGATTTCACATGCATTCCAGTTGTTTTATTGTTATTTTGTTGTGTTATTACTATGTTTTTCTTTGTTTTCAGGTTTTTACTTTAATCGGAGCCCCGATCGAGAAAAGGAGCGAAAAAGAGCTAAAAACCCTAAAATTCAGCATTTTGTACTTGTGGCTTCCACCATGGCTGGCGCCATAGACCCTGCCATGACGTGTCCAAGCTCAAGCTCCCTCAACTGCCATGTTCCCCACAAGAGGAAAAGTTTTCCCTCCAATTTTCAAGTTGAAGGGCATCCTTGTCATTTCCATCTTTTTACTTGCTTATAAATAGAAACTCGAAATCACTTTTTCAATCATCCAAACTTAGAGCAGAGGCAAACTCAGAGCAACTTTGTTTCACTTAGGCATATATTCAGTATTTTAAAGTGGTAATCGCTTCGCATTAGAGTGTTACCACAATTGTGTAATCAAGTCTGTAATCGAGTTTGGAGCACTTTGGAAGGAAGTTAATCCTGCCGCCATTTTAATTTCCGCTTTGCAATTTATTCAACCCTCCGATTGGAGCAGGTTTTTATTACTTGTCTTTATCTTATTTATTTTCCCGCACTCGCTTTACTTTATTTACTTTCCCGCACTCGCTTTACTTTATTTACTTTCCCGCACTCGCTTTACTTTATTTATTTTCCCGCACTCGCTTTACTTTATTTATTTTCCCGCACTCGCTTTACTTTTATTTATTTCCTCGCACTCGCTTTACTTTTATTTATTTCCTCGCACTCGCTTTACTTTTATTTACTTTCCGCACTCGCACTACTTTTATTTACTTTCCGCACTCGCACTACTTTTATTTAAATTAATGCACTTTTACTTTACCATGTCTAACTAAACTTATAAGGTTAGAATGTAAGGATCGTAATTAAACCGATAATCCGTACAATTGTTCGTAGAAGCACTTAAGGGCTATTTTAACTTTCAACTTAAATTTTCCCGCACTTCAATTCCGTTGGGTAAGATCGAAAGTCTTCCAACGTCTATCTAAACTTAATTGTTTTTAACTATTTCAAAAACAGCGAAAGCGCTTTGTTTAGTTCATTAGGAGACTTTAACTTAAGAAGAAAAGAGATTTTAAAATTATTTTCGGACGCGTTTATAAGTTTAGAGTCTGGTTCGTAAGAACCTCTTTTGGTTAAGAAATCCAGGTTATAATACTTTTCAACTTAGTCAAGATACTATATTTCTTAAAAATAGGTTTAATACTCTAACGCAATGCGCACCTTTTTATAAGTGACAATAAGAGGGTTTGATTAGGGAGTACAACTCGGTTCTGAATACGCGAAAGCGACAGTTCCCGTTAAATTAGTTCTTTTCAAAGTAGGAAACATTGCCCATAAGCAGTTCTATCAGCAAGTACATGGATTATTAATTGATTATGTGAATTACATTTGACCCTGTCTTTATTAATTAAACTTTATTCAATACTTTACTTTTCATTGCACACTCTAAAAACACCTATTTTGATTGCCTTTGATAAACACCATAACAATAGATAACGATAGATTGACACTTGGTCTCTGTGGATTCGACAATCTTTTACATTACTCTGACGCGTTCGTATACTTGCGAAAAGCAACGCATCAGGAGCCCCTTTTGTGTACATATGTATTTGGTACAAAAATGGTGTTTACAAACAAATAGAATGGGGGAATGAGAAAAGAATTCATTAATTATATTTTTGTGTTTGACAAGACCTTTGGACTTGTGCCTACGTACCAACATAAAAATGAGGGATCAAAACCTCGTAGTTCGTGATACAAATTTCAAAGTGGATGCAATGCTTTTTTTCAAAAATTAAGTTTGAAAGGCACAAAGGCCTGAAAATGATTTGAATGAGTTAGTTCTTTTTGGCTTTTGAAAGTTTAAGTCAAGTATAGTTAAGTTTATTTACAAGTTTGATTTTAGAAAAGAAGTTTGAAAATGCAATGGCATAAGGCCAAAGTTTCTATCTTTTTGAAAAGTGGTCAAAGTTTAGAACAGAATAACTTCAAACAAAGAAAATTTTAAAAGGAGGGAGAGATCTTGAAATTAAATAAATGGGGAGAAGATGAAGAGACTAATCCTATGCACCAAATTAAAAGTTAAGAGTTGAAAAGATCTGACCGATGGGTAGCAATCCAATAGGCAAGAATGCCATATAGAAACCCCAAATTCCCTTGGACATTTAGAATTAAGCAACACACAAATGCACAATTATATCAATCTTGAAGAGCAAAGGCATCAAATAAAGATAGCCACATCCAAGCTTTAGCCATTCCATGATCTTCTTCAAATTTACCCAAGTAGCAGATGAATTTCAAGATGCCATAAGTCACAGGTTCAAAGTAACAACTTCACAATGATCATGTTGCAGATGTACTCAAATGGATCTTCAACGATGTATCAGATGAAATTTCAAGCTGCAAGTACTTGGTTACATGAAAGTTGGCATTGACCAAGTCCTTTAGCATAGGAATGTTGCTTAAATTCTAAGTCCATTTGTCCAAAATCAAGCCAACGGTCCACACAAAAGTTTTTTTAGGGTTTTTTGTTGTTATTATGTACATTTATGGTCAAAGACCACACAAACAAGCAACGTATACACAAACAAGATATATCACACAATATGGTCCAAATGGACAAAGTGAAAATTGCATTAACATAAACAAATAGAATGGTATGAATAGTGGCAAATGAATAAAGGCTAAAATTAAATGACATTAAAGTAAATGGCTTGAAATTTAAAGTTAGTTGTTAATGAGTTAGAAGTTAGTATTGTTTTGCTTTTGCTTTTCATTCTTTATCCAAAATGCATGAACTTGGGTTATTTGGAAAGCTTGGATCAAGGGGAACAAGTTTGATGTTCAACACTTTTTAATTTGAAGCTTGGAACATGTATAATTTTGAGGTGGAAGTTTTGAAATTTTAACATGTTGAAAAATTTTCTAAGTGTCAAGCCATATACCTCAATGTTCCACCTTACTTAACTTTTTATGTGAGCTTGAAATGAGAAACATGTCTTCTTCAACGTTTTAGCACTTTCAAATACCTTCAAAATGGTCACTAATTTCATGTCATTTGTATTTAGAACGATAGAGTTATGCATTTTTGAAGTTTGGAAAAAAAACTTGTTCGATGGTATAGGTCAAAAATGACCTATAATGTAACCTCATATAACATGCTCATAAAAGTTGAATTAGCTCTCACTCCAAGCATCAAAGTTTAATTAGACATCTTGAATTTGACTTTTCAACTTGGAAATCTTTCATCTCATAAAAATTGAGCAAGTTATGGCCTTGGGAAGTTGACTTTCAAATTAGGGTTTAGACAAAATGACCTATAATGTTTCAACATAGAAAATGATTTTCCAAGCAAAACTAGCTATAGGTAAAGTTTATCTTAGAATCATTTTCATATGGTAAAAATTGTAGGAGATAGGGTCTAGGGAGAGCCATTTTTTACTAGATGAATTCATCTGGCCAACCACCATCAACCAACTTGCTAACCTTCAATTCTATTGACTTTATAGGCTCATGGTAGATCATATATGCATAAGATGATGAATTTTGAAGTTTCCCTTGAGAAATTTGATCAATTGGTGAGATAGCTTGTTGGAGAAGTTACTCAAGATACCTAGTCAAACTAGGGTTTCCAAGGCAAATCACCTTCATACTCTTGAAGAAAACTTGATCAATATAACATGTAGGAATCAATGGAACTCATACATGATGCTCATAACAATTATTGGATCAATTCATGGTTGTTCTCTTTGTCATGAGGGTCTTAAACCCTAGATATGAACTTAATAGATCAATGGAGATCATGCCCCACCTACAAAAGAGTTAGGCAAATGCAAAGATATATTTTTGGTATTTTGGTTAGTAAAATGATGATATACAAGTATGATACAATCACATAGTGCTTGGTGATCTCTCCCAAAACAAACCCAATGAAAGAGGGGTAAGGAGGATGCCAAGGTATGATCCCAATGCTAATGCTTATGATGAAATTGCATGAGGGATCTTAGGGTCAAAATTGGGGTCTTATAGAGTAGTTTGGAGATTATTGATAGTTGTGTTGAGTTCTTTAATATTCCTCTCATTTGTACACAAGGAGGAATCAATTACAACCCTGCTTTGGCCCGTCGTCAACTTGGGTTCCCCTTGAGAGATAAACCTAATAGCACTTTGTTAGAAGGTCTTTTCTATCAAGAGGGTAAAGATCCCCAACATTTGAAGCATAAGATTGTGCATGCTTGGCATAATGTGCATAGGAAAGGAAGATCTGAGCTTGGTCCATGCAATTGTGTAGCTTTGGAAGCTTACACTCTTTGGGTGAAGAAGAGAGCTTTGGAATTGAAGATTCCTTATCCTTGTGAGAGACCTATGTCTATGGTTGTGGTTGAGCCATTAACTCTCCCTAACCAAGATGTAGAGGAGTTGGAAGACCCACTCACCAAGATAAAGCAAGAAAAGGATATGTGGGAAGAATGTTTCCATGCTTTGAGTAGAAAGCATGGGGAATTGCAGCTTGAGTCTAAGGACAAAGAGGCACTTATTGAGCTTCTTGAGGACCGAGTAACGAAGAGACTGAAAGAGCTAGAGGTTTCATCTTCCTTTAGTATGCCTCAACCTTCCGTTGCTTGGAAGAAGATTGTTAATCAGCTTATCCTCGAGAAGGCTCAGATGAAGACTTCTTTTGAGTCCGAGATTCGACGCATCCGAAGGAAGTACGCGCCTGCAGTTAGATCTTCTGACATTGTTGTTAGGGATCCTTAGGATGATTAGTCTCCTTTTCTCTTATATTTTATATTTTTGGTTTCTTAAATTGTACTCAGTGTAATCCTTCCAATTATATAAATACAAGAGATTTTATATTCAATCAAATTGTGTGATTGTTATTATTTATATATTTGCAAATGAAATAGTAAGTTCCTTGAACATAAAAACAATCAAAACATTGCATTTCATGCATCATTTGCATAACAGGTTTCTCTTTCTCTAGATGTCCCATTGGTTCTTCTTCTGTGCTTTAGCCAAGTTGACTCATCGATACAATACCCGTGTCAATCACTCAAGGATCATGGAATATCTAGAGCAAGAGAACAAAGACTTGAAAGACGAGATCTCCCGCCTGACTGCCATGATGCAGTCAGTGTTAGCTGCTCAGATTTAATCGTCTTCAACGCCTGCAACTCCTCCTCCTCAGAGGACTGACATTTTAGAGGTTTCCACCTCTACCATTCCTGCTAATGCTGCTCACTTTGCGCCTACCATGCCTGCCAGATTCCCATGGGAAATGCCGCCTAATTTTTCTTCCATGTCGGCATCTAGCCCGATCATGTTTGTGCCGCCACCGGTTGTTCACACTTTACCCTGTGTTAGGAACACCATTTATCATTCTGAGCCGTCTGAAGGCCCTGATGTTTATGAAAAGATGGATGAAATGAAAGACCAATTCCTTGAGTTATGAAAGGAGTTGAAGACCCTGAGGGGAAAAGATATGTTCAGTAAGAGTGCTGCAGAACTTTGCTTAGTTCCTAATGTGAAAATCCCGATAAAGTTCAAAGTCCCTGACTTTGAAAAGTACAAGGGGAATACTTGTACACTCAGTCATCTCGTCATGTATACTAGAAACATGTCAATGCAAACTGATAATGATCAGTTATTGATTCATTATTTCCAAGACAGTCTGACTGGTGCCGCTCTGAGGTGGTACATGGGTTTGGATAGTGCGAGTGTACGCACATTCAACAATTTGGGAGAAGCATTTATGAAATAATATAAATATAATATGGATATGGCGCCGGATAGGGACCAGTTGAGGTCATTGTGTCAAAAGGACAAAGAGACATTTAAGGAGTATGCTCATCAATGGAGAGAGCTTGTCGCTTAGATTACTCCTCCTTTGGAAGAAAAGGAGATGACAAAGATTTTTCTCAAGACCCTGAGCTCATCTTACTATGAGCGCATGATTGCCAGTTCCCCTAGTGATTTTACCGAAATGGTAAATATGGGGATGAGGTTAGAAGAAGGTGTCCGAGAGGGATGGTTGTCTAAAGAGGAGGTTTCGTCTAGTAAGAAGTATGGCAGTGGGTTTTCTAGAAAAAAAGAGAACGAGACCAATGTAGTATCTGTTGGGAGGCAGAGGAGGCCTCATGTTAGAAGGAATCCATAATCCCGTCAACACCATCATCAAGTATCATTTGTCATTCCGGTAGTTTCTAACAATCAATCAACACCAATTCAACAACAATGTCAGCAACAGCCACCGCAAAGAACAAACAACTACAACAACACCACCACCAACAACAATCATCAACAACAACAACAAAACTTTGAGAGGAAGAAGGTCTCTTTTGACCTGATTCCTATCTCTTATGTTGAACTGTATCCATCATTGGTTCTCAAGAACCTTTTGCAACCAAGAAATCCTCCACAGATTCCTGAACCACTTCCATGGTGGTACAAGCCAGAGCTTCACTGTGCATTTCACCAAGGGGCTCCTGGCCATGATATCGAGAATTTCTACCCCCTGAAGTACGAAGTCCAAAAGATGGTAAAGAGTGGAATGGTGCCCTTTGAAGACCGTGCGCCTAACGTCAAAGCTAATCCGCTACCTGCTCATGGTAACCCTTCGGTCAACATGGTAGATGGTTGTCCTGGTGAGTTCAAGGTATTTGATGTCTGCTTCATTAGAAGGTCCTTGGTGACGATGCACAAGGATATATGGTTGGTGAGTGATTGTGAGCATGACCATGATGGTTGTGCAATCTGCAATGTTAATCCCCGAGGTTGTGTGGTTGTGAAGAGGGACATCTAGAGGTTGATGGATGAGGGTATGATTTAGATTCTTGAGTCCCATCACATGGATAATGATGTGAATGTTATAGTTTTGATATTCAATACTCCGGAGAGGGTGATAATCTAGTTCGACAATAGCAGCAGTAACAATGTCAGCAATAGATCGGTATCGTTGTTGGTTATACGGTTAATGGGCCCCGTCCCGTATGCATCCGATAAGACTGTTCCGTATCAGTATAATGCTACCATGTTAGAGAATGGTCGAGAGGTTCCTATGCCTACGACTAGTTCTGTTGTGAGTGTTGCTGATGTTACCAAGGTGACCTGTAGCGGTCGAGTTTTTGGGCCAGTGTTCCCAAAGAATGTGGAAGATGGTTCAGTCAATAAGAAGGTTGAAGTGCCGATAGTAGATCTTGTTAGCGCTCCAAAGTGTCAATCTGGTGAATCCAGAGGTTTAAATCCTAACGATGATGATGAGGTGATTCGTTTGATCAAAAAGAGCGAATTTAACGTGGTGGAGCAGTTGCTCCAAACTCCCTCCAAAATTTCAGTGTTGTCTCTGCTTATGAACTCTGAAGTGTACAGAGAAGCATTGCAACAAGTATTAGAACAAGCTTACGTGGAGTATGATGTTACGATGGATCAGTTCGATCATATTGTGGCTAACATCGCTTCCTGCAACAATCTTAGCTTTTAGTGATGAAGAACTCCCCGAGGAGGGCAGAAATCACAACTTTGCTCTACACATTTCAATGAACTGCAAAGAGGATGCTCTGTCAAATGTATTGGTTGACACTGGTTCTTCATTAAATGTACTCCCGAAATCAACCTTGTCAAGATTGTTGTATCAAGGAGCTTCGATGAGATATAGTGGTGTGATCGTCAAGGAGTTCCGATGATATATAGTAAAATGATGATATACAAGTATGATACAATCACATAGTGCTTGGTGATCTCTCCCAAAGCAAACCCAATGAAAGAGGTGTAAGGAGGATGCCAAGGTATGATCCCAATGCTAATGCTTATGATGAAATTGCATGAGGGATCTTAGGGTCAAAATTGGGGTCTTACAGCTGCCTCTATTTAAGGACATTCTAACTGAAGGGGCGAAGGTTAAAATCTTCATG
Source organism: Lathyrus oleraceus (assembly GCF_024323335.1). NCBI lineage: Eukaryota > Viridiplantae > Streptophyta > Magnoliopsida > Fabales > Fabaceae > Lathyrus > Lathyrus oleraceus. The sequence goes on from NC_066584.1 coordinate 134,645,539, forward strand.
TCGACTCAGTAGAATGGGCTTAAATAACAACATAAAGAAATAAATTTTGGTCCCTAAGAGACCTCATGATGCATATGATATGAATGTAAAAGTAAATTCTTTGTGGGGAAATATTGCCACAAAGGAAAAGAAATCAGAGAGACCGAAAGTCCACAGGAGTATAATGTATTTCGTAAGGGAAATTCACTGGGGAGACAGAGACTCTGAGGGATAAAGGAGTTATGCGTAGGCCAGGCTACGACTTAAAACTGCTTGGGGACTAGAGGAATTCCATATAAAATGGAAAGGCTCAGTCGAGGAACAACAACATCTGCAAGGGATATGAGTAAGTCAGGATGAAATTGGAGTACTTGAATCATGCAGGAAAAGCGATTTCACTTAAGGAAACGCGCACTCAACTCGACTAGGGAAGAAATAAACTTCAACACAGGAGGAGCAGAAATCTATTATCTACTACCTGTTACTGGGTAAGGAGATAATAAAGATCTGACAGAGAGGACACCCGTCATCGGTTAGGATGAACATATCAAGGATGTATCATTGAGAAAAGGCCAAGAGGGAGTATTCATTACCGGTTACTGGGTTAGAATAACCTTGTTGAGGAAAACTGCAACTACCAGTTACTGGGCAGAAGACCAAAGGTGAGAATATCCTTCATCGGTTTAGGATGAACATATCAAGGATAGACTCAACAGGGAAGAAAATCCGTCATCGGTTAAGATGAACATATCAAGGATAGACTTGCCTGAGATTGTCAAGGAGGATACCCGTCATCGGTTAAGATGAACATATCAAGGATATACAAACTAAACAACAAGTAGGAATTACATCTATCGAATGTTGGATAGAAGACCATCAAAGAGAAAATCCGTCACCGGTTAAGATGAACATATTAAGGATAGACTCTATGAGAGGAGAAAATAGGGATTACATCTATCAGTTACTGGATAGAATACCATCGAATAGAAAATCCGTCACCGGTTAGGATGAACATATCAAGGATAGACTCTGTGGGAAAAAGTAGGGTTTACAACTACCGGTTACTGGGTAGAATACCATAAAAAGAAGGAAACCAGTCATTGGTCAGGATGAACATATCAAGGATTAACTCTCTGGGGAACATAATAGGGATTACAACTACCTTTTTACTGGGTAGAACACCAAGGATGAGAATATCCATCATCGGTTAGGATGAACATATCAAGGATAGACTTAGGCGGGGGAGAGAAAGATATTTGTCACCGGTTAGGGTGAACATATCAAGGATATACTTCCTGGGGAATCAGAAAAAAAATGAATCCACCGGGGACTCTACTGCTGGGAAAATTGGGATACTTTTTCCGGGTATTGGGCAAGAAGTAACAAACTACAAACTAGGAAGAATATTACTAGTTAATGGGTAACAAGCTCTTAGGAGACTCAAAGCATCTATCTAGGTAAGAGCTAGAAAGAGACAATCAATCAAGACTTGACCCAATAAGGACATAACTCAATGGGAGTGATTCCATCCAGATAATCAACTGGGAAGGAAGCTGAAGTAATAATCATCCACGAGGAACAACTCAGTGGGGAAGAGGAGAAAGGTTAAAGTCTTTCTGCCTAAGGGGCTGATACTCTACAATTGAGGGAGGACAGACACCAAACTCGTATGGGGATAAAGTACCGCCATACAGAGAATGAAAATCTCAAATCAAAAAATCAATCAAATATGATGGTGCCAATATGCAAATTATGAAATTATATGAATGTATATATATATATATATATATATGATTATTATGCTGACAAAACAATCACGAAGGATACAAAGGTGTCGCAAAGAATTTAAATCATCGGTACAATCCTCGGTCAATCCACAAAAGAGGGTGACAACTGCTGGAGAACAGAGAAATCAACAAACCAAAGGCTCAAATCTAGCCGAGGGAGGAGATCCGCTGAGGAGAGGAGAAGTTATCGAGTCTGCATGGAATTTTAGGTCAACACCATATCAAATGGGAGACAACCATACAGAAGATAAACACAAAATAGCTGCTCAGAAACCAAGAGGAAACTCTGAATGGGAGCGAGTCGGATGGTGACTGGTGGGGAAACCAATGCGATCTACTAGGGAAAACATCTTACTCTACTGAAGATCAACCATGCTGAAGAAACGCGATCTCCGTTAGGGAACACAGAAACACTGTCGGGAAATAACACGCCACAAGGTACTAAATCAACCAACTCAACTGGGGAAAAGAATCAGAACTCTGCTAGGGAACAAACACTTCGCAGGGGAACCGGATCAACACAAACAACTAGGGATACCCGAAGGGTTAACTGCTGGGGGAACCTCTGATGTTTTGCACTTAAGGACTTGCTGCTCTTTGAAATGTTGTTGATACTTCCTTTTAATTGCTTTGAAAATTTCTTGTTTTTATATGTTTTAAGAAAAAAATGATTTTGATTAAAATATTTAAATTTCCAAAATGATCATAATAAAATTTAAACTAATGGCTGAAGTAAATAAGAGTAAAAATAATTGTACAAAAGCTCAACTTTATTTAATGGGATGGTAGTCTGTAAATGACAAGACTCCATAGATTTTTCCAAAGTTGAAAATGGTAATTTACATGGAAAAAGGTTACATTGAATACAAATGGTCCTTAATCCTTCTATCAACCCTTGATATCCATTGTGTTCTTGACCGCTACTGGGATGATGAATCGACGTCAACCCTCGTACTAAACTAAGGTCTTTCCGATATTGGTCGATCAGCAGACTACAGTTACTTGCCATAATCCCTAATTTTTGCATAAGTTTCCCCAAGGTGGGGTACTCAACTTATCGGGATTTTTTTCTTCTGTTTTTATGTCTCTAATTTTTTCCTGGATCGCCCTTTCAGGTTTTCAATCCACCGAGACGCTCATTTTTTGTGAAGCCGCCCTTTCGGGTTTTCAACTTAGTGAGCTGCTCTTTTCTTTTTTTAGGAGAAGTATTTCTTGACTGCATCTACGTTCACAGGACGAGTGAACTCTTAACCATCCATAGTTGTAAGAATCAAAGCACCTCCTGAAAACGCTCTCTTAACAACATATGGGCCTTCATAGTTATGAGTCCATTTGCCCCTAGAATCTGGTTTCAACGACAAGATCTTCTTGAGCATAAGGTCACCTTCTCTGAACACACGAGGTCTGACCTTCTTATCAAAAGTTTTCTTCATTCTTTGCTAATATAACTGACCATGACACATGGAAGTCAACCTCTTATCTTCAATCAAATTCAACTGGTCAAACCTAGTTTGACACCATTCAGCCTCAGTCAACTTGGCTTCCATGAGCACACGCAATGAAGGAATGTCAACCTCTACGGGGAGCACTGCTTCCATACCATATACAAGAGAAAAAGGGGTTGCCCCTGTTGAAGTGTGAATGGATGTACGATACCCATGCAAATAAAATGGGAGCATCTCATGCCAATCTTTATATGTGATAACCATCTTCTGAATAATCTTCTTAATGTTCTTATTTGCAGCTTCAACAGCCCCATTCATCTTAGGTCTGTAGGGAGAAGAATTATGCTGTGCGATCTTGAAGTCTTTGCAAAGAGCTTCCCCCATATTGTTATTCAAGTTCGATCCACTGTCAGTAATAATCTTGTTTGGCACACCATAACGGTATATGATCTGATTCTTGATAAACCTTATAATAACTTGCTTTGTTACATTTGCATACGATGCCGCTTCAACCCATTTTGTGAAGTAGTCAATTGCCACTAAAAGGAAACGATGTCCATTCGAAGCTTTGGGCTCAATCATCCCAATCATATCAATTCCCCACATGGAGAAGGGACATGGGGAAGAAATAACATTCAATAGTGTCGGAGGAACATGAATTTTATCAGCATAAATTTGACATTTGTGGCATTTCTTCACAAATTTGCAACAGTCAGATTCCATTCTCAGCCAATAGTAACCTGCTCGAAACATTTTCATTGCCATTGCATGTCCATTGGAATGAGTACCAAAGGTACCTTCATGCACTTCAGTCATCAACAAGTTTGCTTCGTGTCTATCCACGCATCTGAGCAAAACCATGTCGAAGTTTCTCTTGTACAATATATCACCATTCAAGTAGAAATTACCGGCTAATCTTCTCAAAGTTTTCTTATCCTTCAAAGATGCCCCAGGCGGGTAAATCTGACTTTGGAGGAAACATTTGATGTCGTAATACCACGGCTTCTCGTCTTTGATCTCTTCAACAGCAAACACATGAGCTGGCCTATCAAGATGCATCACAGACAAATTGGGAACTTCATTCCAATACTTTATCACAATCATTGATGTCAATGTTGCAAGGGCATCTGTCATCTGGTTCTCATCTCGAGGGATATGATTAAACTCAATCTTTGTAAAGAAAGTTGAAATCCTCTTCGCATAATCTCTATATGGTATTAAACCGGGTTGATTTGCCTCCCAATCACGTTTGATCTGATTCAAAACCAAAGTGGAATCTCCAAAGACATCCAAATACTTGATTCTGAGATTCATGGCCTCTTCAATCCCCATAATACAAGCTTCATATTTTTCCATATTGTTTGTACACTTGAAAGTCAACCTAGCTGTAAATGGTAGATGCGTGCCTTGAGGAGTAATGATCACTGCCCCAATGCCCATACCATACTGATTAACAACTCCATCAAATACCACGCCCCAACGGGAAGCAAGTTATGGCCATTCTTCAAGCAATGGTTCATCATAATCTTTCATTTTCAAGTACAAAATCTCTTCATCAGGAAAGTCATACTGCACTGACTGATAATCTTCAATTGGTTGGTGAGCCAAATGGTCAGCCAAGATACTACCTTTGATCACTTTCTGAGATCGATATTCAATATCATACTCTGATAACAACATCTGCCAAGGGCAATCCTCCCAGTTAAAGCAGGCTTCTCAAATATATACTTGATCGGATCCATTTTAGATATCAACCAAGTGGTATGATTTAACATATATTGACGCAGACGCTTAGCAGCCCAAGCCAATGCGCAACAAGTCTTCTCAAGCATAGAATATCGAGTCTTGCAGTCGGTGAACTTCTTACTGAGGTAGTAAATTGCAAATTCCTTCTTTCCAGTCTCATCTTGCTGACCAAGAACACAACCCATACTATCTTCAAGCACAGTCAAATACATGATCAACGGTCTTCCTTCAATAGGTGAAGACAGAATCGGAGGCTCAAGCAGATATTCTTTGATATTGTCAAAAGCTTTCTGGCAGTCTTCGGTCCAATCACAAGACTGATCTTTCCGAAGAAGCTTGAATATAGGCGCACATGTGACAGTCATGTGGGAAATGAATTTGGAGATATAATTCAAACGACCGACCTCTGACTTGCTTCTCAGTTTTGGGCGCAGGCATCTCTTGTATTGCTTTGACCTTGGCAGGATCAACTTCAATACCCTTCTCGCTGACAATAAATCCCAACAACTTACCAGAATGAACACCAAAAGTACACTTATTGGGATTCAAGCGGAGTTTATATTTCCTCAAATGCTGGAATAGCTTCAACAAATGCTCAACATGTTCCTCTTCATCAATTGATTTAGCAATCATGTCATCGACATGAATTTCAATCTCTTTATGCATCATATCATGAAAAAGAGTAGTCATTGCTCTTTGGTAAGTTACACCAGCATTCTTCAAACCGAAAGGCATCACTCTATAACAGAATATTCCCCAAGGTGTAATGAATGTGGTCTTCTCCATATCTTCGGGTGCCATCTTGATCTGATTATATCTGGAAAATCCATCCATAAACGAAAAGACTTTGAATTTCACAGTATTGTCTACCAACATATCAATGTGTGGTAGAGGGAAATCATATTTCGGACTGGCTTTATTCAAATCTCTATAGTCGACACACATGTGAACTTTTCCATCTTTCTTTGGCACAGGCACAATATTGGCCACCCATTGTGGATACTTAGCAGTCACAAGGAAACCGACGTCAATCTGCTTTTGCACTTCCTCTTTGATCTTCACAGCCATATCAGGATGCGTTCTTCTCAACTTCTGCTTGACTGGCGGGCATTCTGGCTTCAATGGCAATCTGTGCTCCACAATCTCAGAATCCAAACCAGGCATGTCTTGATAGGACCAATAAAACACATCTGTATACTCTCGAAGAAGATCAATCAACCCCTTCTTGACATCTGGACACAGTCGAGACCCAATCTTGACTTCCTTCACATCATCCTCAGAACCCAAGTTGACTAACTCAATCTGCTCTTCGAACGACTGAATGGTGTTTTCATCTTGCTCAAGAAGACGAGATAATTCATCACTCACTTCTACATCACTTTCCTCCTCGACTTCAAACACAGGGAATTCAAAATTTGGAGAAGGAGAAGGTTCATTGTATTCAATGGGGTTAGGAACCATCCTGAATAATGATTTGATATTTTGATTTTAGAGAAGTGAATTTGTGACCAAATATTATGCAGATGGACAATTATATTGTTTATTTATGTTTTTTGTGATTACCATTTTCAGAATAAAGCAAAAAGTAAAAACAAAACATCATAGATGTGGATGAATAGAATTAATTTTATTAATGATCAATTTGAAAATGCCCAAACAATGTTCACTTCTCCCTTAGGCATAGGAGAAATATTTTTCAAAACATATAAAAGCAATTACTTAGATCGATGCAACATAACAGGAATATCAACAGCAGTCCAATTGTTGCAAGCCTTTCCATGCATCACAAAATTGGTACAGTCTTCCTCTTCATCATCCTCTAGCACAACAGCTAAGTGTTGTTCACTGCCATGAATGAACCCTCTGCTACGGAAGCTAAGTTGCATACCTTCAGATCTTGCGGTTGATGAACCTTTCTGGAACCCCAAACCGATTCTACCTTTGTTGTCGGAGACCTCTACCATGCGCCCCCACTGATCAACATTGCCTTCTTCCACAATCTTCTTAGCATCTTTCAATAAGGACATAGGTGCCCCAACCCTCTTTTCAACAACAATAGATAAGGCTTAGAACGGAGTTCCAACCTTATCCCCAGCTTTAACATAAGAGAAAGATGATAGGCGGCTAACCAACAACGTTTTCTCCCCACCAACGATCACAAGCTTTCCATTCTTCACAAATTTGAGCTTCTGGTGCAAACTTGAAGTAACATCTCCTGCCTCATGAATCCATGGCCTTCCCAACAAGCAATTGTAGGTCGGGTGGATATCCATTACTTGAAAAGTAATTTGAAAATCACTCGGACCTATCTTAACTGGAAGGTCCACTTCACCAATAAATGTTTTACGCGAACCGTCAAAAGCTTTGACAATTACACCGCTATACCTCATAGGCGCTCCTTGGTATGATAGCTTTGACAGAGTTGACTTTGATAGTACATTCAACGATGATCCGGTGTCAACAAGAACATTTGACAAAGCATCCTCTTTGCAATTCATAGAAATATGCAAAGCCAGATTATAATTTTTGCCTTCCTTAGGGAGTTCTTCATCACAGAAGCTAAGATTATTGCAAGAAGTGATGTTAGCCACAATATGATCGAATTGATCCACTGTAACATCATGTTCTACAAAAGCTTGTTCCAAACCTCTCTGCAGTGCTTCTCTGTGCGCTTCAGAATTCATGAGCAGAGACAACACTGAGATTTTTGAGGGGGTTTGGAGCAGCTGCTCCACCACATTAAACTCACTCCTTTTGATTAACCGAAGCACCTCATCATCATCGTTAGCCTTAAAATCGCTGGGTTGACCAGACTTACCCTTTGAAGCTCCAACTGGATCTACAACAGGCACTTCCACCTTCTTACTCACAACTGTTTCTTCCTTATCCTTTGGGAACACCGACCCAAACACTCGACCACTGCGGGTCACCTTGGTAACATCAGCAATGCTCACCACAAAGCTAGTCTTAGGCAATGGGACCTCTTGACCACCTTCTATCATTGTAGCATTATACTGATATGGCATAGCTTTATCAGATGAATACAGGACTGGGCCCACTAACCGTATAACCAACGGCAATACTGATCTATTGCTGACATTGTTACTGTTGTTGTTGTCTACTGAATTACCAATCTCTCTGGTTGCTTGAAAATGGGAACTATGACATTCACATCATCATCTACATGATGGGTTTGAACAATCTGAATCATGCCTTCGTCCATCAGTCGCTGGATGTCCCTTTTCACAACTCCGCAACCCCTCGGGTTAACACTACAGATAACACAACTGTCATGGTCATGTTCACAATCACTTACCAAATAAACATCCTTATGCATCTGCACCAAGGATCTCTGGATAAAACGCACATAAAAAATCTTAAACTCGCCAGGACAACCATCCACCATATTCACAGAAGAGTTCCCATGGGCGGGTAGCGGATTTGCTTTCACATTCGGCGCACGATCCTCGAAGGACACCATTCCACTCTTCATCAGCTTTTGAACCTCGTACTTGAGCGAATAATAATTCTCGATATCATGTTCGGGTGCTCCTTGATGAAAAGCACAATGGAGCTCAGGCATGTACCACCATGGAAGTGGTTCTAGAATTTGCGGTGGGTTTCTTGGTTGGATTAGGTTCTTGAGAACCAAAGAGGGATACAATTCTGCATAAGACATAGGAATTGGGTCAAAAGAGACCTTCTTCCTCTCAAATTTTTGTTGATGATGATTGTTGGTATTGTTGTTATTGTAGGTTTTTGTTCTTTGTTGTGGTTGTTGTTGTTGACTTTGTGGTTGTTAAATTGGTGTTGATTGTTGACTAGAAAACACAGGGATAACTGAAGATACTTGATGATGATGTTGACGGGATGGTGGATTCCTTCTGATCTGGGGCCTCCTCTGCCTCCCACTTGAAATTGCATTCGCTTCATTATCCTTTTTCTTCCCAAAATTGCTACCATACCTCTTACTCGAAGATGCTTCATCTTTCGACAAACGTCCCTCTCGGACACCTTCCTCAAGCCTCATTCCCATGTTTACCATTTCAGTAAAGTCACTGGGGGCACTAGCAATCATTCGTTCATAATAAAATGAACTCAGAGTTTTCAGAAAGATCTTTATCATCTCTTTTTCCTCCAAAGGAGGAGTGATCTGGGCAGCCAATTCCCTTCATCTCTATGCATACTCTTTAAATGTCTCCTTATCCCTTTGAGACATAGACCTCGGCTGGTCTCTATCAGGTGCCATATCTACGTTGTACTTATATTGTTTGACAAAAGCCTCTCCCAAGTCATTGAAAGTATGAACGCTTGCATTGTCTAATCCCATATACCAACGGAGCGTAGCACCAGTCAGACTGTCTTGGAAGTAATGGATCAACAATTGATCATTGTCAGTCTGAGTAGACATCTTTCGAGCATACATCACTAGGTGACTGAGTGGACAAGTGTTCCCTTTATACTTTTCAAAGTCAGGCACCTTGAACTTCATCGGGATCTTGACGTTGGGCACTAAAATAACTCATCAGCACTCTTTCCAAACAAGTCCTTACCCCTTAGCGTCTTCAATTCCTTGCGCAGCTCAAGAAACTGATTTTTCATTTCATCCATTTTCTCGTAAACATCCGGACCCTCAGATGGATCGAAGTGATAAATGGTATCCTCTACACGAGGTAAGGTGTGCACAACGGGAGGTGGCACAGACATGACCGGGCTAGATGCCGGCATGGAAGCAAAAGTAGGCGCAAAGCCTTCAGGCATAAAGTTGGATGGCATTCCCCACGGGAATCTGGCATAAATAGTGGGTGCAAAATGAGCGATAGCAGTAGGCATGGTAGAGGTAGCCACCTCTGAAATAACTGTCCTCTGAGGAGAAGAAGTTGCGGGTGTTGGAGAAGCTTGGCTTTGAGCGGAAAGAACTGACTCCATCATGGCAGTCAGGCGGGCAATCTCGTCCTTCAGCTCTCTGTTCTCTTGCTCTAGATGTTCCATAAATTTCAGATGATTGGTGCGGGTGTTGTACCGATGAGTCAGCTTGGCTAAAGCACAAAAGAAACACCAATGAGACATCTGGCGAAAGAGAAACCTGCTTATGCAAATGATGCATGAAATGCAATGCTTGTTTATTTATTTTTGTTTTCAAGGAACTTATTATATCATTTGCAAATATATATATATCAACAATTGCAATAATTTTTATATGACCAAAAAATCTCTTCTCATTTATAATTGGAAGGATTACACTGAGTACAATTTCAGAAACCAAATGAAAAATACAAGAGAAAAGGAGACTAGTCATCCTAAGGATCCCTAATAACAATGTCAGAAGACCTGACTGAAGGCGCGTACTTCCTTCGAATGCGATGGATCTCGGTCTCAAAAGAAGCCTTCATCTGAGTCTTCTCGAGGATAAGCTGGTCAACAATCTTCTTCCAAGCAAAGGAAGGTTGAGGCATGCTAGAAGATAAAACCTCTGGCTCTCTCTGTCTCTTCGTCACTCGGTGTTCAAGTAGCTCAATAATTGCATCTTTATCCTTAGACTCCAACTGCAACTCTTCATGTTTCCTGCTCAAAGCACGGAAACGCTTTTCCCACATATCTTTCTCTTGCTTCATCTTGACGAGTGCGTATTCCAACTCCTCTACATCTTGGTTAGGGAGAGTTAGTGGCTCAACCACAACCATAGACATAGGTCTTTCACAAGGATAAGGCATCTTCAACTCCAAAGCTCTCTTCTTCACCCAAAGAGTGTAAGCTTCCAAAGCTACACAATTGCACGGACCAAGCTCGGATCTTCCTTTTCTATGCACATTATGCCAAGCATGCACAATCTTCTACTTCAAATGTTGGGGATATTTACCCTCTTGATAGAAAAGACCTTCTAACAAAGTGTTATTAGGTTTGTCTCTCAAGGGGAACCCAAGCTGACGACAAGCCAAAGCAGGATTGTAGTTAATTCCTCCTTATGTACCAATGAGAGGCACATTAGAGAATTCACCACAACTATCAATAATGTCCAAACTTCCCAAAGAAGGATCATACCAAACTATATCATCGTTAGTGAGAGACATAAGTCTCTGAGACCACCGTAGACATTGTTTCTTCTCCACAAAAGCAGGTGTCTGAGGCAAGTGAGAAATAAACCACTTGTGCAGAAGAGGAATACAATAGACGATCGTTCCACCACCCTTAGAATTCCTTATATGCAAAGATAAATACATATCACCCAACAAAGTAGGCACGGGATTCCCAATCAAGAAAAGTCTAATGGCATTAACATCAACAAAACCGTCAATGTTAGGGAACAAAGTTAATCCATAAATGAGCAACACAAAGATAGCTTCAAAAGCATCCATACTACCGGCTTGAGCAAAATCAGCAGCTTCCTTGATGAGGAAATTATATGGCAACCCAAACAATCCTCCTTTCTTCACCCAATGAGCCTTTATCTCAGACTTCTTCAAGTGAAGAGCTTCAGCAATAAGATTAGATCGAGGAATCTTCTCCAATCCACTAAAAGGTACTCTACTTGAAACAGGTATCCCTAAAAGATGAGAATACTCCTCCAAGGTAGGCACAAGCAGAAAATTTGGGAAAGTGAAACAACGGTAGAGAGGATCATAGAACTGCACTAGCACACTCAAAAGTCCTTCAACCACATCAGCAGACAAGATGGACAAAAGCTTCCCATGACATTGTTTGAAGTCCAAGGGATCTAATACAAAAGATGCTAGCTTCCTTAACTCTTTCAAGTCGAGACATCTGAAATTGTACTTCTTAGTGTTCCTTCGTCCACAATCTATGGTCTTAAAATATTTGCAAATAATACCTCAGTTCCTTGAAATTTCGTGTGATGAATGTTATGATGCGCATGAATGCATGAATGCAACAATCACAAATAAGGGATCACACACAAGGAAAACAAACAAAGGTCAAGGGATGAATCAAGTCATTGTCAAGATCAATCATCCATTTTGGTGGATTATGGTTTACACCTTATCAACACCCAAATTCCATTGATATTGACAAGACTTGATTGGATCAACCAAGAATCAAGGGTTTGTTGTGAGTCACGAGCATGGAGTCTGGGTAAGAACCATCCCAAAGGAGTGAACTAAGGATAAAACCTGTAAATCATGTTCTAAAAAGTTCCCAGAGTCTTAATTTCATCTATCGGATATTACAGGTTAAGATGACTGACTCGTCGACCCATAATATTCTCAAGAGAAACTCGTCTGAGTGTAGTATCTCGTAACAACTATTATCAAGTCTACACTTGAACAGTCTCCACACTACGTCCTAAATAGGCCAAGAGGGGGTAAATGTTCTACGGTCATCAGCTTCTGGGACCCAAATTAGAGATAGTAATGTCTAACCACAAATACTTGTGTGACATTTCCAAATCCAAAAGAGTCTCCACTGAGAAGATGGATCTCAAGCCAACTTGTTAAGGACTACTCCACACAAGTCGAACATGACTATACCATCCTCCTATCTTAATTGCACTCAAGTTCGGGTTAGAACTTATCTCACCACTCATAGATCACCAAGCACAACAAGCAGATTATATCACACATACATATATACAAACATCACATATATACAAATATATACACACAAAAAGTAGGCTAAACCCACTGGAGACTACTCCCTAGGAGAGTCGCCACTTAATTTCTATAGCGGTAAATTCATGATCATCAAGCTATGGATAAGCTAGACATCAAATAGGCTTTTATTGTTTCCAAGGGAAAAGGGAAAAAGTACAAACAAAACCCAAAAGTAAGAAGTTTTCAAATCAAAACTAATAAAATGTCAGAGATTACAGGTAAGGGGGTTGGTTACACAGAGGGAAGGTGTTAGCATCCAAAGTGTCTTAGGTACTCCTAGGGAGCCCTTTTTGTGTGCATATGTATTTGGTATAAAAATGATGTTTACAAAAAAATAGAATGGGGGGATGAGAAAAGAATTCATTAATTATATTTTTTTGTTTGACAAGACCTTTGGACTTGTGCCTACGTACCAACATAAAAATGAGGGATCAAAACCTCGTAGTTCGTGATACAAATTTCAAAGTGGATGCATTGCTTTTATCAAAAATTAAGTTTGAAAGGCACAAAGGCCTGAAAATGGTTTGAATGAGTTAGTTCTTTTTGGCTTTTGAAAGTTTAAGTCAAGTATAGTTAAGTTTATTTATAAGTTTGATTTTAGAAAAGAAGTTTGAAAATGCAATGGCATAAGGCCAAAGTTTCTATCTTTTTGCAAAGTGGTCAAAGTTTAGAACAAAATAAGTTCAAACAAAGAAAATTTTAAAAGGAGGGATAGATTTTGAAACTAAATAAATGGGGAGAAGATGAAGAGACTAATCCTATGCACCAAATTAAAAGTTAAGAGTTGAAAAGATCTGACCGATGGGTAGCAATCCAATAGGCAAGAATGCCATATAGAAACCCCAAATTCCCTTGGTCATTTAGAATTAAGCAACACACAAATGCACAATTATATCAATCTTGAAGAGCAAAGGCATCAAATAAAGATAGCCAGATCCAAGCTTTAGCCACTCCATGATCTTCTTCAAATTTTCCCAAGTAGAAGATGAATTTCAAGATGCCATAAGTCACAGGTTCAAAGTAACAGCTTCATAATGATCATGTTGCAGATGAACTCAAATGGATCTTCAATGATGTATCAGATGAAATTTCAAGCTACAAGTACTTGGTTATATGAAATTTGGCATTGGCCAAGTCCTTTAGCATAGGAATGTTGCCTAAATTCTATGTCCATTTGTCCAAAATCAAGCCAACAGTCCACACAAAAGTTTTTTTTAGGGTTTTTTGTTGTTATTATGTACATTTATGGTCAAAGACCACACAAACAAGCAAAGTATACACAAACAAGATATATCACACAATATGGTCCAAATGGACAAAGTGAAAATTGCATTAACATAAACAATTAGAATGGTATGAATAATGGCAAATGAATAAAGGCTAAAATTAAATAACATTAAAGTAAATGGCTTGAAATTAAAAGTTAGTTGTTAATGAGTTAGAAGTTAGTATTGTTTTGCTTTTACTTTTCATTTTTTAAGTCATTCATTAGAGAACACTCAACCCATTTATCACATGCATGGATCCTTGAGCCAAGACATCTTCCAAAGTAAGGAAAAAAGGCCAAGTTTCCACACAATACCATGAAAGAGGGGAGACTTACAATCTCACTAACTAGAATGTTGTGCCTTTTGTGTCATAAATTTAGCGCTATGTTAAGCGATTGTAATTGGACTTATGTAGAAGTCACAACTATTTGAGACCGGGCAATAGAATTTTGGTGTTAATGCATGTTTGAGACATAGTATAATGGACTATGCTCATGAAACATACCACACACAAAAAGAATATTAAAAAGAGGTGACCTAATCTCATTTATACTCATGTTGATTTTTCAATCAACTAGCCTTAGGACTTTGAGATATCATAGACCAAATGATATGAATGCATAAAGAATGGGAATGAGATGAAGAGGGAGGGGAATGGATCAAAACTCAAATTGGTCAAAGGATGACTTTTACCAAATTAATATCATTCATTCATTCATTTTGAGAGATGGAATGTACATTCCACCAATCCCCTAAATCCAATGATATTAACTTGACAAAGTCAAATCAACCTTGACCAAGGCCAACAACAAGAGTCAAACTCAAACAAGTCATCACAATTGGTCAACACAATTAATTGGCATTTATTCAAATTAAAAAGACTAAAATAATATATTTAAATTAAATATGGTTTGTCAAATTCCCAAAACCTCATCAAAACACCAAAGAAATGGCCATGAGATTTATCATAGGTCAAACAAGGTCAAAGGACCTTGGAGAAAAAATTTCAGAATTTTTAAAGATTTAAAAGTATTTTTAAACAATTAAAATTAATCACAAAATCAATTAAATCATGAAAAATATTAATAATGATCCAAAAATTAATTTTAATCCAAAATATGAAAGAAGAAATTGTTTGACATTTTTTGGTGAAACTCTCATTTTTTTGGATCAGTATTAAAATTAATATGAATTAATGAAAATAAAAAGGTTAAAATAAAAATCAGAAAATAGTAAAAAACATGGACCACTTGATCTCCCTCATTAATTGAGGTGGCAGATCAAGTGGTCCTCAACGCGCTTTCCACCGTGGACTTAAGTCAATGCGCCACAGGGATGGTAATCAGAACCAACGTGTGAGATTAAAACATTTGAAAAGGATCCTATGGTTGGAGATGTGCCAACACACGGCCGAAGCTGTAACTCCGGTCTTCTTCTCCGGTTGACCTCACCGGACTGGTCCACCCTCAATTATCACCAAAATAAAAAAGGAGGACATGATCTGAAAGAAAAAATGGCGTAGAGCACGAATCTGACCTCAATTTCAACTAACTCCAAATATATAAAAAGATATGAGGATTTGAATTTTAAGGTATGTCAATTGAGTTGCTTCGATTTGACCTCTAAGCAACTCAATCTTCTTGCCTACATTGGTAGGACTTCAGACAACCAAAGATCCAAGAGAATTGAGTAGAATTGAGTGAGAATCGAAGAGATGAAGTTTTCTGAAAATTACCTTCAATGATATGCAGTTCTTGATATGGCTTGCTCCAAACACGATCTGATCACACTTGAGAAGCTAGCAGGAAGTGATTAGAGAGGTTGCAAGGCTTTGGATCCTGGAGTTCTTAAATCTCCAATAGTTGAGATTCAAACTCAAATTTCAAATTGAAACTTCTCAAGTTTTCCTTTAGAATGAGAGGGTTTCAATGGGGGGCAAAGTTGGCGCGCAAAGTGTCCTTCAAATAGGCTCAGAGGCCTTCTATTTATAGCCAAAGGGAATGATATTTGCACACTTCAAAAATCTGTCCAAAATTGGCAATGTGGATGGCACGAGTGCATGGGCATGTACAGGCCCATGATGCAATGCAATAAGGTCCAAAATGATTCCAATTGAAGTCTGAGTGAAGCTTGAATGGCAAGGCATTGTGAACTGAAATTTGTACAATTGATTCTTTCCAATGATGCAGCCCTGTTAAAGCCATGTGCAGACCTAACAATCTTTGTCCAAAATGCATGAACTTGGGTTCTTTGGAAAGCTAGGTTCAAGGGGAACAAGTTTTATGTTCAACACTTTTTAATTTGGAGCTTGGAACATGTAGAATTTTAAGGTGGAAGTTTGGAAATTTTAACATGTTGAAAAAATTTCTAAGTGTCAAGCCATATACCTCAATATTCCACCTTACTTAACTTTTTATGTGAGTTTCAAATGAGAAATGTGTCTTCATCAAAGTTGTAGCCCTTTCAAAAATTCCTTAAAAATGGTCAACAATTTAATGTCATTTGGATTTAGAATGATAGAGTTATGCATTTTTGAAGTTTGGAAAAATCACTTGTTCAATGGTATAGATCAAAAATGACCTATAATGTAACCTCATATAACATGCTCATAAAAGTTGAATTAGCTCTCACTCCAAACATCAAAGTTGAAGTAGACATCTTGAATTTGATTGTTCAACTTGGAAGTCTTTCATATCATAACAATTGAGCAAGTTATGGCCTTGGGAAGTTGACTTTCAAATTAGGGTTTAGACAAAATGACCTATAATGTTTCAACATAGAAAATGATTTTCCAAGCAAAACTAGATCTAGGTCTCAACATGAAAGTTGTTTGGAATGTCATTTAGAGTAACTTTAATCTTGGAATAATTTTCATATGGTGAAAATTGTAGGCGATAGGGTCTAGGGAGACCCACTTTTGATCAGATGAATTCATCTGGCCAACCACCATCAACCAACTTGCTAACCTTCAATTCTCTTGACTTTCTAGGCTCATGGTAGACCGTATATGCATAAGATGATGATTTTTTAAGTGTCCCTTGAGAAATTTGATCAATTGGTGAGATAGCTTGTTGGAGAAGTTACTCAAGATACCCAGTCAAACTAGGGTTTCCAAGGCAAATCACCTTCAAACTCTTGAAGAAAACTTGATCAATATAACATGTAGGAATCAATGGAACTCATATATGATTCTCATAACCATTCTTGGATCAATTCATGGTTGTGCTCTTTGTCATGAGGGTCTCAAACCCTAGATATGAACTTGATAGATCAATGGAGATCATGCCCCACCTACAAAAGAGTTAGGCAAATGCAAAGACATTTTTTGGTATTTTGGTTAGTAAAATGATGATATAAAAGTATGATACAATCACATAGTTCTTGGTGATCTCTCCCAAAACAAACCCAATGAAAGAGGGTTAAGAAGGATGCCAAGGTATGATCCCAATGCTAATGCTTATGATGAAATTGCATGAGGGATTTTAGGGTCAAAATTGGGGTCTTACAGAGTAGTTTGGAGATTATTGATAGTTGTAGTGAGTTCTCTAATGTGCCTTTCATTGGTACACAAGGAGGAATCAATTACAACCCTACTTTGCCCCGTCGTCAACTTGGGTTCCCCTTGAGAGATAAACCTAATAACACTTTGTTAGAAGGTCTTTTCTATCAAGAGGGTAAAGAACCCCAACATTTGAAGCATAAGATTGTGCATCCTTGGCATAATATGCATAGGAAAGGAAGATCTGAGATTGGTCCGTGCAATTGTGTAGCTTTGGAAGCTTACACACACTAAGATAAAGCAAGAAAAGGATATGTGGGAAGAGCGTTTCCATGCTTTGAGTAGAAAGCAGAAGGAGTTACAGCTTGAGTCTAAGGACAAAGAGGCACTTATTGAACTTTTTGAAGACCGAGTAATGAAGAGAAAGAGAGAGCCAAAGGTTTCATCTTCCTTTAGTATGCCTCAGCCTTCCGTTCCTTGGAAGAAGATTGTTGATCAGCTTGTCCTCGAGAAGGCTCAGATGAAGACTTCTTTTGAGTCCGAGATTCGACGCATCCGAAGGAAGTACGCGCCTGCAGTTAGATATTCTGACATTGTTGTTAGGGATCCTTAGGATGATTAGTCTCCTTTTCTCTTGTATTTTGTATTTTTGGTTTCTGAAATTGTACTCAGTGTAATCCTTCCAATTATATAAATAAAAGAGATTTTATGGTCAATCAAATTGTGCGATTGTTATTATTTATATATTTGCAAATGAAACAGTAAGTTCCTTGAACATAAAAACAATCAAAACATTACATTTCATGCATCATTTGTATAGCAGGTTTCTCTTTCGCCAGATGTCCCGTTGGTTCTTCTTCTGTGCTTCAGCCAAACTGACTCATCGATACAATACCCGTGCCAATCACTCAAGGATCATGGAATATCTAGAGCAAGAGAACAAAGACTTGAAGGAAGAGATCGCCCGCCTGACTGCCATGATGCAGTCAGTGTTAGCTGCTCATAGTCAATCATCTCCAACGCCTGCAACTCCTCATCCTCAGAGGACTGATATTTCAGAGGTTGCCACCTCTACCATTCCTACTATTGCTGCTCACTTTGTGCCTACCATGCCTGCCGGATTCCCATGGGGAGTGCCGCCTAACTTTATGCCCGAAGGTTTTGCGCCTAATTTTGCTTCCATGTCGGCATCTAGCCCGGTCATGTCTGTGCCGCCACCGATTGTTCACACTTTACCCTGTGTTAAGGACACCATCTATCATTTCGAGGCGTCTGAAGGCCCTGATGTTGATGAAAAGATGGATGAAATTAAAGACCAATTCCTTGAGTTGCGAAAGGAGTTGAAGACCCTGAGGGGAAAAGATATGTTCGGTAAGAGTGCTGCAGAACTTTGCTTAGTTCCTAATGTGAAAATCCCGATAAAGTTCAAAGTCCCTGACTTTGAAAAGTACAAGAGGAATACTTGTACACTCAGTCATCTCGTCATGTATGCTAGAAAAATGTCAACACAAACTGATAATGATTAGTTACTGATTCATTATTCCAAGACAATCTGACTGGTGCCGCTCTGTGGTGGTACATGGGTTTGGATAGTGCGAGTGTACGCACATTCAACAATTTGGGCGAAGCATTTGTGAAACAATATAAATATAATATGGATATGGCGCCGGATAGGGACCAGATGAGTTCATTATCTCAGAAGGACAAAGAGACATTTAAGGAGTATGCTTAGCAATAGAGAGAGCTTGCCGCTCATATTACTCCTCCTTTGGAAGAAAAGGAGATGACCAAGATTTTTCTCAAGACCCTGAGCTCATCTTACTATGAGCGCATGATTTCCAGTTCCCCCAGTGATTTTACCGAAATGGTAAATATGGGAATGAGGTTAGAAGAAGGTGTTCGAGAGGGACGGTTGACTAAAGAGGAGATTTCGTCTAGCAAGAAGTATGGCAGTGGGTTTTCCAGAAAGAAAGAGAATGAGACCAATGCAGTATCTGTTGGGAGGCAGAGGAGGCCTCATGTTAGAAGGAATCCACAATCCCGTCAACACCATCATCAAGTATCATTTGTCATTCTGGTATTTTCTAACAATCAATCAACACCAATTCAACAACAACGTCAACAACAGCCACCACAAAGAACAAACAACTACAACAACAACAACAACAACAATAATAATCATCAATAACAACAAAACTTTGAGAGGAAGAAGGTCTCTTTTGACCTGATTCCTATCTCTTATGTTGAACTGTATCCATCATTGGTTCTCAAGAACCTTTTGCAACCAAGAAATCCTCCACAGATTCCTAAACCACTTCCATGGTGGTACAAGCTAGAGCTTCACTGTGCCTTTCACCAAGGGGCTCCTGGCCATGATATCGGAATTGCTACCCCCTGAAGTACGAAGTCCAAAAGCTGGTAAAGAGTGGAATGGTGTCCTTTGAAGACCGTGCGCCTAATGTCACAGCTAATTCACTACCTGCTCATGGTAACCCTTCTGTCAACATGGTAGATGGCTGTCCTGGTGAGTTCAAGGTATTTGATGTCTGCTTCATTAGAAGGTCCTTGGTGACAATGCACAAGGATATATGTTTGGTGAGTGATTGTGAGCATGACCATGATGGTTGTGCAATCTACAATGTTAATCCCCGAGGTTGTATGGTTGTGAAGAGGGACATCCAGAGGTTGATGGATGAGGGTATGATTCAGATTCTCTAGTCCCATCACATGGATAATGATGTGAACGTTATAGTTCCGATATTCAATACTCCGGAGAGGGTAATAATCCAGTTCGACAACAGGAGCAGTAACAATGTCAGCAATAGATAGGTATCCCCGTTGGTTATACGGTTAGCGGGCCCCGTCTCATATGCATCCAATAAGACTGTTCCGTATCAGTATAATGCTACCATGTTAGAGAATGGTCGAGAGGTTCCTATGCCTACGACTAGTTCTGTTGTGAGCGTTGTTGATGTTACGAAAAGAGCGAATTTAATATGGTGGAGCAGTTGCTCCAAGCTAGTTCTGTTGTGACCAAAAAGAGCGAATTTAATATGGTGGAGCAGTTGCTCCAAACTCCCCCCAAGATTTCAGTGTTGTCTCTGCTTATGAACTCTGAAGCGCACAGAGAAGCATTGCAAAAAGTATTAGAACAGGCTTACATGGAGTATGATGTTACAGTGGATCAGTTCGATCATATTGTGTCTAACATCACTTCCTGAAACAATCTTAGCTTTTTGTGATGAAGAACTCCCCGAGGAGGGTAGAAATCACAACTTTGCTCTACACATTTCAATGAACTGCAAAGAGGATGCTCTGTCAAATGTATTGGTTGACACTGGTCCTTCATTAAATGTAGTCCCGAAATCAACCTTGTCAAGATTGTTGTATCAAGGAGCTCCAATGAGATATAGTGGTGTGATCGTCAAAGCTTTTGACGGTTCTCACAAGACGGTGATCGGTGAAGTGGACCTTCCTGTGAAGATAGGTCTGAGTGATTTCCAAATTACTTTCCAAGTAATGGATATCCACCCGGCCTATAGTTGCTTGTTAGGAAGGTCGTGGATACATGAGGCAGGAGTCATTACTTCAACGCTACATCAGAAACTGAAGTTTGTCAAGAATGGTAAGCTTGTTATTATCGGTGGGGAGAAGGCTTTGTTGGTAAGCCACCTGATGTCTTTCTCTTATGTAGAAGCTGGGGATGAGATTGGAACTCAGTTTCAAGCTCTATCTATTGCTGAGGAAAAGAGAGTTGGGGAACCTATGTCCTCATTCAAAGACGCCCAGAAGATTGTTGAAGATGGTATTTCTGACCAGTGGGGATAGATGGTAGAGGTCACCGACAACAAGAGCAGAGCTGGTTTGGGTTTCCAACGAGGTTCATCTGTGGTTAGAGATGAAGATGTGCAACCCAGTTTCCATAGCGGAGGGTTCATTCATGGTAATGAATAACACTTAGTTGTTGTGATCGAGGGTGATGTAAAAGAAGACTGCACCAATTTTATGACGCATGGAAAAGCTTGCGACAATTGGACTGCTATTGATGTTCCTATTATTGTGCATCGATCTAAGTAATTTCTTTTATTTGTTGTTTTTTAAAATCCTTCTCTTATGCCTAAGGGAAAAGTGAACATTGTTTGGGGATTTTCAAATTTGATCATCAATAAAATTTAATTCCATTCATCCACATCTATGATGTTTTATTTTTACTTTTTGCTTTTCCGAAAAGGGTAATCACAAAAAACATAAATCAATAAATATAATTTGTCCATCTGCATAATATTTAGTCACCAATTCACTTCTCTAAAATTAAAATATCAAATCATTATGCAGGTTGGTTTCTAAACCCATTGAATACAGTGATCCTACTTCTTCGCCAAATTTTGAATTCCCTGTGTTTGAGGCTGAGGAAGAAAGTGATGAAGAAGTATCTGATGAACTGTCTCGTCTACTTGAGCATGAGGAAAAAAGCCATTCAGCCATTCAAAGAGCAGATTGAGCTAGTCAACTTGGGTTCCGAAGATAATGTGAAGGAAGTCAAGATTGGGTCTCGACTGTGCCCAGAGGTTAAGAATGGGTTGATTGATCTTCTCCGAGAGTATTCAAATGTGTTTGCTTGGTCCTATCAAGATATGCCTGGTTTAGATTCTGAGATTGTGGAGCATAGATTGTCGTTGAAGCCAGAGTGCCTTCCAGTCAAGCAGAAGTTGAGGAGAACTCATCCTGATATGGCAGTGAAGATCAAAGAAGAAGTGCATAAGCAAATTGATGTTGGTTTCCTTGTTACCACTAAGTATCCATAATGGATGGCCAATATTGTACATGTTCCAAAGAAGGATGGAAACGTTTGTATGTGTGTCAACTATAGAGATTTGAATAAAGCCATTCTGAAAGATGATTTCACTCTGCCACACATTGATATGTTGGTAGACAATACATCTAAGTTTAAAGTCTTTTCGTGTATGGACGGATTTTATAATCCGATCAAGATGGCACCCGAAGATATGGAGAAGACCACGTTCATTACACCCTGGGGAACATTTTGTTATAGAGTGATGCCTTTCGGTTTAAATAATGTTTATGCAACTTACCAGAGGGCAATGACTACTCTTTTCCATGATATGATGCATAAAGAGATCGAAGTCTATGTTGATGATATGATTGCCAAATCCATTGATGAAGAGGAACATGTTGAGCATTTATTGAAGTTATTCCAGCGTTTGAGGAAGTATAAACTCTGTTTGAATCCCAGTAAGTGTACTTTTGGTGTTCGTTCTGGTAAGTTGTTGGGCTTTATTATCAGCGAGAAGGGTATTGAAGTTGATCCTGCCAAGGTCAAAGTAATACAAGAGATGCCTGCGCCCAAAACTAAGAAGCAACTCAGAGGTTCTCTCGGCCGCTTGAATTATATCTCAAGATTCATTTCACACATGACTACCATATGTGCTCCTATATTCAAGCTTCTTCAGAAAGATCAGTCTTGTGATTGGACCGAAGACTGCCAGAAAGCTTTTGATAGTATTGATCCGCTGTTGCGCGCGGATCAAAACGAGTAATTTTGTAAAAACGTAATACAGCGACAATTAAACTCGGATATCGTCTCAAGGATTCTTGTTTGTAATAATTAAACGTAATCGAATGGGGGGTTGGTTTGGTGTTCAATTACAAAAATGCAGAAAATAAGTGATTATGAAAAGTGATTATTTGAATAAGCTGAAACGAATCAACCCACTATATCATCTTCCGACTTATCATTGATCCCTATAAAATTCCAATTCCCTAAACGGGTCTGATCCTATTCGATTACAAAAGCTACTGACAAGCACAATAACAATTATACGAAGTCTGTCCCTGAATTCCGAGTAAAGCAAACGGATTAAAACTATTGTGAATTAAGCAAACGCAATATGATCGAACGCGATAATGCAAAAGCTACACTAATCACGAAATTGATTCAAAAGCAGACAACAATCAAATTAAAGAATTCTATCATGTAAAAACAATTAAATTAAGCAAGTAATTATGATTATAGATATAATTCAAAGGAACAGATTAATGGAAAATTATAAAAGAACCTCAAAGTGGCATCCGATTATAGTGAATTGATTCTTGGGAAATTAGTTCTCCATAGTCATTCTTTGCAAGCTCTCAAATTTGTACATGAACAGAAAAATGTAACCCTATTTTTGGCTACCTAACCTAGGTAAAAACACCCAAACCCGTTTCACAACTCAACCGGGTCAAATGTACGATCCAGGCCCAATACAACTAACCCAAACAAAATAAAAAAATAATGCAGCAGCTTCAACGAAATTTCTGGCCCTGCTACAGTCTGATTCAGCTCTCGACTTCTGAACAAACGTTATAGATCTTTTTCTTATCTTTCCATCGACTGGTATCACGTCTCAATCCGATACTCCTAGCTCAAGATATGATTTTTCTCGCGAAAGCTGCTAATGCTGAAAATTAAATACGAAAATTAAATAAGTGCAAAAATAAAATAAATTATGAAAACACATTAAAACATAAAAATAATCAAAGCAAACCGAAGAAATGCTTAAGTACAAACATGGAAGAACGTGCATCAAAATGCACTGATCAAATTCCCTCACACTTGAACTTTTGCACTCCGAGCAAAATGAAAAACAAAACAAAACACAGACACATCAACGGTTACTCATTCTAGGCTACAAGTCATCTTCGGTTAAGTTTGCTTCGATAGGTACTAATCTTGCACACTAAGGACATTGTAAGAATACTAATCCACAGTTATGCAGACATAAACCTCCTGAATACACAAATCAACTCGAATCATGTTATTATATTAAAGCCTAACTTACTCATCCTTCTTTGGCTCTTTTTCATTCAGGCGCAATCACATTAAGCCCATTATCTCCACACACTCATAGCAAGGCGACCGGTTAGTGACTCTGATCCTTTTTGCACGGGATTCTAGTACTTACATGGTATAACCCTTTTGCTTACTCAGTTGTAGTTGCGGGGGATCGGACCGTAATCCTCCCTACCAAGTTCAGCACCAGAAACCGCTGAACCAAATCAAAGAGTATATGCTTGAGCCTCTGATTCTGTCTCCGCCTGTGGAAGGAAGACCGTTGATCATGTATTTGACTGTGCTTGATGAAAGTATGGGTTGTGTTCTAGGTCAGCAAGATGAAACTGGAAAGAAAGAATATGTTATTTACTACCTCCGTAAGAAGTTCATCGATTGTGAGACTCGGTATTCTATGCTTGAAAAGACTTGTTGCACATTGGCTTGGGCTGCTAAACGTCTGCGCCAGTATATGTTGAATCATACCACTTGGTTGATATCCAGAATGGATCCAATCAAGTATATTTTTGAGAAGCATGCTTTAACTGGGAGGATTGCCCGTTGGCAGATGTTGTTATCAGAGTATGATATTGAATACCGATCTCAAAAAGCAATCAAGGGTAGTGTCTTGGCTGACCATTTGGCACACCAACCTATTGAAGATTATCAGTTAATACAATACGATTTTCCTGATGAAGAGATTTTGTACTTGAAAATGAAAGATTGTGATGAACCATTGCTTGAAGAAGGGTCTGAACCTAGTTTCCGTTGGGGCATGGTATTTGATGGAGCTGTTAATCAATATGGTAATGGCATTGGGGCAGTGATTATTACTCCTCAAGGAACACATTTTCTGTTTACAGCTAGATTAACTTTCAAGTGCACAAATAGCATGGCTAAGTATGAAGCTTGCATTATGGGGCTTGAAGAGGCCATTGATCTCAGAATCAAGTATCTGAACATCTAGGGAGATTCAGCTTTGGTTATGAATCATATCAAAGGTGAATGGGAGACGAATCAACCTGGTTTGATACTATATAGAGATTATGCGAGGAGGATTTCAACTTTCTTTATAAAGGTTGAGTTTCATCATATCCCTCGAGATGAAAACTAAATGGCAGATGTTCTTGCAATGTTGGCTTCGATGATTGTGGTAAAGTATTGGAATGAAGTTCCCAATTTGACTATGATGCGTCTTGATAGGCCAACTCACGTGTTTGTTGTTGAAGAAGTCAAAGATGAGAGGCCGTGGTATTTTGATATCAAATGTTTTCTCCAAAGTCATATTTACCCATCTGGGGCATCTTTGAAAGATAAGAAGACTTTGAGAAGATTAGCCATTAATTTCTACCTGAATGGTGATGTGCTTTACAAGAGAAACTTCTATATGGTTCTATTCAGATGCGTGGATAGACACGAAGCAGGCCTATTGATGACTGAAGTCCATGAAGGTTCCTTTGTTACTCATTTCAATGGACATGCTATGGCTAAGAAGATGTTGTGAGTGTTGGTGTAAGCCCTAGAGGCCAATACTTTTGGTACTTGTATCGAATTATTTATTAATTAATAAAAGGTTTTTTCTTTATTATATTTAATTAATAAAGTCCCTAGAATAGCTAGTCCGTTTAATGTATCAAGTATGACTTAATCATGAGATCACATTAAACATAAGGACAATATTCTTAAAGTATCCGTAGTCGAGCTTTATTGTGAAGTGGGATAACATTAAAGCATCAAGACTATTATGTTTGTAGACTGATGATCACATCTCATGGATCATGGATAAAGAGTTATCAAGTCTTAAACATAGGTATGAATATTAAGAGTAATATTTATACCGGATTGACCCGCTATGAGAATACTATATAGAAAGTTATGCAAAGTGTCATAAGTTATTCTCATGGTGATAATGGTGTATACCACTCTTCGACCTGAAACCACTATGAATCCTAGATGTAGAGTCGAGTGCTTTATTGCTGATCCAATGTTGTCCGTAACTGGATAACCATAAAGATAGTTGATGGGTACTCCACGAAGCATGCTGAGGGACATGAGTGACCTAGATGGAATTTGCCCATCCTGCATAACAGGATAAATGTCTATGGGCCCAATATTGAACTGGACAAGGATGACACGGTCTATACCTCGTGTTCAATATATACATAAGGGCAAAGGGGTAATTATACACATAATTATTATCACAGGAGGTTTTGTCAGATCACATGACATTTTCGTGACTTGGGTAGCAGTGATGTGTTGCTAGATACCGCTCATTGTTTATTATGTTAAATGCGTGATTTAATATAATTGCCAACGTCGCGAAAACCTACAGGGTCACACACAAAGGACGGATTGATGAGAAATAGAGTAACTAAGGAACACTGTAAGGTACGATGCACTTAAGTGGAATACGAAATATGGTAAGGTACCACACGCTTAAGTGATTTTGGGTATATTATAAGATATGGGCCAAAATACACTTAAGTGAGCTTTTTAGCTTGAAGCCCACACAAGTGGTTCTATAAATAGAACCCTTGGGTAGAAGCATTGTCACTCAGACTCAACTCAAGTGGAGACTTGGAATTTCGTTTCCCTCTCTCTCTCTCACACTAAAAGCCTTCATTCATACCAGCTAGCACTGAGATTGAAGGAACCCGTTCGTGTGGACTGAGTAGAGACGTTGTCATCGTTTAACATTCGTGATCGCTCCGTGGATTTGTATCCAAAGTTTTGATCGTTACAAGAGATCTGCACCAAAGGTTTGAATCGCCACAAGAGGTAACGATTCTATCACTGATCATGCCCATTCGTAAGGATCACTAAATGGAGAAATTTTTAAATTCCGCTGCGCCTTGGATGGAAATTCTCCTTCAGTGAGCAAGTTACTATTGGCTGACAATGGAATCTGACTTTTGCAAATTTGTGAAGAAATGCCACAAGTGTCAAATATATGCAGATAAGATTCATGTTCCTTCGACACTATTGAACGTCATTTCCTCTCCATGGCCTTTCTCCATGTGGGGGGTTGATATGATTGGCATGATTGAGCCCAAATCTTCAAACGGACATCGCTTCATTTTGTTGGTAATTGACTACTTCACAAATTGGGTTGAAGCGGCATATGCGAATGTAACCAAGCAAGTTGTTGTGAGGTTTATCAAAAATCAAATTATATGTCGTTATGGTGTGCCAAGCAAGATCATTACTGATAATGGATCGAACTTGAATAATAATATGGTGGAAGCTCTTTGCAAAGACTTCAAGATTGCACATCATAATTCTTCTCCCTACAGACCTAAGATGAATGGGGTTGTTGAAGTTGCAAACAAGAACATCAAGAAGATCATCCAGAAGATGGTTGTGACGTACAAAGATTGGTATGAGATGCTCCCATTTGCTTTGCATGGGTATCGTACATCTATCCGCACTTCAACAGGGGCAACCCCTTTCTCTCTTGTTTATGGAATGGAAGTTGTGCTCCCGGTAGAAGTTGAGATCCCATCATTGCGTGTGCTGATGGAAGCCAAGTTGACTGAGGCTGGATGGTGTCAGACCAGGTATGACCAGCTGAATTTGATCGAAGAAAAGAGATTGACTGCCATGTGTCATGGACAGTTATATCAGCAGAGAATGAAGAAAGCTTTTGATAAGAAGGTCAAACCTCGTGTGTTCAGGGAAGGTGACCTTGTACTCAAGAAGATTCTATCTTTCAAACCAAATTCTTGGGGCAAATGGACTCCTAATTATGAAGGCTCATATGTCGTTAAGAGAGCCTTTTCAGGCGGTGTTTTGATTCTTACAACTATGGATGGTGAAGAGTCCACTCGTTCTGTGAATGCTGATGCAATCAAGAAATACTTCGCCTAAAAATAAAAGAACAGTTCGCTAAGTTGAAAACCTGAAAAGGCGGCTTAGGCAAAAATGAGCGTCTCAGTGGATTGAACCCGAAAGGGTGATCTAGGCAAAAATTAGAGACATAAAAACAGAAAGAATCATCCTGATAAATTGAGTACCCCACCTTGGGGCAATTTATGCAAAAATTAAGGATCATGGCAAGTAACTGCATCCGGCTGATCTTCAGTTTTGAAGACATTCTTGAGCAAGTCGGTCAATTCTGATTCATCATCTCCAGCGGACGCCAAGAGCACAGTGGAAGTCAAGAGTTGGTAGAAGGATTATTGATCATTGTATTCAATGTAGCCATTTTCCATGTAAATTACCAGTTTTCAACTTTTGTAAAGATCTATGAAGCCTTCTCATTTACAGACTACCATTCTATTAAATAAAGTTGAGCTTTTTATCCAATTGTTTCTACTCTTATTTATTATTCAGCCAAACGGATTCAAATTTTTATTATGATCATTTTTGAAATTGAATTTTAAATTAAAACCATATTTTCTTAAATATATAAAAGCACTTATTTTAAGCAATCAATCTCATTTAAAGAAATATCAACAGCAGATTGAAAATCGGTAAGCCCTAAGTGAGGAGCATTATTGGTTCTCCCCAAGCAGTTGGCGTGACTCTTTTTTTCATCCTCAACAGCATTTCAGCGGCCTTTAGGCAACCGAGTTTTTGATGACATCCCTAGCTGAGTTTGTTTGTTTCCCCAATCGAGTTTGTTGGTCTCCCTTGAGTTATAGGCGCGTTATTCCAGCAATTTGTATGGTTTCGGCATAATTTTGTTTCTCCGCAAGTCATCAGAATTGCTCCTTGATTCTGAGCAGCTATTATGTTATCCTCTGCAGGGTTGTCTCCCATTTGATATGGTGTTTATCTAAAATTCCCCGCAGACTCTGTAGCAGCTTCCTCAGTAGATCCTCTTCTTTCTTCCCCATCCAGGGTCGAGCCTTCGAGATGTTTAATCTTTTCTCCAGTAGTTGTTTCCCTCTTGCATGGAGTGGCCGAGAGTTGTATTGATGATCCAGATCAATGATAGTTGTATCCTTTGTGATCGTTTTGTCAGCATAATCATCATATATACATATACATATACATATTCATAAATTTCATTATTGCATCATTTCACTTTATGATTCATTATGCCTTTGATCCTCTACTATGGTGGTACCCTTTGTCGCATCACGCGAAAAACCGGCGGGAAAACAAGAACAACAGAGCCGCCACCGTGCGTTATTTATCCCAAAAGAGGGAAAGGAAACGCTCAGAGTAAACCTGGAAAGAACATGGTCTCGCGACCAAAGAGAATGGGTTCGGGAGTCGGTTATGCGAAGGGAAGGTATTAGCACCCCTACGCATCCGTCGTACTCGACGGGATCCACGCACAAAAGGAAGGAAAATGGTTGCTAAACACTGCTCAAACACACACACACACACTGGCTGAAAGAGACACAAGAAAACAGACTGAAACTGACTCGGCAGGACATCGTATCCTGGGCCTACTTAGTCTATCAGGCATATACATCAGAGTCGAAGTAGTTCGGATTGGGGAAACGACACATGCTCGCTAGGATATCGCATCCTATGCATACGTATCTTCTCGGACGAGAGAAGAACCAGAGCATTCGTAGCTCGGCTGACACGCACACAAACAAACACAGGCAAAGGCAAACGTGGAGCCTGAATGCCAATCACTGGACTTACATCAGCATCCGGACCAAAACACGCTCAAAAAGGCAAACATGGAGCCTGACTGCCAATCAATGGGCTTACATCAGCATCCGAACCAAACACACGCACACTGGAACCCAAATGCCACTCGATGGACTTACATCAGCTTCCAAGCACACAACAAGACAAAACAAAGACACGGGCGCCCGGAGAGATCTGCTCATCTCCTGCCTACGTACCTCATCTGGTATGAGGATCAGGGCGACGTAGTTCCCCTACGCAGGGAAAAAGAACTAGCCTAACCAGATAACAGAGGGAGACGCAACACTAGGGAGACTACGACTCGAGCCTAGATGTTGTCATGCAAAATCGACCCTAAGTTAAGGTTTCTAGCTAACTGGCACGGGGAGCCAGCCTATCCTAATCGTGACTTGCACAGGAAGCAAGCCACACACCTACACTTAACTTGCACAGGAAGCAAGCCAAGCAAAACCTAACTTGCACAGGAAGCAAGTCTAAACTAACCCTAACTTGCACAGGAAGTAAGTCAAACAAACATACAAGCACAGGTAGCACACACTATACACAAGCAAGTGGCTCAAACAAGGGTTAGGTTTTAGTCGAGGGGTCATATCAACCTCAACAAACAAACCTCTGGAACTGGGTGAATGTGCTCTTAACCTTGACATTGAGAGCCAAGGTGAAGCAGATGAAGGGTGAGTGAAGATGAGACTTCACAGCTCTTATCCCTGGCCTGGGAGAGCTTAAGACAAGAATGTGTGGGTTCAGAAGGTGGGAACCCTCCTACACATTTAAAACTGACTCAACTGTACAATTGTACAAGATCTTGGGTTTGTATCTGCAATGCATCAACACAGTGGTGTGAGCAAAGCAGATGACACACAGAATAGCAGGGGATAGGTTGCATATCCCTTGGGTTCTGCCAATTGCCTCTTCACTTAGGAGGTCTTTGACTCTACGCAAGGACAAAAGTAAACAGTCACAAACATTGCCTCTTAAGGAGGACTTCAGACAGTTGCCTGGCCAAGTAACAGACCAGGTCTTCCAGACTACATGAAGATTAGAAATATACCTCAATGCAAATTGCTTATATAAGCAAAGCAAAGCAAAGCAAGTTCAAAGAACTAAGCAACTAATGGTACCTGAAATAGTCAAACAGATCAGTACACAATTCAAAAGTTAAAACAACAGGAAGTAGGAATCAACAGTCAAAACAAACAGACAAATGTGCAAAGCACAAAGCTCAAGGCATATGAGCCAAGCAACCTACAAAACAAAGAGGTTAGCTCATGATAATCAAATGAACTCAATCAAATTGTAGTGATCTCTTTGAAGCATTTGTAGCTTAACCTGAAAACATGAACTCAAACATAAGCCACAGGACCACTAGGACAAGCCTAGGGTCAAAAATGAATGAGAAAGCCAAAACAGCAAGCAATGTCCAATCAAAATCAAATTCAAACATTTAGGAAGCAAACCCAATTGGTTTCATGTTCATATCATGCACCATCATCATTTCATAAGCAAAAGAAGTCAAAGCATGGCAAATGAGAGCTCATAGAAGTCAACAGCAAGACTTGCATCAAAACCAATCTTAAACATTTCCAAAAATCACCAAATAAATCATGATCAATCACAACCCACAGCATGGTAAGCATGTCAAATTTCATCTCATTTGGACAAGTGGAAAGCAGTCAATGAAAATCAGAAAGTCAAAGCAATTTTGAACATGCTCAAAGAAGTCAACCAAACATGCCTCAACTTGAAAAATTCATAAATCAGAGATGGCATATGATAAATGAATGGGACTAAAACCATGGCAAAGATTAAGATGTCTAGTAATCACATATCAAATTTCATGTTCATCCAATAAGGTATGAGAATTTCCCAAATGAAATGGCAAGATGTGTCACACAAAGTCAACATTTGACCAGGCAGGGAATAAAAATCTCAAACAAATAGGAAATGGCATAATTAAATCCAAGAAAATTCACACATAAACTAGACATATGAGAGAAGATTCATGCAAAATTTCACATTAATTGGAGGCCAGGAAGCATGTCAACAAAAATCATGAAATGACATATCATTGGTGTGACATAAGTTGTCACACCCTAATTCAAAAATTCATACCTCACAAACCACATAGGATAAAATCATGATCTTTACATCAAAATACACATGGATGAGTGTAGATTATGCACAAAAAATTTCAGATCAAATGGATGTATCATCACAATTTCACAATGGTTTTGGCACAAGGTACAATATTCGGTCACATGTTACAAACCCTAATGCCATTTAAAAATTACTCATCAAAAAAAATCAGTAAAAATAATGATAAAAAACTAGGGATCACAATGAAGATGATGCAAAAATTCCCACTGAATTTGGAATAAAAATGAATGAAATATGATTTTTCAAAATTGTGTAACAAGAATGAAATAAATGTCGCAATAAAATGAAATAAAACAAAATCAATTAAAATAATTGGAACGAAATGGCATTTTGGTAATTGTTTTGGTATTTAAATGATACGGTGCGTATTGTTACAAAGAAAGCTGGAACATGATTGGTTAATGGCAATGCAAAAGTGCCTTCATGCACATCAATTCCAAACGCGAGCAGAACGTGATACTGGGCATTGGCTTCCTAGGGTTTCACTGTAACATCCATCAATCCGAATTTCCAGCAAGAAATTTTATCAACCAAACTCAACAAACAACATATCAACATGTTCCTCTTGCCTTGTACATTAATACTGTAACAACTATAAACACCAATTTGAACTAACAAAGAAACAAATAGCACAAACAAGTTTGGATGCATAACTTAAAAGCTAGATTTCTCCCAACTCAAGCAACCAATTAACACGATTCAAAGCTTAATGGAACCAGCAAACAGAGATCTATAAGAATCATGTCATAGTTTAGCAAATAATAAGATTCGAATTTTTACTTGATTTTGGAGCAAAGATGGAACAGTGATGTATAGAGGTCAAGTGCTCGAAACAGTTGCTATTTTAGACTTCCAATGATGAATGGAGGAGGATCCTAGCTCAGCAAGGCATGAGGTGATTCAAACACAATTCTGCCATGGATGGATGCTTGAGGAAAACAGAACTTGCTCCTTGGTTCCAGTTAGTTTATGATGGTTGAAATCAACTCACCATGGATGTTGAATGATGAAGCAACAATAGCCAATTCGTGTATTTGAAGTTTGTTGACAGAAAATTCCAAAATGAGAGAAAATGAGCATTTGAGAGAGTGAGATTTTCTGCTGGTTATGTTAGCTGCTAGGGGTTTCATTTTTGCAGAAAAAATGATGTACCTCTGCTGTTTTTGTGGTATTGAATCCAAGTCCATGGAAATGTGGGATAGAGTTGGTGAAAAAGTGTACTTTTGTCCAATTTTCAAGCAACTTGGGAATGGCTATATGTACTGCATAAAAATGACTTGGTTCATGTCACAAATGCATTTTCAGAACATGTTTGATTGGTAGAAATGGTTGGAAATGATTATCTCACAAATTCACTTTTGTACCACACTTGAAAACAATTCATGCAAGTCCAAAAATGCCATTTTGATTGGTGAAGTTTTGGTACATGAAAGTTACATTTTTGGAAAGAGGGGATCAAATGTGACTTGTGGGAAAAAACCCCACCCAAATTGGCCAAATGGTTTGAGAGATATGGCCTTTTGAAGTTCAAGATTTTGTGAAAATGATTTGATCATATCTTGACAACCATACATGGGAATTGAGAGTTCTTGGACTTTTTGGAAATGGGAGAACAAGATCTTCAACTTTCATGTTGGGCAAAAATTCATTTGAAGCTTGTATCATGATGTAAGTTTGAGGATCAAGACTTTCCATTTTGGGCAGGTTTCAATTACAGGTCCAGTTTCCATTTTTGGAAATTTCTGATCTGGCTTCAAATTCTTCAATGATGTTGTTTGCCATGATATATGAAGACTATATGGACATGAATGAGACCTCTCAAACCAATTTCCATCATCAAATCACTGATTAAATGGACAGTTGACCAACAGTTGACTTTTAGGGTTTCTGACTGACTGTGCATTGACTGATGACTTCTGAACATCCAATCCTTGACCAAAACACTTCAAATGGATCCCCAAGTCATGTGAACATGTTGGACCAACCCTAGGGCCTTGGCTCAAAGGAATTTGTACTTGCTTGCTTGGTTGACTGATCTCCTAATCAGTTTGACCTAATTTCTTGATTGGCCTGCACTTGAGGCAAATGGAACAATGCAATGCTATGCAGTGGACCATGATATGCTATGACCTAATATGAGAATGTATGTACAATGATAGGTGCAAATTTGAGGTGCTACAGCTGCCCCTATTCAATCAGCTGGGAACCCGAATGGATGAGAGCAACGGCTGTCAGACTTTCAGGGTAAACAGGGATTGAATACCAAGAACCGTAGAAATTTGCACTCTGCCGGATATGATACCAGGAGAACCACGTCATTTACTGATGACGCCTGCAATTGACAACTTCAGAAAGGCGAAACCATTTACCGATGGTTAGAAACTGGAAACTTGATATTTACCGATATCAACTTCAGCAAGACCATTTACCGATGGCTGTTGGGAAACAAATCTGATGTAAAAAGGAAGCAAGACCATTTACCGATGGTGGCTTCAAAGAAACTTGACATTTACCGATATCAAATTCAACTTGACCATTTACCGATGGCTACTGCAACTGGGGATCTGATATTTACCGATATCGAAGAAAACGGGGCCATTTACCGATGGCGGATAAAACTGGGCATTCAATATTTACCGATATCGAAGCATACAGGGCCATTTACCGATGGCGTCTCCACTTGAGGAGGAACAAAATCTTTGTGGTGTAATCAGACAAGACGTTTACCGACGACTTCTGGGGATCTTGATTTTATCAATAAGGAAACAAAGCATGACCAGACATTTACCGATGACTGGGATGAGACTCGACGTTTACCGACATCGAAAGATGATGTTTACCGACATCCAAAAACGACCAGACACTTACCGATGACTGGGAATGAGAAATTTATTGGGGAGATACAAACAAATATTCGCAACCGGAAACCAGACAGGACATTTACAGATGACTCTACTGGGGATTTCTAACTGGGGATTATCAGACATTTACCGATGACTGCAGAAAAGACTCGATGTTTACCGACATCGAAAGATGATGTTTACCGACATCAAAAAAAATGACCAGACATTTACCGATGACTGGGGAGAAAACCCGATGTTTACAGACACCGAAACAATGGTGTTTACCGACACCAAAAACGATGACCAGACATTTACTGATGACTGGGGAGAATAACCGATGTTTACAGACACCGAAACAATGGTGTTTACCGACACCAAAAATGATGACCAGACATTTACTGATGACTGGGGAGAAAACCCGATGTTTACAGACACCGAAACAATGGTGTTCACCGACACCAACAATGATGACCAGACATTTACTGATGACTGGGAGAATACCCGATGTTTACAGACACCGAAACAATGGTGTTTACTGACACCAAAAATGATGACCAGACATTTACTGATGACTGGGGGAATAACCGATGTTTACAGACACCGAAACAATGGTGTTTACCGACACCAAACAAAGAAACACACGCGGGTGCTAGCATGACACTTACCGGTATCATAAGAACGACTTTTTAGATATGTTAAGGCAAGGTTGACCACCTGCTGGGGGTCTCACTGGGGAGAAACAAACTTTCTGTCACCAACGGGTGAGGTAATAAACCTTTGTGGGGATATCAATCCTGAATGCTGTCAAGAGCAACTGTAGCAGACTTGCTGTGCTGATGTTGAATGGAATGATCCGCCTCTGCCAGGGATACGGTCTGGTGAGGTTAACACATGAATGCATATGTTTGAATTTTTCTATGGCGTAATGCTCCATATTGAATGGGAATGCTACGCAGTTTGAGGATGCAATGATCACTAAAAATGCAAAAATGCAAAAATGATGAAAAACTCCGGCTGGGGAGCCAAAACTGATTGGGTACTCCAACTCTGCGGGGAGACTCTGCAGGGAGAGCAACGACTTCTCACTCATGTTGGAGAATAGCACTGCTGTTGGGGGAAGGTAAACTCCGCTGGGGATATCCTTCAGCCCACAGATAGGATAAATGCTGGAGATAAATTTCAATGAACCTGCCTCACTCGGGGAGGAAAACGGCAAATACAGGCCTGCTGGGGATAGGCAATCCTTAGATCTGTTGGGGAATAGAAGGCACTATCCACAGACGTCTCCGCAGGGGAACACAGCTCTGATAGCTTCCAAACTTGCTTGGGGAAAATATCTGCTGGGGAAACGTCCTCACAGACGCCAACCCGAAAAACAGCGCAACAAAATGCCCCCAGGGGATACATGGACAAGATACGCTCAAGTGTCCTCAACATTCAAAATGATTTTCAAATGTTTTGTCACTTTTGCACGTTATTGTGTGGCCTTCATGTTCTTATATGCAATGCTTATCAAAAATTCGGACATTTTTGCAAACAAAACAGTAAAAATAAAAACAAAAGAGCTATTTATCTGAATAACGACTTTTATTGATTGAAAATGTGCCTGAAAAGGCAAATACATTGGGAGGCAATTCCTAGAAAGAGGTAATTGCGCACAAAAGGAAAAATCTATCCTAATGGCAACGTGAACACGGCATCCACTATTTCCCAATTCTGTTATAACTCACAGATCATCAGTTTTCCTCCCAACTCCTTGCTTTCTGAGAAGAATGACTGGACGGATCATATCTTTCGAGATGGCAGATGACAAAGCTTGATGAAGTACAGACAACTCAGACTGTAGTCTTCGCTTTAATCCCTCTTTTGGCTGGATCGCCCTTTCGGGTTTTCAATCCACCGGGGTACCCATTTTTGCCTAAGTCGCCCTTGCGGGTTTTCGACTTACCGGGTGTACAAATTTTTTCATTTTATCCCTAATTTTTGCCCGAACCTTTTCTTTCTGTTTTTGGTTCGCCGGGATGCCCCCTTTTTTTTTTGCCTGGACTCTTTTTTTTCTTTTTGTCCAGCGGGTCAATTTATGCGAAGTATTTTTTGACTACATCTGAGTTAACAGGAGACGGAAAATCTTCACCATCCATAGTTGTAAGCATCAAGGCTCCACCGGAGAAGACCTTCTAAACAACATATGGACCTTCATAATTAGGAGTCCACTTGCCCCTGTTATCTGCACCGGGAGGGAGGATCCTCTTCAAAACTAGATCACCAATCTGATAGCTTCGAGGACGCACTTTCTGATCAAAGGCTCGCTTCATCCTTCTCTGATACAACTGTCCATGGCATACAGCTGCTAGCCGTCTCTCCTCGATAAGGCTCAACTCGTTAAACCTTGTTCGAATCCACTCGGCTTCGTCCAGCTTGACATCCAATAAAACTCTCAGAGAAGGAATCTCCACTTCAACAGGTAGGACAGCTTCCATACCATACACAAGGGAGTAAGGGGTTGCCCCGGTCGACGTACGTACTGAGGTACGGTACCCATGCAAAGCGAAAGGCAGCATCTCATGCCAATCCTTGTACGTAACGACCATCTTCTGCACAATCTTCTTGATATTCTTGTTCGCCGCTTCTACAGCACCATTCATCTTCGGTCTGTAAGGAGAAGAATTGTGATGTTCAATCTTGAAATCTTTACAAAGCTCTTTCATCATCTTGTTATTGAGATTCGAACCATTGTCAGTGATGATTCTCTCAGGAACTCCATAACGACATATGATTTCTTTCTTGATGAACCGGGTAACCACTTGTTTGGTAACGTTAGCATAGGAAGCTGCTTCCACCCATTTGGTGAAATAGTCAATCGCTACCAAAATGAAGCGATGTCCATTCGAAGCAGTAGGCTCAATCTTCCCAATCATATCAATGCCCCACATGGCAAACGGCCAAGGCGAATTCATGACATTCAGAGGGCTTGGTGGTACATGCACCTTATCAGCATAAATTTGACACTTATGGCACTTCCGAGCATACTTGAAACAATCGGATTCCATAGTCATCCAGTAATAACCCGCTCTCAACAATTTCTTAGCCATTGCATGTCCGCCGGCATGAGTACCGAAGGAACCTTCATGAACTTCCTGCATTAACATGTCCGCCTCGGGTCTGTCCACGCATCTGAGCAAGACCATGTCAAAGTTTCTCTTATACAACACATCATCCTGATTCAAATAGAAGCTTCCAGCTAGCCTTCTCAGGGTTTTCTTGTCATTCTTCGACGCACCTTCAGGATACTCCTGAGTCTTGAGGAAGTTCTTGATGTCATAATACCACGGCTTCTCATCAATCACAACAGACTCGGCTGCAAACACATACGCAGGCCTCTCGAGTCGATTCACCGCAACATGTGGCACATGATTCCACCAATGAACTTTGATCATAGACGACAAAGTTGCCAAAGCATCAGCCATTTGATTCTCATCCCGGGGGACATGATACAACTTCACCTTCTTGAAGAACGTCAGTATTCTTCTGGTGTAATCTCTATACGGAATCAAATGCGGCTGATTCGTATTCCAATCTCCATTGACTTGATTGACCACTAGAGCTGAATCTCCAAATATATCAAGAGTTTTGATCCTCAGATCAATGGCTTCTTCTATCCCCATGATACAAGCCTCATACTCAGCTTCGTTGTTGGTGACGTCAAACGTCAATCTGGCAGAAAAAGGTATATGAGCACCTTTAGGATTGATCAATACTGCCCCAACACCGTTACCATTCATATTCACAGCCCCATCAAACATCAGTGTCCATTTGTCATCCGGATCCGGTCCTTCCTCGACAAGAGGCTCTTCGCAATCTTTCATCTTAAGATACATGATGTCTTCATCAGGGAATTCAAACATCATAGGCTGATAATCTTCAATCGGTTGCTCGGCGAGGTAGTCTGACAGAATACTACCTTTGATGGCCTTTTGTGACGTGTACTGAATATCATATTCTGTTAGAATCATCTGCCAACGAGCAACGCGTCCGGTGAGAGCTGGTTTCTCAAAGATGTACTTCACTGGATCCATCTTAGAAATCAATAAGGTAGTATGGTTCAACATATACTGCCTCAGTCGGCGAGCAGCCCAGGCCAAAGCACAGCAAGTTTTCTCGAGCAGTGAATATCTTGTTTCACAGTCGGTAAACTTTTTGCTAAGGTAGTATATGGCATGCTCTTTTCGACCAGACTCGTCATGCTGTCCCAATACACACCCCATCGAGTTCTCAGTCACTGACAGGTACATTATCAGAGGTCTCCCTGGAACTGGAGGTATAAGGATTGGAGGTTTCTGTAAATACTCCTTTATCTTGTCAAAAGCTTTCTGACAGTCATCATTCCACTTGATCGCCTGATTCTTTCTGAGCAGTTTGAAAATTGGTTCACATGTGGCAGTTAGGTGAGATATGAACCTTGCAATGTAGTTCAACCTCCCTAAAAACCCACGGACTTGCTTTCCGTTTTCGGTTCAGGCATCTCTTGAATAGCTTTGACTTTCGCTGGATCAACCTCAATCCCTTTCTCACTGACAATGAAGCCTAAAAGCTTCCCTGATCTCACCCCAAACGTACACTTGTTCGGATTCAACCTCAGCTTGAACTTTCTCAACCGGTCAAACAGCTTCTGCAAATTAACCAGGTGCTCCTCTTCTGTCTGCGACTTCGCAATCATATCATCTACGTACACTTCAATTTCTTTGTGCATCATGTCATGAAAAAGAGTCGTCATTGCCCTCTGATAGGTAGCACCAGCATTCTTTAGCCCAAATGGCATCACCTTATAGCAGAACGTGCCCCAAGGTGTAATGAATGTCGTCTTTTCCATGTCCTCTGGCGCCATCTTGATCTGATTATATCCAGAGAAACCATCCATGAAAGAGAATACCGAGGATTGAGCCGTATTATCAACCAATACATCAATGTGAGGTAATGGGAAATCATCTTTCGGACTCGCTCTATTCAAATCCCGGTAATCGACACACATTCTGACTTTACCATCCTTCTTCGGCACAGGAACGATGTTGGCCACCCATGGGGGATAACTTGTAACAGCCAAAAAACCTGCATCCCACTGCTTCTGAACCTCTTCCTTGATCTTAGTTGCCATGTCAGGACTCGTTCTACGAAGCTTCTGCTTGACCGAAGGACATCCTTCTCTAAGAGGTAATCGATGCACCACAATGTCTGTATCTAACCCAGGCATATCTTGATATGACCAGGCGAATATCTCCACATATTCTCTCAGCATCTCAATCAGCCTCCTCTTGACAGAGTCCTCTAAAGCAGCCCCAATCTTGATTTCTCTTTTGGCGTCCTCAGTACCCAAATTAACAACCTCCAACTCCTCCTGATGAGGTTGGATGACCCTTTCCTCCTGCTTCAGCAATCTGACCAATTCTGCAGGGAGTTCACAGTCTTCCTCACTCTCCTCTTCAGCTTGGTAGATGGGATTGTCGAAATCATACTGAGCCATAACAGAACTGTTCATAGTGAATGCCATAAGATCGCTTCTGCATGTTTAATGCTTTGTTTTAGAAAAAGAGTTCAATAAAGTCACAAAAAACAAAACATTGCCATTTTTATTGTTTTTGAAAAAAGATGAAAACAAAAAATAGAAAGACAGGGATCACAAAGTTTGATTGCAAAAAATGTCCTTCATTAATGATAATCATTAAAACATGATGAGGCCCTACAATGAATCACTACGCCTTGGGCAGATCGTAGGATTTTCATGCAAAATGACAAAACAACAGAAAATTACTCTGTCAGAAGAGTAACTTGAACCACTTCTTCAGCCGTCCAGTTGTTGATAGACCCCCCTGGTGCACACGGGCGAACCCAGTTGTCCAAATCACAATCACTGTCACAGTCTTCACTACCGGTTGCAGAGACGTCGCCATGATTCATCAGCCCAGCGCTGGTAAAGGTACTCGGACCCGCTTGACCATTCTGCTCTGCTTGGAGAGGCTCGTAACCAACGCCAAATTTGTCTTCTTTGACAGGCAAATCCACCATCTTGCCCCAGCCTTCAGCTTTGCCAGAATCAACAACCTCCTTAGCCTGCTTGTAAGAAGTAATTGAAGCACCTGGCTTCCTCTGCTCAGCGTACGCCACTTTCTCAAGAGCCACAGTCTCAAACGCCTGGCATAAGGTTTCGTGGATCTCGCCATCCACCTCAACATATTTGAACGAGGATAGATGACTCACCAGAATCTCTTCTTCACCGCACACAGTCACAATCTGACCGTTCCAGACATACTTGAGCTTTTGATGGAGAGTCGACGAGACTGCCCCTGCTGCATGAATCCATGGACGCCCCAATAAACAACTATAGGCGGGCTGGATGTCCATAACATAGAAGATGATATCGAATACCTCAGGACCTATCTTCACAGGCAAGGTAACTTCCCCACACACAGAACGTTTGGATCCGTCGAAAGCACGAACGATCAGGTCACTGGGAGTAAGCACAAACCCTTCCACATCAATCTTCTTCAGAATCTGCTTAGGCAACACATTCAGCGACGACCCGGTGTCTACCAATACGTGAGACAACACTGCCCCCTTGCACTCCATGGTGATGTGCAAGGCTTTGTTATGGTTCGCCCTTCAGGCGGTAAGTCCAGGTTGGTGAATCCTACACCATGCCTGGTGCTCACATTGGCCATCACACCCTCCAGTTGATTGACAGAAATCTCCTGAGGCACGTAAGCCAGATTCAACATCTTCAGCAAGGCATTACGGTGTGCCTCAGAGCACAACAACAGTGAAAGTATAGAAATCTTGGACGGAGTTTGATTCAACTGATCTACAATCTTGTAGTCACTCTTCTTGATTATCTTCATAAACTCCTCCACGTCCTTCTCAAATGACCCCTCGGGCGCTTCCTTCTGGACAGGCTCTTCCTCAACCACAGCTTGCTTACCCTTTGCTTTGGCGAGAGCCTCAGCATTATTGTCCCTCAAAGGCTGCGGTGCGAACAGACGACCGCTTCTGGTAAAACCTCCTGGACCCCCTACATTATCCACAGCCGGACCAACAGTTGCAGGAACTCTATTCGGTAAACCAATTGTCACTGGAGTTTGATTCACTGGTCTCGTCTGACTTTCAGCCCTTCTGTTACTGCGGTGAGCATTATCATACTTCCACGGCACGGCTCTACTATTCTCAACAGCCCTTCTTCCAGACGCGGCGATAGTAGTTGGAGCACTGATGGTTACAGGCACGGAAATGGTAACTGGGGTACCATTTGTTGCAGGTGCACTAACGACCCTTTGTCCACGTCCTTCAGACGGTTTAAAGTAAATGGTGATAGTTGACACTGTTCCACGATCTTTTACAGCCCTACTGAATTGCAAACAACCCTCATCCATCATACCCTGGATACCGGCCCTTAACTGGTCGCAACCATTCTCAGATTCTGCACAGCCCAAACAATCCTCATCACAGCCCGAGTAGACACCCCCATTCAGCAGACGGCCCTTCACAACTAGCAGAGAAGTCTGAACATCATCAACATTAACAACCAGATCTTCAGCTTCTTTCCCCTCAATATTGTTCACTCTATGCCCACCATGCTGAGGCATAGGGTTGTTTACGACGTTAGGCACTGGAGCGAAGTTGATCGCCTTGGCATCGATCAAATCTTGGACCTTGTGCTGGAGAGCCCGACACTTCTCAGTATGATGCCCTGGTGCCCCAGAGTGAAAGTCACAACGGACGTTGGCGTCGTACCCAGGAGGCAATACTGTAGGCGGAGCCATTGTACGCAACTCAACCATCCCCAACCTGAGTAGTTCGGGCAGCAGTTCGGCGTACGACATGGGTAGCGAATCAAAACGTCGATCAGGCATCCTTTGTCTGGGCTGATACGGACGTTGCTGTTGTTGTTGTTGCGGTTGTTGAACTCTTTGTTGTTGTTGTTGACGAGGTTGAGGTGCCGGAATGGTCACTGCAGCAACTTGACAGTGTTCACTTCTGTTCTGATCTCTGCGGTGTTGAACAGCATTAGTTTCACCCTCTCTTCGACGAGGTGCCCCAGCAAACGGCTTCTTAGAAGAAGAGGAACCAGCATCTTGGATCTTCCCAGTTTTAATCAAGCTCTCAGTCCTCTCTCCACAAATGACAACATCAGAAAAACTACCGAATGGGCAGCTCCCCATCCGGTCCATAAACACACCCTGAAGAGTACCGATAAACATATCTGTCAACTCCCTCTCCAGCATAGGGGGTTGAACTCTAGCAGCCAGTTCACGCCACCTCTGGGCGTACTCCTTGAAGCTCTCATTGGATTTCTGACAAAGACTCTGCAGCTGAGTCCGGCTCGGTGCCATGTCCATGTTGTGTTTATATTGCCTCAAGAAGGCCTCACCCAGATCCCTCCAACAGCGGATAGAATCTCTCTTCAATTCCATGTACCAGTCCAAAGAAGCCCCAGATAGACTATCTTGGAAAAAATACATCCACATCTTTTCATCATCGGTATACGCAGAGATTTTTCGATAATAAGCCTGCACATGGGTGCGAGGGCAAGAAGTACCGTTGTATTTATCGAAGGACGGTGCTTTGAACTTGTAAGGGATTCTCAAACCTTCCACCAACCCCATATTGGTAACATCAAAACCGAGAGAATTCTGACATTCCATAGCTCGGATCTTCTCAGCAAGGGCATCAACTTTACGATCCCTCTCATCAACCCTTCCCAGAACGTCTTCGTCTTCACTGAGCAGAGAAAACATATCCTCTTGTCTGTCAACAATCGGAGCAGGATTACGGGCCGGGGCACGGACTGCTCTGGCATTAGCGGCATCTGGAGCAATAGGTTGACCGTTGATTCGAATACC
Source organism: Lathyrus oleraceus (assembly GCF_024323335.1). Taxonomy (NCBI): domain Eukaryota; kingdom Viridiplantae; phylum Streptophyta; class Magnoliopsida; order Fabales; family Fabaceae; genus Lathyrus; species Lathyrus oleraceus. The sequence continues at coordinate 134,689,203 of NC_066584.1, forward strand.
CCCAACTCATCACCTACAGCATAGTTGTTGATGGGTACAGCAGCAGCAACATTATTATCATTGACCGGGCCTCCCTCTGGCGGAGCATGGTTGACCGGTGGAATTGCAGCCTCTTGTCTCTGAACCATGGCTCGAAGTTCTTCTTGACCTTGTGCAACCCCTTGCATCATATTCATAAACTGGGCCATGTTAGCCTTCATCTCAGCCAACTCAGCTTGAACTTGATCCATACCTCTCTGTTGATTCAGTCTTGTTGAGTAGCGGTGCGGACGTTGATCAGCTATCCTGCCTGAACAGGAACCAAGAGTGAGAAGTCACGACCAAGAACACCTGTTATGCAAAATGATATGAGTATGGTGCTAATGATGCGTATGATGCACATGATATGTTCATTCCTCAGGCATTCAAAGAGCCTGAGTCATCCTCAAAAGATGGCAACCTGCAGCAAGAACAACACAGAAGCACAGAAACAACATACACAAGAGTGATGAGTACAAGGTGAAACCAACAACCTCATCTATATGAGTAACAGGATCATACAACAAAGTCGACAAAGAAAATCCAAACAATCGGAGTACAACAATGAATCCCATCCAACAAGCCTGGAGGTGATTCTCAACATACATATCAAAGATACAAGCTAAGACAAACGGCCTCCCGGAATGAGAGTCTTCAAGTACTGACACTGGTCTATCAACAGGTCACATTCTGAACATTCTGGCAAAAGAGTGATCTTCTCCTTCAGTTGTCGTCTAAGCTCTACCACTTCTCCTCCAAGGTGGTTCTCTGATGCCTGTCTCAAGTCTACTTCCTTCTTCAACTGGATGTCTTTATCTCTGAGTTGCTTCTCCAAGTCTCTGATCTTCTTCTGATAGCTGGCCTCAACCCTCTGCAGCCTCAAGCACTCCCGGTGTTCTGCATCTAACATGCTCTCCATCTCCTCGTAGGATCTCTTCTTGCTTCTCAGTCTGCTAGCATCTTCTTCTCGCACTCCTCTGAGTTGATGAGCCAAGTTCAACCTATCAGCTTTGGCTTTGTACAGCTCCATCTGGGTATCTTGCTCCTTCTCTCTCAAACGGCGATTCTCCATCAGGGCTTGCTTGTAGTGCTCCGCAGGCACACTCTCAGCAAGGATCAAAGGTGGTTGCTCCTGCAACGGCTCCATCCTATCGTAGGGTAACAACAAAGTTTCTACTCTCTCCTTGACCCAATCAGTGTAATCAGGCATAGCAACGGCAAACTTCTTCCCTAAGACAGATCCATCCTTCACACCAATAGACTTCCAAGCTCTTCCTATCTGCTCCAATCTATCGGGTCACTCTGCTTCTCAAAATACACACTTTCAGCTACCTCAGCCTCAAGTGGTCTTCCCTTCATCACAAACCCCAACTGGCGAAGAGAAAGAACCGGGTTGTAATTGATGCAACCCCTAGTCCCTACGAGTGGCACATTACGGAATCCTCCACAGCTCATAATGACGTTACGCACATCCATCCGGTAAGATTGCCACCTGATATCATAGGAGGTAAGAGACATAACCCTCTGAGTCCACTTATGCGTGCTCTGAGCATCCACAAAAGGTCCACTGACTGGCAGGAGAGACAAGAACCATCTGAGCAAAAGCGGGAGACAACACCTGATAGCCCCACCCTTACCATGCCTACTGTGAATAGCATAGTAAGTGTCAGCTAATAGAGTAGGAACTGGATTTCCTCCAATGAAAATACTGACTGCAGCATAGTCAACAAAATTGGGCATACTCGGAAACAGGACGATCCCATAGATCATGACGGCCAACTGAGCATGAAAGGCTTCCCAACTTCCCTTCTCTGCTTCTTCTCTAGCTACCCTCAACAGAAACTTCAAAGGCAATCCTACAACATCCCCACTGGACTTCCAACTATCACTGACTTCCTTGATACCCAAATGGAGAGCTCTGGCAACAACTCTGAAATCAACCTCCTTGGGCACATCCAAGAAAGGAACCTGATACCGGACCGGGACACTCAGCAGAATGGAGTACTCCTCAAGAGTAGGCGCCAACTGATAATCTTGAAAGGTGAAACAATGAAGCTCTGGGTCGTAGAACTGTAGAAGAGTCTGCAACGGCACCGGATCGACTACCATCTTCAACAGTGTCAGAATATCTCCATACTGGTCAACAAACCCCTTCTGGTTACCACTGGTCATAAGGTTGCTCAACTCAATCAGAGACGTCAAAGGTTCACGGTGAAAGCTGTAGGAACAAGTCTTCCGCTTCAACTCTGGGACTGTTGCCATCTCTATCAGTGAACAAGCTCTGGAATGTACCTGAGAAATGATATGCATGCAGGGATTAGTTTTTTTTTTTCTTTTCTTTTTTTTGTATCTTTTTATTGCGTTTCTTTTGAAAAATAAATATGCTATGATGCAAATGATGCAGACACGACTGGTTGGCTGTGTCTCTCAGAACACAGGATCAAAACTTCGGCTTGAACTCGGAACCACAAATTCATCTGAAACCCAAAGTCATCTGAGACCCCAAACTTCTGAACCAATAGTCACCAACAGGATCACAAGTCACCAACAAGTCACCAACAAGTCACCAACTGTACCTGTAATAATGATCATTCCCTCCCCACTCACGGGTGTCATCTAGGCCAGGGTAAGGTCGAGAGAAACGCAGCATAAATAACCTTTCGCAGAATATCATCATATACACACCCGAAGTATGTAACGATAATATCCCACCAGGGTCTGAACTGCTCGTGATATCAATGTTCCGCTAAGTGGCGCAATACCACCCGCTTCCCATGAATCACTCTATTCCTAAGTATCCTAGATTTCACTCATGGCCTGGGTATTGGGCCTTTTACCTCATGTAACTCCCACCCCAACAGAGAGAAACAGACAACCAGCCAGGTGAACAGATGAATATGAATGCAAACATTAATGCAAACAAATAAATGCAAACAGTAAATGCACATATATACAAATGAATGCAATAAACAACAGCAAAAGCAACCAAACCCTATCCTAGAGAGCGCTAGGAGAGACTCGCTTAGGGAAGACGGACCAGCACAGGTCAACTTCTCTATAGTCCCCAGCAGAGTCGCCAGCTGTCGCATCACGCGAAAAACCGGCGGGAAAACAAGAACAACAGAGCCGCCACCGTGCGTTATTTATCCCAAAAGAGGGAAAGGAAACGCTCAGAGTAAACCTGGAAAGAACATGGTCTCGCGACCAAAGAGAATGGGTTCGGGAGTCGGTTATGCGAAGGGAAGGTATTAGCACCCCTACGCATCCGTCGTACTCGACGGGATCCACGCACAAAAGGAAGGAAAATGGTTGCTAAACACTGCTCAAACACACACACACACACTGGCTGAAAGAGACACAAGAAAACAGACTGAAACTGACTCGGCAGGACATCGTATCCTGGGCCTACTTAGTCTATCAGGCATAGACATCAGAGTCGAAGTAGTTCGGACTGGGGAAACGACACATGCTCGCTAGGATATCGCATCCTATGCATACGTATCTTCTCGGACGAGAGAAGAATCAGAGCATTCGTAGCTCGGCTGACACGCACACAAACAAACACAGGCAAAGGCAAACGTGGAGCCTGAATGCCAATCACTGGACTTACATCAGCATCCGGACCAAAACACGCTCAAAAGGCAAACATGGAGCCTGACTGCCAATCAATGGCTTACATCAGCATCCGAACCAAACACACACACTGGAACCCAAATGCCACTCGATGGACTTACATCAGCTTCCAAGCACACAACAAGACAAAACAAAGACACAGGCGCCCGGAGAGATCTGCTCATCTCCTGCCTACGTACCTCATCTGGTATGAGGATCAGGGCGACGTAGTTCCCCTACGCAGGGAAAAAGAACTAGCCTAACCAGATAACAGAGGGAGACGCAACACTAGGGAGACTACGACTCGAGCCTAGATGTTGTCATGCAAAATCGACCCTAAGTTAAGGTTTCTAGCTAACTGGCACAGGGAGCCAGCCTATCCTAATCGTGACTTGCACAGGAAGCAAGCCACACACCTACACTTAACTTGCACAGGAAGCAAGCCAAGCAAAACCTAACTTGCACAGGAAGCAAGTCTAAACTAACCCTAACTTGCACAGGAAGTAAGTCAAACAAACATACAAGCACAGGTAGCACACACTATACACAAGCAAGTGGCTCAAACAAGGGTTAGGTTTTAGTCGAGGGGTCATATCAACCTCAACAAACAAACCTCTGGAACTGGGTGAATGTGCTCTTAACCTTGACATTGAGAGCCAAGGTGAAGCAGATGAAGGGTGAGTGAAGATGAGACTTCACAGCTCTTATCCCTGGCCTGGGAGAGCTTAAGACAAGAATGTGTGGGTTCAGAAGGTGGGAACCCTCCTACACATTTAAAACTGACTCAACTATACAATTGTACAAGATCTTGGGTTTGTATCTGCAATGCATCAACACAGTGGTGTGAGCAAAGCAGATGACACACAGAATAGCAGGGGATAGGTTGCATATCCCTTGGGTTCTGCCAATTGCCTCTTCACTTAGGAGGTCTTTGACTCTACGCAAGGACAAAAGTAAACAGTCACAAACATTGCCTCTTAAGGAGGACTTCAGACAGTTGCCTGGCCAAGTAACAGACCAGGTCTTCCAGACTACATGAAGATTAGAAATATACCTCAATGCAAATTGCTTATATAAGCAAAGCAAAGCAAGTTCAAAGAACTAAGCAACTAATGGTACCTGAAATAGTCAAACAGATCAGTACACAATTCAAAAGTTAAAACAACAGGAAGTAGGAATCAACAGTCAAAACAAACAGACAAATGTGCAAAGCACAAAGCTCAAGGCATATGAGCCAAGCAACCTACAAAACAAAGAGGTTAGCTCATGATAATCAAATGAACTCAATCAAATTGTAGTGATCTCTTTGAAGCATTTGTAGCTTAACCTGAAAACATGAACTCAAACATAAGCCACAGGACCACTAGGACAAGCCTAGGGTCAAAAATGAATGAGAAAGCCAAAACAGCAAGCAATGTCCAATCAAAATCAAATTCAAACATTTAGGAAGCAAACCCAATTGGTTCATGTTCATATCATGCACCATCATCATTTCATAAGCAAAAGAAGTCAAAGCATGGCAAATGAGAGCTCATAGAAGTCAACAGCAAGACTTGCATCAAAACCAATCTTAAACATTTCCAAAAATCACCAAATAAATCATGATCAATCACAACCCACAGCATGGTAAGCATGTCAAATTTCATCTCATTTGGACAAGTGGAAAGCAGTCAATAAAAATCAGAAAGTCAAAGCAATTTTGAACATGCTCAAAGAAGTCAACCAAACATGCCTCAACTTGAAAAATTCATAAATCAGAGATGGCATATGATAAATGAATGGGACTAAAACCATGGCAAAGATTAAGATGTCTAGTAATCACATATCAAATTTCATGTTCATCCAATAAGGTATGAGAATTTCCCAAATGAAATGGCAAGATGTGTCACACAAAGTCAACATTTGACCAGGCAGGGAATAAAAATCTCAAACAAATAGGAAATGGCATAATTAAATCCAAGAAAATTCACACATAAACTAGACATATGAGAGAAGATTCATGCAAAATTTCACATTAATTGGAGGCCAGGAAGCATGTCAACAAAAATCATGAAATGGCATATCATTGGTGTGACATAAGTTGTCACACCCTAATTCAAAAATTCATACCTCACAAACCACATAGGATAAAATCATGATCTTTACATCAAAATAAACATGGATGAGTGTAGATTATGCACAAAAAATTTCAGATCAAATGGATGTATCATCACAATTTCACAATGGTTTTGGCACAAGGTACAATATTCGGTCACATGTTACAAACCCTAATGCCATTTAAAAATTACTCATAAAAAAAAATCAGTAAAAATAATGATAAAAAACTAGGGATCACAATGAAGATGATGCAAAAATTCCCACTGAATTTGGAATAAAAATGAATGAAATATGATTTTTCAAAATTGTGTAACAAGAATGAAATAAATGTCGCAATAAAATGAAATAAAACAAAATCAATTAAAATAATTGGAACGAAATGGCATTTTGGTAATTGTTTTGGTATTTAAATGATACGGTGCGTATTGTTACAAAGAAAGCTGGAACATGATTGGTTAATGGCAATGCAAAAGTGCCTTCATGCACATCAATTCCAAACGCGAGCAGAACGTGATACTGGGCATTGGCTTCCTAGGGTTTCACTGTAACATCCATCAATCCGAATTTCCAGCAAGAAATTTTATCAACCAAACTCAACAAACAACATATCAACATGTTCCTCTTGCCTTGTACATTAATACTGTAACAACTATAAACACCAATTTGAACTAACAAAGAAACAAATAGCACAAACAAGTTTGGATGCATAACTTAAAAGCTAGATTTCTCCCAACTCAAGCAACCAATTAACACGATTCAAAGCTTAATGGAACCAGCAAACAGAGATCTATAAGAATCATGTCATAGTTTAGCAAATAATAAGATTCGAATTTTTACTTGATTTTGGAGCAAAGATGGAACAGTGATGTATAGAGGTCAAGTGCTCGAAACAGTTGCTATTTTAGACTTCCAATGATGAATGGAGGAGGATCCTAGCTCAGCAAGGCATGAGGTGATTCAAACACAATTCTGCCATGGATGGATGCTTGAGGAAAACAGAACTTGCTCCTTGGTTCCAGTTAGTTTATGATGGTTGAAATCAACTCACCATGGATGTTGAATGATGAAGCAACAATAGCCAATTCGTGTATTTGAAGTTTGTTGACAGAAAATTCCAAAATGAGAGAAAATGAGCATTTGAGAGAGTGAGATTTTCTGCTGGTTATGTTAGCTGCTAGGGGTTTCACTTTTGCAGAAAAAATGATGTACCTCTGCTGTTTTTGTGGTACTGAATCCAAGTCCATGGAAATGTGGGATAGAGTTGGTGAAAAAGTGTACTTTTGTCCAATTTTCAAGCAACTTGGAAATGGCTATATGTACTGCATAAAAATGACTTGGTTCATGTCACAAATGCATTTTCAGAACATGTTTGATTGGTAGAAATGGTTGGAAATGATTATCTCACAAATTCACTTTTGTACCACACTTGAAAACAATTCATGCAAGTCCAAAAATGCCATTTTGATTGGTGAAGTTTTGGTACATGAAAGTTACATTTTTGGAAAGAGGGGATCAAATGTGACTTGTGGGAAAAAACCCCACCCAAATTGGCCAAATGGTTTGAGAGATATGGCCTTTTGAAGTTCAAGATTTTGTGAAAATGATTTGATCATATCTTGACAACCATACATGGGAATTGAGAGTTCTTGGACTTTTTGGAAATGGGAGAACAAGATCTTCAACTTTCATGTTGGGAAAAAATTCATTTGAAGCTTGTATCATGATGTAAGTTTGAGGATCAAGACTTTCCATTTTGGGCAGGTTTCAATTACAGGTCCAGTTTCCATTTTTGGAAATTTCTGATCTGGCTTCAAATTCTTCAATGATGTTGTTTTCCATGATATATGAAGACTATATGGACATGAATGAGACCTCTCAAACCAATTTCCATCATCAAATCACTGATTAAATGGACAGTTGACCAACAGTTGACTTTTAGGGTTTCTGACTGACTGTGCATTGACTGATGACTTCTGAACATCCAATCCTTGACCAAAACACTTCAAATGGATCCCCAAGTCATGTGAACATGTTGGACCAACCCTAGGGCCTTGGCTCAAAGGAATTTGTACTTGCTTGCTTGGTTGACTGATCTCCTAATCAGTTTGACCTAATTTCTTGATTGGCCTGCACTTGAGGCAAATGGAACAATGCAATGCTATGCAGTGGACCATGATATGCTATGACCTAATATGAGAATGTATGTACAATGATAGGTGCAAATTTGAGGTGCTACACCCTTTCCCCATATAGATTTAGTGTATCTGTCCTCTTTCAATTGTAGAGTGACATCCCAATAAGCAGAAAAACTTTAACATTTCTCTTTTCCCCACTGAGTTATTTCCTTGTGGATGATTATTATTTTAGTTTCCTCCCTAGTTGATTATCTGGATGGAACCACTCCCCTTGGGTTATATCCTCATTGGGTTGAGTCCTTTGATTGACCTTTTCTTTATAGATCTTACCTAGATAAAAGCTTTTGGTCCCCTGAGAGCCTATTACCCAGTAATTGATAATATTCTTCTCATGTTTGTTACTTTTGCCCAATACCCGACAAGAACAACCTTTGTTTCCCCAGCGAATTCATGTCCACGTTTCCCCAGGAAGTATGTCCTTGATATGTTCATCCTAACCGATGATGGATATGTTCTTCCCCTACTTTGAGTTTATCCTTGATATGTTCATCTTAACCGGTGACGTATATTCTCTTTTTGTTTTCTACCCAGTAAAAATGTAGTTGTAATCCCTATTTTATTCCCCAGAGGGTTAATCCTTGATATGTTCATCCTAACCGATGACGGGTTTCCTTCTCTTTGTGGTCTTCTGCCCAATAGTCGGTAGTTGTAAATCCTGCTTTTCTCCTTGTTGCAGAGTCTATCCTTGATATGTTCATCCTAATCGATGACAGATATTCTCTTTTTGGTATTCTATCCAGTAACTCATAGATACAATTCCTATTTCCCCCCTCTGAGTCTATCCTTGATATGTTCATCCTAACCGATGACAGATATTCTTTTTTCGGTATTCTATCCAGCATTCGATAGATGTAATTCCTATTTTGTCAGGAAGTTTATCCTTGATATGTTCATCTTAACCGGTGACGGATATTCTCCCTAGATTCCCCAGGCAAGTCTATCTTTGATATGTTCATCCTAACTGATGACGAATTTTCTTTCCTTTGAGTCTATCCTTGATATGTTCACTTTATCCAGTGACGAATATTCTCTCTTTTTGGTTTTCTGCCCAGTAATCGGTAGTTGTAAACCCTATTTTTGGCTTTTCCCCAGCAATTTATTCTTACCCAGTAACCGGTAATGAATACACCTCTTGGTTGCCTTCAGCAAGTCATCCTTGATATGTTTATCCTAACCGGTAATGGATGTCCTCCTTGTCAGATTTTTGTTATCCCTTTACCCAGTAACCGGTGATAGATAATAGATTTCTGCTCCTCCTGTGTTGAAGATCTTTTCTTCCCCCAGTTGAGTTTGAGTGCGCATTTCCTTAGTGAAATCGTTGTTTCCTGTTTGGTTCGAGTATTTCAGTTTTGTTTTGATTTACCCGTTTCCCCTGCAGATGTTCCTTTCGTTCCCCGACTGAGTCTTTCCATCGATTTATTTTCATGGAATCCCTCGAGTCCCCTAGTTGTTTTCAAGTCGTAGCCTGGCCTACGCGCGACCTTTTCATCCCCCCGGAGTCTCGGTCTCCCCAGTAAGTTTTCCTTACGGAATGCATTATACTCTTGTGGACTTTCAATCTCTCAGGATTCTTTTCCTTTGTGGCAATATCTCCTCACAAAGATTATTTCAACATAACATTTCATATGCATCATGAGGTCTCTTAAGGACCAAAATTTGTTTCTATATGTTGTTATTTAAGCCCATTCTACTGAGTCGATGCGGAGATTTTTACCTTCACCTCCTCAGTTAGAACTTCCTTAAATAGGGGCAGCTGTAAGACCCCAATTTTGACCCTAAGATCCCTCATGCTTTCTCATCATGTGCATTGGCATTGGGATCACAACTTGGCATCCTCCTTACCCCTTATTTATTGGGTTTGTATTGGGAGAGATCACCAAGCATTATTTGATTGTATCATACTTTGTATCTTTATCATTTACTAACCAAAATACCAAAAATATGTCTTTGTATTTGTCTAACTCTTTTGTTGGTAGTGCACATGCTCACCTTTGATTCATCAAGCCCATATCTAAGGTTTAAGACCCTCAATACAAGGAGCTCAATCAAGAAGTGGTCTACTATGGCTCTAAGCATCATATATGGATCCCCATGAGCTTCACATGTTATTTTGGTCAAGTAATCATCAAGAGTTTGGAGATGGTTTGCCTTGGAAACCCTAATTCATCTGGGTATCTTGTGTAACTTTTTCAACAAGCTTCTCCAACAATTGATCAAATAATTCAAGGGATACTTAAAAATTCATCATCTTATGCATATATGATCTCCCATGAGTCCTAAAGGTCAAGAGAATTACAAGTTAGCAAGTTGTTGATGGTGGTTGACCAAAGGAATTCATCTGATCAAAACTGGGTTCCCTAGACCCTATCTCCTATAATTTTTGTCATATGAAAATGATTCCAAGAGAAACGTTACTCTAAATTACATTCCAAACAACTTTCATGTAAAGGTCTAGAGCTAGTTTAGCTTGGAAAGTCATTTTTTATGGTGAAAGATTATAGGTCATTTTGTCTAAACCCTAATTTGGAAGTCAACTTCCCAAGGCCATAACATGCTCAATTTTTATGATATGAAAGATTTCCAAGTTTCACAATTAAATTCAAGATGTCTACTTCAACTTTTATGTTTGGATGAAGAGCAAATTCAACTTTTATGTGCATGTGACATGAGGAGACATTATAGGTCATTTTGGACCAATGCCATTGAACAAGTGATTTTCCTCAACTTCAAAAATGCATAAATCCTTCATATTAAATCCAAATAAGGTCAAATTAATGACCATTTTGAAGGAAATTTATAGAGATACAACTTTTATGAAGGAAACTTTCTCATTTGAAGCTCACATGAAAAGTTAGCCAAGATGGAATAAGTGAACATATGGCTTGACACTTAGAAATGTTTTTGACATGTTTGATTTTCCCAACTTCCACCTAAAAATTCATCATGATCCAAGCTTCAAATGAAAAAGTGTTCAAGATGAAAGTTGTTCCTCTTGATCTAACCTTTCCAAAAAGTCTAATTTCATCCATTTTGGACAAGATTTGAATGGGTTGCGCATGGCTTGAACATGAATGATCATTTGGCACAAATTGAACTTAAACATTCCATACACCAATGCATAACATTCCAATGTGATTTCAGCAAGGCTTGTACTCAATTATGGATCAGAAGAAATGATTACATGGGCCTGTTACACGCCCATGCACCCATGCAATGTACATTGCTATTTTTGGATTTCATTTCAAGTGTTCAAATATCAATTGGTTTTGCTATAAATAGAGCCCTCTATGCTCAGAAACAAGGACCCTGTGCGCCAACTTTGAATCCATACCTTCAAACCCTCTCATTTCAAAGGATAACCTTGTTAATTTCCATTGGAAATTGAGTTTGAATCTCATTGTTTTGAGATTCGAAACTCCAAGAGTCTTGAGCTTTTCATCCATTCATTTTTACTCCTTCAAGTGTCCTACACAAGATCAAGAGCAAGCAAGAGCAAGATCAATCAAGCACAGACCTGCATTGAAGGTATTTTCCAGAATTTTTCATCTCTTCGATTCTCACTCAATTCTCCATAATTCTCTTGGATCTTTGGTTGTCTGAAGTCCTACCAATGTAGGCAATAAGATTGAGTTGCTTTGAGGTCAAATCGAAGCAACTCAGATCGTGCACCTCAAATTTTAACTCCTTGTATCTCTCAATATACTTGGAGTTAGGATAAATTGAGGTCAGATTCGAGCTCAGAGGAATTTTTACTTTAAATCCATGTCCTTATTTTTAATTTTGGTGATGGTTGTGGATGAAGCAGTCCGGTGAAGCTCATCGGAGAAGAAGACCGGAGCTTTGGCTCCGGTGGTGAGTTGGCATTCATCTAAGCCACTTGATCCATTTGAAATGATCTAATCTCGCGCGTTGAACTGATTACCACTTGTGTTACGCTTTGACTCGTGACTATGGTGGAATGCGCGCTAGCAGCCACTTGATCTGTCACCTCAATTAATGAGGGAGATCAAGTGGTCCACATTTTTTCTCATTTTCTGATTTTCATTTTATTTGGTTTATTTTCATTAATTCATATTAATTTTAATATTGGTCCAAAAAATATGAGAGTTTCACCAAAAAAATTTAAATAAACTCCTCTTTCATTTTCTGAATTAAAATTGTTTTTTGGATCATTATTAATATTTTTTATGATTTAATTGATTTTGTGAATATTTTTAATTGTTTAAAAATACTTTTAAGTTTCCAAAAATTATGAAATTTTTTCTCCAATGTCCTTTGACCTTGTTTTACCTATGATAAATCTCATGGCCATTTATTTGGTGTTTTGATGAGGTTTTAGGATTTTGACAAACCATAATTTAATTTAATGTATTATTTAATTAATTTTAATTGTTTAAATGCAAAATAAATTATGTTGAGCTTCTAATATTGACTTGTTGAGTTTGACTTGTGTTGTTGGGCCTTGGTCAGGATTAATTTGACTTTGTTGAGTTAACATCATTGGATTTAGGGGATTGATGAAATATACCTTTCATCTCCCAAAATGAATGAATGATTTTAATTTGATAAAAGTCCTCCTTTGACCAATTTGTGTTGACTCCATTCCCCCTCCCTCTTCATCTCAATACCCTTCTTTGTTCATTCATGTCATGCACCTATGATATCTCTATATCCTAAGGCTAGTTGATTGCAAAATTAACATAAGTGTGGATGAGATTAGGTCCACCTCTTTTGCATATTATTTTTGTGTGTGGTGTGTTTTAGGAGCATAGTTCATTATACTATGTCTCTAACATGCATTAACACCAAAATTTCTATTGCCCGACCTCAAATAGTTGTGACTTCTACATAAGTCCAATTATGATTGCTTAACATAATGCTATATGTGTGACACAAAAGGCATATCATTCTAGTAAGTGAGATTGTAAGTGTCCTCTCTTTCATGGTATTGTGTGGAAACTTGGCCTTTTTTCATTCTTTTGGAAGATGTCTTGGTTCAAGGATTCATGCTTGTGAATAGTGGGTTGAGCGTTCTCCAAAGAATGACTTAAACAAAACAAAAACAAAAGTAATACTAACTTCTAATCAATTAACAATTAACATTTAATTTCAAGCCATTTATTTTTTATGTACTTTAATTTTGAGCTCTTATTCATTTGCCATTATTCATACCATTTAAGTTGTTTACTTTAATGTCATTTTCATTTTGCTCATTTGAGCCATATCTTGTGATTATTCTGTGATGGTATATATTTGTTTGTGTTCTTTTGACCTTAATGTACATAATAACAACAAAAACCATAAAAGACGTTTTGTGTGGACTGTTGGTTTTCTCTGAGACATTGGACTTAGAATTAGGCAACACCCCTTATGCAAAAGGACTTGGCCAATGCCAACTTTCATGAAACCAAGTGCTTGTGAAGTGAACTTTCATCCGATGCAAGTATTGTGATCCCATTTGAGTTCATCTGCAACATGATCTTTTGGAGCTGTTACTTTGAACCTGTGTTTAATGCTTATCTTTAAAGTCATCTGATACATGGAAGATTATGAAGAAGATCATGAAGTTGCTAAGTTTGGATGTGGCTATCTTTATTTGATGTTTTGCTCTTCATCTTACTATTTGTGTATTGATATTGCTTGATTCTAAAGTCCAAGGGAAATTTGGGTTTCTATATGACATTCTTATATATTGGATTGCAGCCCATTGGTCAGATCTTTTCAACTCTTAACTTTTAAACTTGTGCTTAGGATTAGTCTCTTCATCTCCTCCCCATTTCTTTAATTTCAAATCTCTCACTCCTTTTAAAATCTTCTTTGATTGTGTTTGTTTTCTAAACTTAGACCATTTTGCAAATTAGAAACTTTGGCCTTATGCCATTGCATTTTTAAACTCTTTTCTTAATTAAACTTGTAAATGAACTTAATCATACTTGACTTAAAATTTCAAAAGCCAAAAAGAACTAACACTCATTCAAACCATTTTTAGGCTTTTTGTGCATTTGTTAAACTTAAACTTTTGTTAAAAGCAATATACTCATTTTGAAATTGTTACTATGAACTACGAGATTTTGATCCCTCATTTTATGTTGGTACATAGGCACAAGTCCGAAGGTCTTGTCAAACACAAAAAAAATATAATTAATAAATTATTTTCTCATCCCTCCACTCTATTTATTGCAAACATTTTTTGTTGAAAAGTACATATGCATACAAAAAATGACTCCTTAGGAGTACCTAAGACATTTTGGGTGTCTAACACTTTTCCTCTGTGTAAACAACCCCCTTACCTGTAATCTCTGACATTTTATTAATTTTGATTTGAAAACTTCTTATCTTTCGGGTTTTGTTCGTACCTTTCCCTTTTTCCTTGAAAACAATAAAAGCACGGCGACGACTCTGTTTTTTATTAACGTCTAACTTATTCATAGCTTGATGGTCATGAATTTACCGCTACACTAACCAACTAACTTCTATAACAACTCTTATCTACTTTAACTACCGTAAGTAAGCACTATTCTACATCCTAAGAGATTGTTTTATAGTAATTCTAATGAATAAGTATGTGGAAATTGGTAAACTAAAAATTTGACTACTAACATGATAAACGACTTGTTCATTTTTCCTGATAGTCTCATAAACAAACTGAAGTAGAAATAATAACCTAACCTACTACCCGATTGGATGTTTGGTGTTTTATATCAGTATAAATGAGTTCTATGCATCTACAATGGATTCAGTAAATAAAAATTATGAAGCAAGAGAGTATGTTTTGCTTATCCATAAAATGGTTCATTTTATAGCATTTTTTAATCAAGAGTGAAAATTGGCTATCAGAATATCTATCAGAGTATTAAATTTCATTCCACTTCTAAATCAAGAAAATCATCTTTCTCTCCAAATAGCTTATCTGAAAAATACAATAACTTAGTGGGCAATGTCTGATTTGTTTTAAAGACGACAAAATCAGAGTATAGGTGTTCAAAAACAAAGTGGAAGTTACAACAAAAATGATGACATTATAAAAATGTTAATATGTATGCAAATGTGTGTGAGCATTATAGAAACTTGATTCAGTCATAATTGTTAGGTTTCCGACTGAAATAAACCAATCAACCTCGCATTTCTTAAGACCAACTCAGCAGAGAAATAATCAGCATTAGGGTAGAAGATATTACCACAACAAATTGAAAATGAAGAGGCGATAAAGTTTACGAATTGGTCAATAAATTTTTCACCAAATGCTCATAATTAAATTATTGATTTTCCCTATTTCTTACAACCACCCACAAGTATTCTCTTCATATGATCCACAAATCCTTGAATCTGCTCTCTTGAATGAAGGGGTGAAGGATATATACAAGCACAATCCAACTTTCCATTCCGTATGGCATCAAATATGGCTATCGATGGGCCGACACCATGTGCGGAAGCACAACCCAAATAGTCTTCCAATCCAAGCTCTTCATGCATTTCAGTTGAATCATCAATGACAAGGTCATCAAATACAGAGACCAGTGCAGTTCTAAGAGATGACGACGGTGTCAAACCAGGGTTATCAATGGCCTTGCACATGAGGAAGTTGAGGTCAGACATATCCGTGAAATGCTTATTGTTGTTCACAGCATTTTCAAAGGATGTGTAACTTCTCTTTGCCAACTCCCATAAGGTTTCTCCACACACATCATGGGTATTTAATATCGCAGAATGATAAAATCCTGAACCAATCAACAGATAAATAGACAAGACTATTAAACTCTTTCCAAATGATTTAAAAAGCATCACAAGTTTATTAATTTCACTAGTTTGTTTGAAACTTGAGAACCTAATTTCATTACTAAAATGATCAGAAGAAATTTTTGTCAATCGGTTGTGTGTAATATCAAGTAGCATATATATAATAAGCCATGAGTGTAATCCGTATGCATTGTTGGTGTAAAAAAATTTACACATCCATTCAATCAAAGTCCATAAAACAAACAAAAAGGAACAAGGAATATCAGAAACTACGGCATACCACAATGGCTGCTGGAAAGTACTGGATCAAGAAGTGGGCGACAGTCAATGAGTGTTACTACAGCATATTTTTCTGATTCATAATCAGAAAAGCGCTTAGATTTCCATGCAGCAATCATTCCAGCTGCTGCAAGTGCCGCGCAAAGTTTAATTCCTCTTGATTTGCATCCCTACATAATCTTGCATGATTAACTTAATTCATTTAACTGCCAGATCATAGGCAAAAAGTGAGTCTAGGATGCCATAACAATTAGATTGTACAACAATGGATGCTTAACAAACAGATATAGCATTTTGAAGAACCTTTTATTACGTGAGCAGTGAGCTGGCTTATAATATTCAGTGCATAAATTTCTATTACAAAGATTCACAGATGAAAGAAAAGATGAAAAATTGGTACTTCCAAAAAAATGGCAGCTGATATTAGTTATAAGTTGGCTGCTATTTTTCTCCCAAAACAAATATGAATTATCACTTTGTTTAGATGATTAAATCGATTGATATACTATTAAAGGGTTTGGATCACGCCACCGGGCGTGATGAAAACACAAGCCCCTTATTCATAGTGGAGGCTCTCACTTCTTAGTTCTTACCAGACTTGAGTTTCTGAGAGTGACGTATTCTCTGTATACAAGTAATGTGCCAATGGAGAACTTTTTTCAAAAAGGCTAGCACCTTCACTTCCTTATAGAAAAAAGGAAACCTAGGCTAACTAAAGAGGATTGCAATATTCGAGATTAACTTTTAACATTTTGAAAATATTGAATCAGTGGTTATAAGCCAAGGGTATACTAGTTCTATACTACATTTAATTGTTCCATTACATCAAAGGAAATAAATGTGTACAAATACAGAGACTAAGTTAAGCTTTTGAATTAAGTAGAATCACATGAAGAGGGAACTCTCTTCAGGAGTTTGAAAGTTGTTGCTCTATTTAATTAATGACCTATTTTATATTAACTAAGTAGTTTGACTCATCTTTAAATAAATAGACCAATAAAATTACCCTTAATTTTGATATTTAACATGGTCTCCTAGAAAATCTAAATTTATACTATGTCATATTTTAATTTTAGTTTATAATAATACATTAAAATATACAAAAATTAATGTAGACTAATATGCTTAAATTACTAAAATTATATTGTTAAATTGATATTAATAATCTAACAGAAAGTATTAGAGTTAAATACAAATTGCACCCATATCTATCCCATATTGTCATATCCTCAATCTTCCTTCCAGACATCGACCCCATACACAACATAAACGTCTCTCCAATCATCTCAGAATATTATTATTAAATTAAATAATAAAACAAAATCAGTGGACCTACACTAGTCACCACCACTACGAGTACCAGTGAAAGTAAGAGTTTTGTTTTTTCGGTACAAAGCAAGAATTTTGTTTTTGTTGTTGCTAACAAATTATGTCAGTTTAGAATATTACAAAAATATTTATCAACTTTTTCAATAATATTCCCATATGATTAAATAATTTATCTATCTATTTCATTATTACTATTTTCAGCTACTCCAACTAATATGCATATTTTTATCTTAATAACCAATTGTTGAAATTTTCGCACCGCCTCCGGTCGCTTGATTGCGGCATTTGGCTTGCCTACCTCCAACACCTTCATAGTGTTGGACTTGAATAGGTGGATTTAGTCTCACATTGCTTAGAGATATGACCTATATCGTGTTTATAAAGTTTGGGCAGCCCTTAGGTCTAACACAAATTCTAAGATGGTATCAGAGTCTATCTTAGACCTGTTATTGGGCTTCCTGCATAGCCCACGCTTCAGGCTCATTGAGACGAGCCTTAGGGTGAGGAGGTGTGTTGGAATCTCTGCTTTCATTGTGTTTCATCCCTATCCCTAGTCGCCTAATTACAGCATTTGACTATGAATCCAACATTCATTATGATTGGTTGGGTTTGAAATATTTATTTGTCTCATATTAACTCAAATGTTACTAGTACAATATTATTCAACTAAACATGGTACTACATTTAACCACTCTCATATTAATTAGACACAAACATACTGACTGCATAACCTTAAACTATCAATAATAAGGGTAATTAATATTAGTACCAATGTACCATTGATCTGATTTTTGTAATATAACAGTAATCTAATGTACACAGTAAACAATCTAAAAGAGAAACATAAATATGTACTCTAAAACTAATTAAAAAATATCCAAAATGTCATGAAAATGATACTTTAGAACTTACAACAACACAAAGTAATAGTAGTATTTTGTGTATAGTTTTCTTAAATCAAAAAACAAAAATTGGTATATTGACTCTTATTATGTGTCCAACTCTAGAAGACAATCATTTGAAAAAAATAAATTAATTAAAAATTGACACATCTTAGCTTAAAGATTGTAATAATGCATAATTAAGAAAGAATAGTGGGGACTCACATCTATCAGATTCTTGGTTTCATCTGCATTCAGTTGAAGCCTCACCATCCTAGAGCTTCGAGGAGAATCAGCATTCACGAAACTCAAATTCGAAAACCTAAACGCATTAAGCGAGTAACCAAGCACGTCAAATCCACGCGCCCAAAACGGTTTATTCATCTTCCCTTCAGGAATCAGATCCTCAATAGCTAGATTCACCTTATCATCCTTCACGTCTCCACCGTCACCTCCACCTCGTCCGGCGACAAGCCTCAAGAGCTCTTTAAGCAGCGCCACCGCCGCAGCACGGTCGCAAGCCGACGTGTGAAGACGAAGGAACAACGCGAACCGTTTGTCGCTAATCGCGTACGTGCTGGCGTACATAACGTCGGCGTCCCCGTCTTCAGGATCTCGCCACGTGTCGCGGTTCATCTCGTGTTCGAGTAGCGCGTGGAAGGGGTCGATGAGATCGTGATCGTTGGTCTGCGTTTGGAGGATTTGGGAGGTTGATTGGAGATCGAAGGGTTCGATTTGGACGCGGGGAGTTGGGGGAGTTACGAAGTGGAAAGTGTTGGTGGTTGTGTCGAGGTGGATCTTTGAACGGAGGATTGGGTGGGAAATTTGGAGTTTGTGGAGGGCATTTTGGAGGTGGGGGATTTGTGGAGGTTTAGAGAGAAGGAGGCTGAGAACGGTGGAGCCGGTGCCTCCGGGAACGGCTTTGCACCAGCCGTATTCGGTGCCGCCGACGGGTCTGGTAGTGGGCGTTGGTTGATCCATGGTGATCTGTATCGTCGTAGTGAATGAAAAGGAGAAGAGAGTGGAGTGTGTAATATTGCAGAACGAGATAAAGAAGTGAGGAAAGTGATTACGTAATTAAGCGATGACGTATTAGACATTTAGACTCAATGTCTTATCTAATTGAGAAAACATTTTCTTAATTCCATTGATTTTATTCGCAAACATGTACTGTAGAATCAATAAATATAAGTATGATTTTTAAAAAGGGTAAGTTTATTCTACCCCTATAAAATCAGGCTAAAATACTTTTGTCCACATCACATCAATAATAAGAAAACATGTGTATTTAATTTTCAAACTTTAATATAAGGACTTATCATATATCTATTTTGATAATTTTTTAATATTTATTTAATAAAAATCAATTTTATCTTCTCTAATATTAAATTTTATGTTCTTTACTGTGTCACGATAAATCAATCATTGAAATCGTGATATTTATTTTATAGTTGTTATCTCACCAAAAATATTTTTAAAAGATTAAATTTTTTTCTACTCTTACTACTAAATATTTTTTTTTAAAATAATAAATTTTAAATATTTGGAAAAAAAAAGATATGAAATTTGATGCTACGAGACTATAAAATTGATTTTTTTTAAATAAAAAATAAAAAGTTATCAAAATGGATATAGAAGATTAAAACTGCATTTAAACTCAATCTATAAATTAATTTTTATCATAAATTTTACTATTTTTAAATTTAATGATTTATTTTTTAGGTTTTTTATTTTATAAATTTTTTTATTTTTAAATTTTATGATTTATTTTTAGGTTTTTTATTTTATAAATTTACACTTTAGTATATTAGCGGAAAAACTAAAAGAAGGTTCAGTGTACTAAGTACATGTGAAGATAAAAATTCTAAATTTTCAAAGTATAAATGTTCTTATCAAATAAAATTGTAACAAAACATTGAGAGAACATGCCGAAGTTTTAGTTTAACAATTATTATGATTATTATGTTGTTTTATACGTAATCTCTGAAGTTTATGAATTCGCTATGTATTTTAATGATTACCTGTTTCTATGATTGCCCATAAGGTTAGGTAATACTATTTTCTTAATTTTTTTTTTTTGTTTTAGATGTTAATTTTAGAGTTCATTTTGATCCCTCAATTTTTAAAAGGTTTATATTAGTCATTTAACTCTTTAAAATATTTTATATTAATCTATTAACTCTTTAAAATATTTTATATTAGTCATTTTTATCTTTTTAGCGACGAAAAACTCAAAAATAAATCGTTAAATTTGGCATTAATTAGACAAAATGACTAATATAAAATGCTTTGAATAGTTAAAGGACTAATATGGACCCATTTTTTAAATTAAAGAACCAAAATAAATCCCGACATTAAGATACAAGACTAAAAAGGATATTAAACCTACTACTTGGTTAATAAGTTAATAAGTCTTTTCTATGTACCATACAATGGCAACATAAATAGTTAGTTATGTATCAATGTATGTAACAGCACGACAATTTCTTGCAAATGGTTAAGAGCTTAGAGAAAAAAAGAGTATGTCATATTTGTTGGAATCGATCTTTATATAACAAGATTCAATTATTTTTTTGATTGATTCAAGATTCTTGTTCCTCACTCTTCACTCGAGTGATTCAACCACACATTGGTTGCAAGACGAATATGTTGCACAAAGATTTGAAGAAAGAAGATAATTTTAGATAGAAAAGAGAAGAGGGAGAAAATTAGGATTTTGGAGAAAGGAAAAATAATGTATTGATTCGAATGAAAAAATTATTTTGCTATATTGTAGGGTACCTCCCTATTTATAATGAGATTGCTTACACATCAAGCAATCTCAAACTAATTTCAATAAGTTGTCATCAAACTCTGTCGAATATTGACTACTTCGACTTTGACAAGCAATATTCAACTCTTTGTCGAATATGTGCACCTCTTTCTCCAGTAAGTTGCATTCGACATTCTATCGAATGCATGCATTTTTAACTATTACTCTATCGAACATATTCCATTTTGACTCAGTCAAATCCTAAACTTTACAAACGTGCTTAACACAAAATTACACATTTAACACGCCACTTAATTTATTGTGTCTAAGTTATCTACATTCATCATAGTTCTCAATCTCTTAAACATGTTCACATGCACTTACTTTGCCATGATATTTGCAATCTAATTCTCAGTTATGTAGTGTTCCAAGTTCAACTTTTCATTTCATACTTGCTCTCTAAGATAATGGAATCTCATCTAAATGTGTTTGCTTCTTCCATGTGCTATCGTATTCCTGGCCAAATTGATAGCGGGCACGTTGTCAATTTTCATTATCATTGCTCAATGACTTTCACCTGCAATCTCTTCGATCACATTCACCTCCATGTTGCTTGACAAACACAATGAGGTAGTTATGTACTCAGCTTCACATGATGACAGTGCTACAAATGGGTATTTTCTTGAGCTCTAAGCAACTGGTGCACCACCTAGCATAAACACATAACTAGTTATGAATTTTCTATCCTTAGCATCACCACACCAACACGAGTCAGTGTATCACACTAGTTTGCATTCCTTTCCTTCATCTGTTGTAGAAAACAAAATTCCATAGTCAGGAGTTCCTTTGAGATACCTTAGTATCCTTTTTATGACTGCAAGGTGTGATACCTTTGGCCTTTGCATGAATCTACTCATCATACCTATATTATATGTTAGATCAAGCCTTGTGTGACAAAAGTATCTTAATGATCCAATGAGTCTTCTATGTTGAGTTTGATCGACTTCATCTTTGTCTAGATCCTTTATCATTTGCAATCTTGTTTCATATGGCGTTGAGGTTGCATTACATTCCTCTATCTCAAATATTTTGAGTATCTCACTTGTATATCTTCTTTGGTGCACCATCAATCCTCTACTATTCTAATAGAATTCGATGCCAATGAAATATGAAATGTTGCCCAGATCAGACATTTTGAATTCCTTGCTCGAGTCACTTTTGAAATCTTCGATCTCCTTCTTGCAACTACATGGTATCAACAATTAAACGACATAGAGACACAGTATAAACAGTTCACTTCTATTTCTTCTAACATATAGTATATGCCCAGTTGTTCACTTTATATACTTTTTCTCTCTTAGAAAGCCAAATATTTTCTTATTTCAAGCTCTTGGAGCTTGTTTGAGTCCATACAGGGATTTATGCAACCTGTATACCTTGCTTTCTTGGCCTTGCTTCACAAAACCAACTAATTGTGCTACATAAACTGCTTCCTCTAATGGACCATTCAGAAATGCACATTTCACATCCAGCTAACACATATACTAGTTTTTCATGTTTTTTATGCCAACAATAAATCTGACTATTTCGATCCTAACAATTGGCAAAAACCTCATCAAAGTTGATTCCTTCTCTCTGAAAAAATCATTTGCCTACAAGTCTTGATTTATGTCTGGTTACTTCTCTTTTTGGATTTAGCTTAACTTTGTAAACTCACTTCACATCAGTTGTCTTCTTACCTTGTCGCAATTCGACTAGTCTTCAGGTTTTGTTGACTTCTATGGACTTCAATTCCTCCATCATGGTTTGCATCCACTTTAATTCCTCCAATGCATCAGTTACATTGTCTAGCTCAGTGTCTCCATAGAAAACATATGGAACTAGTTCACCTTCATCATTTACCATATCATCTGATGTAATCACACATTCCTGAAACCTTGCATGCATGTTTCTTTTCTTTTGAGGTCTACTTGTGTCTGCTTGAACTCCACCTCCCTCTGGTCGAATTCCATTATCACTTTCACTAGCTGGTTCATCACATAGGATTCTTAGTGAATCCTTTTTGACATTGTCTTCCTAATCTCACTCCTTCAGCTCATCTAAGATCACATCTTTGTTGATCACAACTTGCTTGTTTAAGGGATCGAGCAGTTTGTATCCACCAATTGAGTGATATCCTATAAGGATCATTTGTATCAACTTGTCATCAAGTTTCCTTCTTAACTAATCAGGCACATGTCTATGTGTTATGGATACAAACACTTTTAGATGAGTTAAGCTAGGCTTGACACCATTCCAATATTCTTCTGGTGTGATACCTTCTAGCTTCTTGGTTGGACATCTGTTCAAGATATATGTTGCAGTCGACACAACTTCACCCCATAATTCATTAGGTAAATGTTTGCCTTTCAAAATGCTTCTTACCATGCTCATGATAGTTATGTTCTTCCTTTCAGCAATACCATTTTGTTGGGGAGTGTAGGTTGACACCACCTCATGAGTGATCCCTTCCTATTCACATAATACATCAAAGTCTCTCGACACATATTCTCCACTACCATTTGCCCTCAAAGTCTTGATCGTCTGGCCAATTTGTCTCTCCACCATAGCTTTGAACTTGGTAAATACCCGAATCACATCATCTTTCTTCTTGATTAGGTATGTTCATAGTTTTCAACTAAAATCACCTATGAACGTAACAAATTATTTGTTACCTCCAATCGAATCTGCCTGAAGAGGACCACACACATTTGAGTATATGATCTCAAGGGTTTCTTTTGACTTACTTCCCGCATCTTTATTAAAATTGTTCTTGTGTTTCTTTGCCTAAACACATTCTTTACATACTTCATTTGGAATGTCGATTTCCGGTAAACCTGAAAGCATATTTATTCTCTTCAGATTTCTGATGTCTTTGAAGTTGAGATGATAAAATTTGTAGTGCCATAGCCATTCATCACTGCTAACTGTAGTGATCAGACACTTGTGCTCCATCACACCAATTTTAATCTTGAAGATTATATTTTGAGACATAGGTGCCTTCAAGATTAATTTTCCATATGATTTAAGTACTCTCATCATCATATCTTCGATCAATACTTTTTAATTCTTCTCGATTCGTGGCCCTATGCTGAGAAAATTTATTTTCATGCCTGGTATGTATAATACATTATCTTTCCTCACGATCAGAACATTACCAATACCTTTAGCAACTAGGGTATTGTCATTTTCAAATTTCAAATTATTCTTCATTGATTTACTGATGTTGATAGACCAATATTTCCTTCCAATCATGTGTGAGAAGCATCTTGAGTCTAAGTACCGTTGATACTTGAATCTTTCTTCTTCTTTTGTTATGACCATCAACAACACTTCTTCTTCTTTTTCTTCTTCTTCTTCTTCTTCTTCTTCTTCTTCTTCTTCTTCATGTTTTGCAAATCTTGCATCACCTTCTTGGTTATTTCTTTTATTTTCTGGACAATCACTAGCATAGTGGCCATGTGTTCTGAAAATTGAAACACTAAATATGACTCTTATCATCTTTTCTTCCACAACCTATTCATCTACCCATAGTACCATCTCTGAGATTGCTTTGCTTTGTGGATTGTCTATGGTTCGAAGAATTTCCTTCTTGTTTGTAACTCTTATCGTTTGAATTGTTATAACAACCTTTACCTTTATTGTCATTCCAGTTTCCTTTGTCTTTCTTTTCTTGATTGTGCCTGCAAAGCTACATCATCTTTTGTCTTGCTTGCAGATCTTTCAGCAACTCTCTATTATTGTTCATGAGATTCAAGCGTCCTTTGAAGCTCTTCTTTTTGTCTTTCTTGAAAAGTCCTTTGATTCTTCTATGTCTACTACCACATGATTAAATTTTGGAAATATTGACCTCAATATTTTTGCATCTAGTGATCTTGATGTCAACACTTCTCCACACATATTGATTTGATTCACCAGTCATGTTACCCTAGTGAAGAAATCAGCCACACTTTCACTTTATTCCATTTTAAGAAACTCATGCGTTCTTTTGGTGAGTTTGTAACCTCACCTCTTTCACCTTCTCAACACCTCCAAAAGATTTTTCCAGGTTGTCTCATGCTTCCTTCGATGAGTCTATATCACCAACTTTCTCAAAGTTATCTAGATTAACACACTGAGGGATTATAAATAGGGCTTTATAATCTTTCCTCTTCAAATATTTATGTGCAGTCTTTTGTTCATCCATAACATTCTCTCCAATTGGTGTTACTCCATTCTTCAGAAGATCTCAAACATCTTGATAGCAGAAGACAACATCTATCAGCTTACACCAATTATCATAATTCTTGCCATT
Source organism: Lathyrus oleraceus (assembly GCF_024323335.1). Classification (NCBI taxonomy): domain Eukaryota; kingdom Viridiplantae; phylum Streptophyta; class Magnoliopsida; order Fabales; family Fabaceae; genus Lathyrus; species Lathyrus oleraceus. Next base: position 134,714,436 of record NC_066584.1, read on the forward strand.
CAAGATGCAAAGTGCTGGAAAATCCTCATTCATATGAGAATTCATTATTCTATGCTTCCCAAGAATCGCAACCAGTGCTCTAGGATACCAAATGTTGGAACCGATCTTGATAGAAAAAGATTTAATCTCTTTCTCGATTGATTCAAGATTCTTGTTCCTCACTTTCACTCAAGTGATTCAACCACACCATAGTTGCAAGACGATTCCGTTGCACAAAGATTTGAAGAGGGGAGATAATTTTAGAGAGAAAGGAGAAGAGATAGAAAATCAGGGTTTTGGAGAAAGGAAGAAGAATGTATTGAATTGAATGAAAACATTGTTTTGTTACTTTGTAGGGTGCCCCCTATTTACAATGAGGCTGCTTACACATCAATAAATCTCAAACTAACTTTAATAAGTTGTTATCAAACTCTATCGAATATTGGCTACTCCGACTTCAACTAGCAGTATTCGACTCTCTGTCGAATACGTGCACCTCCTTCTCCTATAAGTTGTATTCGACCATTTGTCGAATACATGCATTTTCAAGTACTACTCGATTGAACATATTTGACTTTGAATAAGTCGAATCCTTAACTTTACAAACATTCTTAACATAAAGAATTGCACATTTAACAATATTGATATATCTAAGTAGGTATTTAGTTACCTAAAGTTTATTTCATCATTTATGTATAATAACTTAGTTACAAATTCTAATAGTTTGTTAAATGGGGTGGATAGGTAGTTTAACTTTAATTTGCTAAAGCCATAGTATTTTATTGTGATGTTGTATTTGAATCTATGAATTTTTTCCTTACTATGGTAATATCTTATAACAATTATATATTGTTTCTAGTTTTCAAATGACAGGACAAAACACAAAGAGGAAAACACCATTAAGCAAGAATCAGTAAGATGAGTAAAACTTTCACTATTTGGTTTCTTTATAATTTTATATCTTTTGATGCATTCTTTCTTAACATGTTGATAATTTCAGTTGTGCAAAAAAGAGTTGTTGACGGGTAATGTTATCCACGATGTTTTCCACCCATGACTCTTACTTTAAAAAAATCTCGCATGCCACAAGGAAAACCTGTTTCAAAGAACTCAAGCGCCAGTACTGGCATGCGCCAAAGAAAATTAAGCACCATTGGTTTAGGTTGTACAACTAGAGTCCCCACAAACTACTCAAACAACCTCATCACCACAACCTATTCAAACAACCCCAACACTACCACCTAGTCAGCCTCCATCATAGATCTTGACTTATGAGGACGTCACATTCATTCTTACCCTAGGATTAACTCATCATGTTTTACAAGATACTATCTATTATGCTACACGTGAGGACGATGAAGAGGAGGGGTACCAAGAACTTTCGGATGAGGAACAACAACAAGAATAAGATGGTAAGAAAAATCATGGTAGGAAAAGGCCGATGATTCGTATTGTACGCAACGGGCAAGAAAATTAATAGTTTACACACATTTTTTGATTAAGTGAATAACTGTGTTTTTAATATTTGGATAGCCTTGATTAGATCCTTGTATTTAATATCACATAAATATGAAACCAAATACACAAAAAATGCAACAATATGCTACTTGATCCTTTTCTATTGACTACACGCCGGCGATTTTATTTTCTAATAGATTTGTGTAGTCTGTGTGTTTGATTGCTTATGTTGAATATTTATTGGATGCTTGTGAATCATAGTAATGTATAAATTTGGTTTTATGTGGTTTCTTCTTGCTGAAGTTGGGAATGTATGTTACTTGTGTTAATAGTAACTGATAGGTAGTTGTTTTGTTTCAGAGTCATTAAGAAGTTATAAAATTGGTTATATGTTATTTATGCTACTATCGTACCCCAAAATCTTCCCTCTTCTTTCCATATTTTCATTCAACCCTTAATTTTAGATTCATCTGCCCACATTCATATTTCATTCATATGCATCATGTTAATACAATATCATAGATTCAAGGGTGGTGTTTATTTATGCCTATTGAAATCTAGGGTTTGGCTTGAGGCTCAACCCCTGGGATTATGGTGATACTGATCATTTGGAATCAAGAAGGGTGAAACCTTAATTTTGATATAACCCTTTGTTCAAGACATTGTGGACCATCTCGTCATCTCCTGACCATACTGATCGCGACTTTATAAGTCTATTGGGGTACTAACTGCAAGTGCACAGTTCTATTGCGTAGTTTTAAAAGATATCGATCCCACAGGGACTTATGAATCGATATACCGTTTTTCTAAGGTTACTTCGTAAAGCTAAGGCGGATGATACTTTGATGATTAGGGGGAAAAGTAAAACTAATATTGGATCTAAATTAAATATCAATTAAGCGGATATCGGTATGTAGTTCGTCGTAATTAGGGAATCAAATCTTCGTTGGTTTCTTGGTTTTTAAAATAAATCTTTTCAGTAGACACTATTGATTTAAAAGTCTTATCTCAAACTCTCGCTCTGTTGAATAGACTATGACTTTATGTTAACGTAGCTGTCACTTATTAGTTAAGTCTAAAATCACTTTTTGAAAACAACAGAATCTATAGAAACTCTTTTCATTAAAATAATAACCGTTTAAACACCCTCGTCTCAAACTCTCGCTCTATTGACTTAGATTATATAAGTAAACTTAAATGCTTAACTCTCGTCCTCACATTTAACCTTTAAAAATACTTTTTGAAAAAGATTAGAATTTAATTAACTCTAAAAATTGCTTTCGCCCTGATTTAGAATTAATGTCCAATTTACACTGTCCAGTTAAAAACTCAAACCGTCGTTCTATTGATTTTAACTTCTTTATGTCTTTTACTTTCGTACAAAAACCTTGGTATTAACTCTGTAAATTGAGACCATGAAAAGAGTGACTTTAATTTTAAATAAAATTAAACCAACTTAGTTTTGATTCCTTATTCCGCTTATTTTTCATACCGATATCTAAATTAATTAGCCGGACATGCTAAACAGGTCTGAACAATTCATGCTTAAATAAAACCATATCAGGCAAACAATATAAATAAACAGTAATGCAGAGCATATATAAATTAAAACAATAAATTAAAGAACCTGAATAATTAATGGGAATCTTGAACACTCCACCACAGACCGGTTGGATTTGTTCTTGCAATCTTCAATCGGACAGGAAAATAAAAGCAAAGGAATAAAATACTATGATCTAACGTAAGGTTAGATCCAGTAAAAGATACACAATAATTTCCGGTGTAGAAACTATTGTGTGAAAAATTAATTAAGTGCTCTGAAAATTTACTGGAAAAGAAAATGAAATAAAAATTGCTAATAATAGAAAGCTGTTAATGCTGTAAATGCTTGCACGGCGAAAAAAGAAGTGAGACCGAGAGAGCTGCAGGGTTGGATCTCTGGCTCTATTTATATTACTCCCATTTGTAACCGTTTCCAAAAGTGCATTCCATAAGTAACTTGCACGCTTTAACGAGTCAAGCGGAAGAATAGGCTTCAACGTGCCTCTGTTGCGCGTTAAAAGCCAAAAATATAGGAGTGGGGTGTGACATTCGTCACACCATGTGTTACGCTCGTAACACAAAGTAGCAGGGCGTGACGCTCGTCACACCTTGTGTGGCGGTCGTCACAGCTTCAGCGCTCCTGGCCTGTAATTGTGGGCTGGGCTTTAGTGGAATTTGCTTTCATCCTCTTTTTCACCCCCTTTTCTTCCTTTTTCACTTATGCTTCAAATAAGTTACCTGAGACAAATAGAAGGGAAAATACCACGTAATATCGAATAATATGAAATAAATTGAAACAAATAATAATATAATTTAATTAAATCGAGTCCAAAAATGTGATATTATTTCATGTTATCAAAATCCCCCATACTTAGACCTTTGCTTGTCCTCAAGCAAGATACAATATAGAAATCGTTTTAAAAATTTGGCCAGATGAAATTTCAAAACACACATCAATTCGTACTGGGTTGCATGTAAACCTTGTTTAGAAGTAACTTGAGTTTAATCTTGACATCAACAACCACCGTCACAACCTCAGATAACCCCACCTTATGCAAACCAGTTCGAGTAACGCCATTGTAGATATCCTAGTTCCTTTACTCTTATTTCACCCGTTTTCATTCTAGCGAAATCACATTAAGCCCTTTATCTTTTCGCGTGCATAGTGGAGTAACCGGTTAGTGATTCTGATCCCCTTTTTAGCTTGAAGTTCTGGTACATAAGTTGGATAACTTCGTTATTTAGTCCATTGCAGATTGCGGGGGATCGGACCGTAGTCCGCCCTACCAAGTTCAGCACCAGATACCTGCTGAACCAACTCATAATGGATCTTTCGTATTATGCTTTTGTATGATCTGCAACCTTTAGATTAAATGATATGGTAAGGATCACCTAACTTAATTAGTGCATTTCCTGATATATATATATATATATATATATATATATATATATATATATATATATATATATATATATATATATATATATATATATATATATATATATATATATATATATATATATATATATATATATATATATATATATATATATATTTTTGTTATTTTGGGAATCATTCACTTATATTCATCGGCTCTCCACGTAGTTTGCTATTAAGATGGTGCTGACTTCTTGTATAAACTACTCGGGGTTACTATAAAACTAAAAGTTCAAGGGATTGGTATAATAGGTACTTTTCTGATCTAACATGTTGAGGTTTGTTTAGAGCGTTGGTATGGTAATAATTTTGTCTTGATTTCACTCAAGTTTGATAAAATAAGCAACCTTTATATTTATTGATTGTGTTAAATTTTTGTTATGGCTCAAGAAAATTGAGGGGAATAGATAATAGAAATTTTTCACACTAGGGACTTAACTTAAAATAAATATATATTATAATAATTTTTTTATTATTATTATTTTTTTTTTAAAAAAAATAAGGAAGGGAAATAACAATGAAAGGGAAAATAACATACTTGAAAAGGGAAGATTGAAAGAACAAGGTTTTTCCCCCCCATATTTAAATGAAACATTGTCCCCAATGTTTCAAAGAAAACAAAAGAAATAGAAAAAAGAAAAAGAAACCAAAGTCAATGCTGCCTGCCGCCTCTTGTTCTTGGATCTGGTGATCGTTGACGTACTCCTAAGTTGTCAAACCTGCTGAGCAACTCAGTGAACCACTGGTCGGTTATTGCATTCCTCGCTTCTCGTTGTTGTTGCATCTGGCGCATCATTTGCATCACTTCGAGATTTTGCGCTTGCATACCATCAATAGCATCCATGATGTCGTCGTTGGTTGCTGGCCTTCTTCGTCGACGACGTCGTGAGGATGGACCAGTTGCATTATCGGAAGGGTTGAGCGGGATTGATTGTTGCTCAGGACCTTGATCACCTTGCTCCATTTCTTCAAACTCGTCTGGAGGCGGGTTTGCGTGTGTAGGCTCTGTAGCTTCGGGAGCATTAAGGTCGTAGATGAAGCGGTTGGGGTTGGTGACATCTGTGAGGGAAATGTTGGGTAAAACAACGCTTGGGACTTCGTGGTTATTCACCATAAGATAATACCTTCTGCCTACCCTGTTTTTGATTAGGCGGCTGGACCGACAATAGCTTATATCCATAAATAGGGGTGGGAGAGCTTGTAAATTTTGAAGTCGGTCCCCTAGATTCAAACCAAGTGCTATGGAGGTTATTAATCCTCCAATCACGAAAGGTTGGCGGCCTCTAGCACATAGGGTGCGGATATGATGAAATAAGAAAGAAGCAGCGTTTACCTTTGTATCCATTTCAAAGACGCAGTGGAGGAAGAATAATTCCTTGGCGTTGACTTTGTTGTTGTTCGGTCTTCCAAAAACTGTGTTTTGCAGGATGCAGATAAAATACCGGATGGTTGGGTTATGTATATGGGAAGCAAGTAGTGCATCCCAATTATCGGTTTCCACACCGGATATTTTTCTAAAGAGGTCGAAGGCGTGTATGTGCCACTGGGAGTTCGGAGGGATTCTTGGGTGGACTCGGTCTCCTACAGGGGACTGTAGCATGGCACTCAGTTGATCCTGGGATAGTGAGTATTCGGTGTTGAACATGCGGAAGGTTGCAGTACCGGTTAAGTACTCGTCTTCACCGGTAGGAGTGTTGTACGAATAAGAACTTAAAAATTCTAAGGTGAGAGATGGGTAGGTAGGTTGATTGTGTGTGCATAGAAAGGTTAAATCAGCAAGGCGGAGCATTCATTGTACACCCTGAAGTAATCCTAATTCTTGTAAACAATTTAAATCAGGATACCTGGTAGATACGACACCTCGCTGTTGGAAACGCTCGAACTGCTCCCTTTGATAATTATCATCTTCGGATCGGAAGATGATATTTCCGAATTGTTGGTTTCCCGTCATACTGATAAGTGGGTTGAAAGGAGGAGAAGGGGTGAAAAAGAATTTTGTATGGAGAAATGTATGTTGGAATGATGTAGAAAGAAAGGTATGGTGGGTATTTATAGAAAAAGTTTTGGAAGTTGAAAAGGGAGTGGGTGAAAAATGATTAAATGTGGGTAAATGTGAGTAAATGGGTAAGTGAATGGGGAAGGTAAAAAGTGGGGTGGTGTAACGGTCGTGTCCCCAACGGTTACTAACGTTCACCTAGTCTGAAGGTGTCACGCTCGTGACAGGGGTGTTACGGGCGTCACAGGCACTTGGTGTGACGACCGTGATGGCGTGTGTGACGCTCGTCACACAGTCAGCATGCAACGGTCACTGCTTGCGTGTGTGCTTCATAATTTGTTTTTATTATTATATTTTATTTTTGTTATTTTGTTTTGCTTATGCTTATTTTATTTTGCTATTGTAATGCTTTTAAATTGCCTTGCATGCTATTCTACTACCATAATATATGTATTTCTTTAACAGGCATAGTAATTATTAGCATATAGTGGATATCATTACTTGTAATTATAGAAATTGCATAGATCAAAATAAAATAAACCAATAATGCAATAGCTTCATAAAATAATCATAATGTAACATTGGAAAACAAAAGCAAACATGCGAAAGAAAAACAAATACTAATATTAAAAATAATGTGAAACAAAACTAATAAATAGCCTAAACTAAAACTAAGTAACTAAGAAAAACAACTTCTAGCCACTTGCAGGATCTCTGGCCGGAGGAGCGAATGAGTTAACATGGTTTAGCAACTCGTGGAATTGATTTGTCATGCTGCTCATGTATCCCAGAAATTCTTGTCCCATATTAGCTAACTCTTCTCTGAGGGCGTCTTGTTCTGACATCAAAGCTTGAATGGTGGTGTTATAATTAGCTCCGGGAATATGATGTCTAAGATCTGGTATTGCCGACTCTTCGGTCGGGATAGGTTGAGGTGGAGGGTCAATATCATAATAACCAGATGGTGTCTGAGGGTCAGACTCAGCATAAGGAATCTGGTCGTCACAAATCTCATAGTCCTGGATGGATTCAGTAGATCTAGTAGGAGAAGGTGTTCCGTTCAGGTTGTAGAGCCAGTTATTGCGGTTATGAACACTAGTCCTCGGACTAGGCAAGGTGAATAGGCAAATAACTTGGTTGTCAATTATTAGTTCGAACTCTTCAGGCCCGAGGTTTGCTATAAACATAATGTTGAAAAGGAAGGGTATACTCATAGTCGCAATGCCACAAAAAGGGCTTAGGTCAAGCATAGGTTGACGTAATCTGATAGCATTACCAATCATGGTTATCAATCCGCCTATTTGAATCGGTGCTCGTTCATCTTGGATAAGGCGGTCAAAGTTCGCCAACATAAAAGTGGCACCATTCACTGGACGGTTCTGGGAAGCACAAAATATGATGAAGAGTTCATCACGTGATACTGCAGTAGTATTCGACTTCTTCCCAAAAAGGGTGTGGGCCAGGATCTTATGGAAATAACGAAAGGCCGGGTTATGTATGTTTCCAGAAAGAAACTCATGTTCCTCGGGGTCGTCATTTCCAGTCAAACTTCCCCAAAAATGTTCAAGTTCTCTATATTCAAAAAGGTCTTCTTGGCTCATTGTGAATGTATCAAAAGAGGTAGGGAAACCTAAAAGGTTAGTAAAGTCTTGAATGTTGAATTGATACTCCATGTTGAACATTCTGAACTGAAGGAAACCTCTGCTTATTCCTTTTCCATGACTGGGTAGATAGATCAGAGAGCTAAGGAATTCCAGAGTCAGTCTCCGGTAAGTGACGAATTGTCTTCGAGTAGGCGTGGTTTCCCACCCTATTTGACTCAGCAAATACATGACACTTTCTCTTAGTCCAAGGGCAGTCGTTGCCCAGTCATCAGCATACAAGCTAGGTAGCATCTCTCTCTCTGCTAGTTCATCAAACTTTTGTTTCTGAGCTTTCCCTCTGAATTTGATACCCATACGATCAATTTGTCCCATCAGGTTAGTGTTAGCTAGAGAAAAGAAAAACAAGAGTTTTAGTCAGGATCTGGCCAAATGTCGAAAGAAGAAAAGAAGAAAAATTTTATAAATTAAAATAAATGAAGAATGGATACTAAATAAAATTTAAAAGAATAGTCAAAGAAGAAATAAAAAAAAAAATATTTGTGGGTTATCTCCCACGAAGCGCTTTGTTTAATGTCGCAAGCTCGACATAAAAACTATCAAATATAATCTATAAATTCTGGAGGCATTACGTCTAAGTGCAGGACTTGCGAATCTTCATTGTTCTCAACATAATGATAATGTTTTAGACGCTGCCCGTTTACGATAAATGGTTCAATAGATTTTCCTTTAATTTCCACCGCTCCACTTGGAAAGACATTGGTGATTTGGAAAGGGCCTAACCATCTAGAACGTAGTTTTCCTGGGAATAACTTAAGTCTAGAGTTGAACAAAAGGACCATATCGCCTTGTTTGAAGATTTTTCTTGATATACGTTTATCATGCCATTTTTTCGTTCTTTCTTTGTAGATTCTGGCATTTTCGTAGGCGTCTTGTCGAAGTTCTTCTAATTCGTTTATGTCAAGAATTCGCTTTTCACCAGCGGCCTTATAGTTTAAATTTAGATTTTTAATAGCCCAGTAGGCCTTATGTTCTAATTCTACCGGGAGGTGGCAAGATTTTCCATAAATAAGCTTAAATGGGGTTGTTCCTATGGGAGTTTTGTAGGCGGTTCGATATGCCCATAAAGCTTCGGATAGTTTTGATGACCAGTCTTTCCTTGAGGTGGCGACTGTTTTTTCTAATATTTGTTTAATTTCTCTGTTAGACACTTCCACTTGTCCGCTGGTTTGAGGATGGTAAGGTGTTGCTACTCTATGTCTTACACCATACTTAAACAGTAGTTTTTCGAGTACCTTAGATATGAAATGCGATCCTCCATCACTGACTACTATTATTGGGACACCAAATCTTGGGAAAATTATATTCTTAAAGAGTCTAGTTACTACTCGTGTGTCGTTTGTTGGAGAAGCTATAGCTTCAATCCATTTTGATACGTAGTCAACTGCTACGAGTATGTACTTGTTACCAAAAGAAGGCGGAAAAGGTCCCATGAAATCTATTCCCCACACGTCGAAAATCTCTACTTCCAAAATGCCCTTTTGTGGCATCTCGTCACGTGTAGATATGTTTCCTGTGCGTTGACATCTATCACATTTCTTGATGGCATTATGTACATCTTTCCATATGTTTGGCCAATAAAGACCGACTTGTAGGATTTTAGAACAGGTCTTGGATGTACTTGCATGTCCACCATAAGGAGCGGAGTGACAGTGTTGGATTATATTTTCTATCTCTTCTTCAGGTATACACCGACGGAAAATACCATCGGGGCCTTTTTTGAAAAGTAAAGGGTCATCCCAGTAATAATGTTTTATGTCATGGAAGAATCGTTTCTTTTGTTGGTAAGATAGATTAGGTGGAACTATTCCGGCAGCTAAATAATTGACGAGATCGGCGTACCATGGTGTAACACATATAGCTAGGGTGGTCTCTACCTGTTTATCAGCTTTATTTTCTTCCAAAGTAGCTATAAGTTTATCGTACGAGAAATCATCGTTAATCGATGTTCTTTCCGGTTCCAGGTTTTCAAGTCTAGAGAGATGATCTGCTACTACGTTTTCAGTTCCTTTCTTATCTTTGATATCCAAATCGAATTCTTGTAGCAACAAAATCCACCTTAGGAGTCTAGGTTTAGCGTCCTTTTTTTGTTAAGAGGTACTTAATGGCGGCGTGGTCAGTGTAAACGATTATTTTAGCTCCGACCAAGTAAGAACAAAATTTATCTAGTGCAAACACCACTGCTAAAAGTTCTTTCTCGGTCGTGGCGTAATTCATTTGTGCTTCGTCTAGGGTTCTACTTGCGTAATATATGACGTGAAGCTTTTTATCCTTTCGTTGTCCTAAAACAGCGCCTACGGCGTAGTCACTTGCGTCACACATTATTTCGAATGGTTCATTCCAATCTGGAGCCTGCATTATGGGCGCGGAGATCAATGCTTGTTTAAGCGTTTGAAATGCTTCTAAACATTTATTGTTGAAGATGAATTCAACATCTTTCATCAATAATCCGGTTAAAGGTTTAGTTATTTTAGAGAAATCTTTATTGAATCGTCGGTAAAAACCGGCATGTCCTAAGAAGCTTCTACTTCTCTCACAGTTTCCGGAGGTTGAAGGTTTTCGATTACTTCTATTTTGGCTTTGTCTACTTCAATTCCTCTATTTGATATGATGTGTCCTAAAACAATTCCTTCTTGTACCATAAAGTGACATTTTTCCCAATTAAGTACTAGGTTTACTTTTACACATCGTTCTAGAACTCTTTCTAGGTTTTCAAGATATTCTTCAAAGCTTTGTCCGCATACGGAGAAATCATCCATAAATACTTCCATGATGTTTTCGAGAAAATCGGCGAATATTGCCATCATGCACCTTTGGAAGGTTGCAGGAGCATTGCACAAGCCAAACGGCATTCGTCGATAAGCGAAGGTACCAAAAGGACATGTGAATGTTGTCTTTTCTTGGTCATCAGGATGAATTGGTATTTGAAAGAAGCCTGAGTATCCGTATAGATAGCAGAAATGAGAATGTTTTGCTAATCGTTCTAACATCTGGTCAATGAATGGTAAAGGGAAATGATCTTTTCGGGTTGCTTTGTTTAGTTTCCTATAGTCAATGCACATTCTCCATCCCGATTCGATTCGTTTGGTTATAGTTTCTCCTTTTTCATTTTCAATAACTGTTATACCTCCTTTCTTTGGTACTACGTGTACATGACTAACCCATTTGCTATCATATATAGGATATATGATACCTGCCTCTAATAACTTTGTTACTTCCTTTTTCACTACCTCACTCAGGATCGGGTTTAGTCTCCTCTGATGTTCCCTAGAAGTTTTACAGTCTTCTTCTAGCATGATGCGGTGCATACAAATAGAAGGACTTATCCCTTTAAGATCGGTGATGTGGTATCCTAGTGCGGTTGGGTATTTTCTTAAGATATGTAGGAGTTTTTCGGTTTCGAGTTTTCCTAGGTCTGCATTAACTATCACTGGTCGTTTAAGTTCTAAGTCTAGGAATTCATATCTTAGATTTTTGTGAAGTGTTTTCAGGTCGAGGTTTGGTTTCTTAAGGCATTGCGTAGGATCCGATGTCATTGCTAAACATTGGTTAAGTCTGTCTTCTACACGATAGTCAGACAATTTGTCATTTTCTAACTCTGTTTCTTTTATGCATTCATCGATGATATCCATGAAGTAACATGTGTCGTCTATTGCAGGTGCTTTCAAAAATTGGGAAAGAATGAACTCAATTTTCTCTTCTCCTACTTCGAAAGTGAGTCGTCCTCGTTTTACGTCTATGATAGCACTGACGGTTGCTAAGAATGGTCTTCCCAATATAATGGGTGTAACTTCATCTTCTCTTATGTCCATAATTATAAAATCGGTTGGAATGTAGAATTGACCTATGCGCACGAGAACGTTTTCAAGAATTCCTACAGGATATCTAACGGAACGATCTGCTAATTGCACAGACATTTTAGTTGGTCTTAATTCTCCCATTTCCAGTTTCTTGCATATGGATAAAGGCATAACACTGATACCGGCTCCTAAATCGCATAGAGCTTTGTCTATGACAAATTTTCCTATGTGACAGGGTATAGAGAAACTACCAGGATCTTTAAGTTTATGAGGCATATTTTGGATTATAGCGCTGCATTCAGCAGTGAGTGTAATGGTTTCGCTCTCTTCAAGTTTCCTTTTATTAGAAAGAATTTCTTTTAAGAACTTAGCATATGAGGGCATCTGCGTAATAGCTTCTGTAAAAGGAATTGTGACGTTTAATTGTTTCAGTAAGTCAACAAATTTTTTAAATTGGCCCGCATCTTTGGTTTTAATAAGCCTTTAAGGGTAAGGGATAGGTGGTTTATAAGGTGGTGGAGGTACATAAGGTTCTTTCTTTTCTACGGTTTCCTTATTACTCTCCTCCTTTTCCTTAGGTTTATTTTCTTCCTCAGTTGACTTTTTAGAGTTTTGGTTTTCAGTTCTTGGATCAGACGGTCCTTCTACCTCTGTTCCACTTCTCAATATGATTGCATGAGCGTGGCTTTTCGAATTAGGTTGGGGCTGTCCAGGAAATGTACCAGTTGGGGCAGCGGTAGGCGCTTGTTGTTGAGCTACTTGTGAGATTTGTGTTTCCAGCATTTTGTTATGGGTAGCCAGGGCATCTACTTTACTTGCTAGTTGTTTAATTTGTTCGCTAGTGTGTACATTCTGGTTTAAGAAATCTTTATTGGTTTGCTGTTGAGAAGCTATGAAGTTCTCCATCATGATTTCCAAGTTGGATTTCCTAGGAACATTATTGTTATGTGTAGATGGGGTCGGCTTTTGATATCCAGGGGGTATAGCTGGGGCTTGACTGGGAGCTTGTCCTGGTGCGTATAAAGCATTATTGCTCTTATATGAAAAATTAGGATGGTTCTTCCAGTTTGAGTTATAGGTATGCGAGTAGGGATTTCCTTGAGCATAATTCACTTGCTCTGCTTGGATTCCTGTTAGGAGTTGACAATCTGCAGGAGTGTGACCTTGGATTCCACAGACTTCGCAATTTTGAGCTGCGGCAACCACGGTGGCTGGAAGTGATACATTTAAACTTTCAATTTTCTGGGTCAGAGCATCCACTTTTGCATTAACATGATCAAGGCTACTTATCTCGTACATGCCACTTTTCATTTGAGGTTTTTCTACCATTGTTCGGTCGCTTCCCCACTGATAATGGTTTTGGGCCATGCTCTCGATAAGTTGATAAGCATCGGCGTAAGGTTTATCCATAAGCGCACCACCTGCGGCGACGTCTATTGTTAACCTTGTGTTATATAAGAGACCATTATAGAAGGTATGAATTACTAACCAGTCCTCTAAACCATGGTGTGGACAAAGTCTCATCATGTCTTTGTATCTTTCCCATGCTTCGAAAAGAGACTCATTATCTTTCTGTTTAAATCCATTTATCTGGGCTCTCAACATAGCTGTTTTGCTTGGAGGAAAATATCGGGCAAGAAAGACTTTCTTCAACTCATTCCATGTGGTGACCGAGTTGGAAGGAAGAGACTGAAGCCATCTTCTAGCTTTATCTCTTAACGAGAAGGGAAAAAGACGAAGTCGAATCGCCTCTGAAGTGACACCATTAGCTTTAACAGTATCAGCGTATTGGACAAATACGGATAAATGAAGGTTTGGATCCTCGGTAGGATTTCCAGAGAATTGATTCTGTTGCACTGCTTGTAACAGCGAAGGTTTAAGTTCGAAGTTGTTTGCTTCGATTGCGGGTGAAACAATACTCGAATGCGGCTCATCTTGCGATGGAGCGGCGTAATCTCGAAGAGCACGAGCTGGTTCTGCCATCTCGGGTATCGGCGAAGGAAGAATATTTTTGAGGTCGGGCACTTCGATAGGAGGGAGATTGTTTGCAGCAGGATATTCCCGAATTCGTCGTAAGACTAGAAGATATAGTTCAATGTCGTTGATTCGTAAGTAAAACGGCTCGCCTTGTGAGCGAGTGTGTGGCATACAAATCAACGAAAGAAAGAAAAAAAGTTGCCTTAGTCTCTACAGCGTAACAAAAGGGTTACGATATCGACTAAATAAAAGTCCCCGGCAACGGCGCCAAAAACTTGATCGCGACTTTATAAGTCTATTGGGGTACTAACTGCAAGTGCACAGTTCTATCGCGTAGTTTTAAAAGATATCGATCCCACAGGGACTTATGAATTGATATACCGTTTTTCTAAGGTTACTTCGTAAAGCTAAGGCGGATGATACTTTGATGATTAGGGGGAAAAGTAAAACTAATATTGGATCTAATTTAAATATCAATTAAGCGGATATTGGTATGTAGTTCGTCGTAATTAGGGAATCAAATCTTCGTTGGTTTCTTGGTTTTTAAAATAAATCTTTTCAATAGACACTATTGATTTAAAAGTCTTATCTCAAACTCTCGCTCTGTTGAATAGACTATGACTTTATGTTAACGTAGCTGTCACTTATTAGTTAAGTCCAAAATCACTTTTTGAAAACAACAGAATCTATAGAAACTCTTTTCATTAAAATAATAACCGTTTAAACACCCTCGTCTCAAACTCTCGCTCTATTGACTTAGATTATATAAGTAAACTTAAATGCTTAACTCTCGTCCTCACATTTAACCTTTAAAAATACTTTTTGAAAAAGATTAGAATTTAATTAACTCTAAAAATTGTTTTCGCCCTGATTTAGAATTAATGTCCAATTTACACTGTCCAGTTAAAAACTCAAACCGTCGTTCTATTGATTTTAACTTCTTTATGTCTTTTACTTTCGTACAAAAACCTTGGTATTAACTCTGTAAATTGAGACCATGAAAAGAGTGACTTTAATTTTAAATAAAATTAAACCAACTTAGTTTTGATTCCTTATTCCGCTTACTTTACATACCGATATCTAAATTAATTAGCCGGACATACTAAACAGGTCTGAACAATTATCATGCTTAAATAAAACCATATCAAGCAAACAATATAAATAAACAGTAATGCAGAGCATATATAAATTAAAACAATAAATTAAAGAACCTGAATAATTAATGGGAATCTTGAACACTCCACCACATACCGGTTGGATTTGTTCTTGCAATCTTCAATCGGACAGGAAAATAAAAGCAAAGGAATAAAATACTATGATCTAACGTAAGGTTAGATCCAGTAAGAGATACACAATAATTTCCGGTGTAGAAACTATTGTGTGAAAAATTAATTAAGTGCTCTGAAAATTTACTGGAAAAGAAAATGAAATAAAAATTGCTAATAATAGAAAGCTGTAGAAAGTTAATGTTGTAAATGCTTGCACGGCGGAAAAAGAAGCGAGACCGAGAGAGCTGCAGGGTTGGATCTCTGGATCTATTTATATTACTCCCATTTGTAACCATTTCCAAAAGTGCATTCCGTAAGTAACTTGCACGCTTCAACGAGTCAAGCGGAAGAATAGGCTTCAACGTGCCTCTGTTGCGCGTTAAAAGCCAAAAATATAGGAGTGGGGTGTGACATTCGTCACACCATGTGTTACGCTCGTAACACAAAGTAGCAGGGCGTGACGCTCGTCACACCTTGTGTGGCGGTCGTCACAGCTTCAGCGCTCCTGGCCTGTAATTGTGGACTGGGCTTTAGTGGAATTTGCTTTCATCCTCTTTTTCACCCCCCTTTTCTTCCTTTTTCACTTATGCTTCAAATAAGTTACCTGAGACAAATAGAAGGGAAAATACCACGTAATATCGAATAATATGAAATAAATTGAAACAAATAATAATATAATTTAATTAAATCGAGTCCAAAAATGTGATATTATTTCATGTTATCACATACAAACTTGCATAGTCAACTTCGTTACCCAGTATTCTCCTTCCCCGGGTTTTATCGATGTTTTCCCTTTTTTTCGGGAATAAATAAAGTTTGATGGCGACTCTGTTGTATGTTTGAGCGTCTGATGCGTTCGGGGATATTTCCGCTAGCTTAAGCTGGCGACTCTGCTGGGGATTACTTCGCTACTTGGAGTATTTCCTAGTCGCTAAAAGGAGTCGAGCATAGTTCTGATTGCTTCTCCGTTTGTTTGGGTGTGTACTTTTATTGTTTTACTCGTTTTACTTATCACGTTTTTTATTGCTTTAAATATTGTTTTTACTGGATATTATCTTTTATACTCCTTGTTGGGTTGGGGTTGATTCTACATGGGAAAAGCTCTATACCCGAGATGAGTACATACACAAGATAGATTCGTGGATAGTCGTGTACACCTAGTTTCGCACATTGGGTTGTCGCGAGAACCACATCCAGACTAGATTCACTTGGAAGTACTTTTGTCCTGTGAGAATTCACTACGGCAAGGTATTTTCATTTTGAGTCGATGACTATGGGAGACCTTATAGGGACTACCTTCTGAAGACTAGAACCTACATGTGAGGGGGATATGGTTTTTTTTTGCAGGAAACCATAGACTCTACATACCTTATTCTCATGGACGTCGAACCTTTGATCCTGTATCAGGCAGTATACATGGATCATCCTGATTACTTTGTGATGTTGACATGCGTTATTGTATATCATTTTTGCATTGTTGTACATATGCCAGAGTTTTGAACTCGAGTTATTATACATCAAGGATTTGAATCTATGGATGTTTCTTAATTATTTGCATTACATCCCTAACATATGCATTCATGCATTTGCATCTCATGACTATCAACCAGAAATAACTCACCTTGTCCTTTCCTCAGCCAGAAAGATGACGACTCTTCGACACCAGTACTTCACAAGAGCTAACAAGTCAAGAATCATGGTAGATCTAGAACAAGATAATGTTATGTACAAGGAAACCTTGGCTCAGTTCCAAGGCGAGATGAACACCTTCCAAGATAACATGAACACCATAATGAAGTACATTCAAGCTCAGAAGGCTACTACCTCTACCTCCGCTGCCTATCTTGCTACTGCTATAGTTGTTGATGTCGTTGTCGTCACCACTTCTATTGATATTGTTGTGGACACCACGATTCAACCTGTGGTGAGCCAGGAGATTTGTCATCCAGGTCCTAATAAGCAAGCCACTGCCTATCCGTGGGGGTTGCCTCCAAACTTTACTCCCCAAGCTGCTAATGGGAATGCTTTTGTGCCATATCATTCGTTTGATGTACATCCTGCCAATGGGAATTATGTTACCCATCCTTGGGGCATGACCACTCACTCTCCTCAAATGGTTAATGTTGACAATCGTGAGATCAACCCAGAACATGCTCTTTAGACTTCTGTACCAGTTATTGTTGAAACTCCCGATGATAATAAAGATGAATACAGAGGCCCTAGCCTTCATTTCCGTCTTCCTCCTCAAGCTACTTAACCTACCATTCAGAATTTAAATCAAGGTGTTCAGATACCTCCTTCTTATCCTGGGGTATCTTCTGTTGTTGCACCTCCGTTTGTGCATCCAGGAGCACCATATGCTTCATATCAGGGTCAATATGGTCAGACTGTGGGTCAAATGGTTAATCCGGGATTGATGTATCCTTAAGGGTATCCCCAATTTCCTTCTACTTCGGCTCTTTCTCAGGCAGCTTCTCAGGGTGTTCAACTTCCCAATCATAAAGTTAATCCTCAGACTGCTAATCAGATTGCTTTTGGTTCAGATCAGATAGACGGGCAGACTATCGATTACTAGATGAAAGGATCAGAGCCATTGAAGGCTTATCTACTTATGGTATGGATGCTAAGGACTTATGCCAAGTTCCTAATGTGGTGCTTCCTCCTAAGTTCAAAGCACCAAACCTACCAAAATATAAGGGTTTAAATTGTCCCAGAAGTCATGTCATCATGTGTTGTAGGAAGATGACGTCCTACATTGATGATGATGAGCTTCTCATCCATTTCTTCCAAGACAGCTTATCTAGGGCATCCTTGAACTGGTACATGAGTTTAGTACGCATTAAAATCAGATATTGGAAGGACTTATTTGAAGCCTTCCTCAAGCAATACAAATATAACCTGGCTCCCACCAGGTTACAACTGCAAAATCATGCTTGCAAGTGCGGTGAAACATTCAAATAATACGCACAAAGATGACGTGAGATGGCTTCTAGAGTTAGACATATGCTGACAGATGCTGAATTAGTTGATATCTTCATGAGTACACTCCAAGGTTTGTACTATGAGAAGATGGTTGGTAGCTCATCGTCCAACTTTGTCAACATAGTAACCATTGGAGAATGCAATGAAAATGGGCTAAAAACTAAAAAGATTGCTAGTATTGATAACCAAATAATGGTCAAGAAATCTATGGTTTTTTTTAAGAAGAAAGAGGCGGAGGAAAGTGATGTGATAACAAATGTCTACCCTCAAGTTCAAGCACATATGGATTATATGCCATACTACCCTTATCCGTACATTGCCGCTACTCAATATCAGCAACCTGCATACCAACCTCAGTATCAGCAGCCTCCAAGGGCTCCAGTTTCGCAGAATTAGTGTCCCCCGTAAGATAACTGAAGCCAAAGTCAAGGTCAGCGTAAACGTTATGATAGAAAGCGACCTCGGTGTGACCCGATCCCTGTGTCATATGCTCAATTACTCCTCTATCTTGTTCAGCAAGGAGCAATCATGCCAAAGGAGATTCCGCCTGCCACTTTCCCGTATCATGCAAAGCACAATCCTAATGCTTCGTGCACCTACCATGCCAGACATATATGACATTCTACTGAGGATTGTCGGCCTCTCCAATCAAGAGTACAAGATCTTATTGATCAGAAGGTTTTTTCATTCTCTGAGGCAGGACCCAATGTCATAACCAATCTGTTGCCAGATCACTGTGGATAAGTTGTGAACGCAGTTAATGGTGAAGATTGCTCAGATTCAGTTGCCTCTTAGAGGAGTATCAAGGCTAGCAATATCATATTGACTCAATCATGACTCATTTGTAATTTTTTCTTGTTTGTTATTTCTTGTTCATTTGTAAAACTTGTCTGGTTTTCAGATGATAATAATAATGAAACAAACGTGCATGTTTTGCTTAAATCCATTTGTGTTCACTCATATTTTATTTTATCAGTATCAAACTGTTTATCAAATAAAATCAAAAGAGAATGATGCAATAAAATGCGCAAGATCGGTGTCTGTATGCTTTTGAATAAAACTATGCTAATGATGTAAGGCATTGCTCAAATACCTAAACATCGGAAATATAAGGAAGTTAATCCCTAGTCAACCCCTTTGGGCCTTGAAGTATGAGTTTCTTTTTTTATACATAAAACCCTCATGTTTAACCAGGGGCTAGGTAGTCTTCAAAATTAGTTTGAACTTTCATTCAAATTTCGAAAAGAAGAATATCCCAGCGAGTGATCAATCACATCATATCCCTCTCAAGAGGATGGAATCACAAATTCAGAATGGTTATCCCTTACCAACAAAAGGAGTGAGATAGTCACGAATCTTGCAATAAATCAAGAAAGCAAATCTCACAAGATTTGCTCCAATATAAAAAGAAAAGATGGAACAAAAAAAATCAAAAGCAAATGAAAAGTCCGCTAAGTCAAAAGCTTGGAAACAAGATTGACTTAGGCAAAAGTTAGGGTATCCCGGTGGGCTGCAGACCCAAAGGATCAGCCCAGGAAAAAATTAGGGAAAGTAAAACAAAAGAAACAAGAGGATCAATGCCAAATGCCTCACCAGGAGCAAATCTTTATAGTTGCAAATAAAAGCAGAAGGTGAATGAGTGTCGCTCCAAACTCTCATAGGTTCCATAACCATCATTGCTGATATTTTAAATCCTTTCTGAAAGATGAGCGCTTCTTTTAAGCTAATTGAATGTAGGACTGGAGAACATCATGGAGAATGGGTGGGTTAGATTAGGTTTTGAGCCTTATATTATTTCTTTTTGAAACCGTGAACCAGACCACGTTACAACCCTCAAAAGACCTAATTGAAGCATGGTTTATTTCAAAAGCATACTATGGTAAGATCACGTTAGGCTGACTCCTAAAGATTTGTTTGTCATTTGTATTGATACTAATATGAGATTCTAATCAGTGATTAGTTCACTATATGTCATAATGTTAGTGAATACACTTGAGTTTCAAAACTTGCACGAGCATGACATTACAATTATCATTTTCAAAGTGTGCATTTTTACTTGCAAACAAGCACTTGACATCAAGAAAGCTTACATAATGGGAAGATTGAACGGTTCTTCTAATATCCCATAACTCATATCTATTGAATATTCGGTCAATCTGGGGAAACCACTTCGAGACTCTACAAATCTCTTTGAATCAGCTGGATAGGGGCAAAGTTACTTCAAGGCTCATATTGGGGCAGACCACCTTAAGAGAACGAGAAGTCAATCATTCCCAGATTGGTGAATCAAGAGAATACAGTTTCAAGACACTGGAGCAAGCCAATTGAGATCTTCAAATGATGAGACTACTCCATAAATTGTGACTAGGGTAGTTGGTGCAGATACCCAGTATATTGGGGCAGAGGCAGGTTATGTAGGTACAAGCTCTCTCCATGTTTTTAGACATAATCCAGAGGCATGAAAATAGTTGTTCAACTTGAAGTAGGTTTCAGAGAATCATGTATGTATGATCCCTTATCCTAGCCCAAAATTCCCACCTCCCTCTATATGAGCATGACTTAACTATTGCATAAATCACCATCATGTATTAACCACGTCGCTTCACTCATGCACATCATTCATCTAGCATAGCATGAAGTCGTGTGTGCAAATTATAGGAATCAAAGCCCAGTATTTTATTGGCACCTTCAAATCCCAAACTTGCCTGATACCTTTTAAAACCAGTTGGTTTGACACTTCCTTCAAATCCCAAACTTGCCTGGTACCTTTTAAAACCAGCTGGTTTGACACTTCCTTTAAATCCCAAACTTGCTTGGTACCTTTTAAAACCAGCTGGTTTGACACTTCCTTCAAAATCTAACTTGCTTGGCAGCTTTTAATTCCCAGTTTGCTTGGTATCTTTTTTTCAACCTTTAGGGTTGATAATATTTTGTTTCTAACCTTTGTGGTTGTCGAATCTTTTTCCAACCTTTAGGGTTGATGATCCTTTGTTTCCAACCTTCGTGGTTGTCAAATCTTTTTCCAACCTTTAGGGTTGATTATCCTTTGTTTCCAACATTCGTGGTTGTTGAATCTTTTTCCAACCTTTAGAGTTGATGATCCTTTGTTCCTAACCCTGGTGGTTGTTGAATCTTTTTCCGATCTTCGTGGTCGATAAACCTTTTTTCAATCTACATGATTGACAGACTTTTTCCCAACCTTTAGGTTTAATGGCATTTCCTCTTTCTTTTTTTTTCTAAAAAAAACCTCTGTGGTTGACTTTGTTTCCAGTTTTTTGAATTGAAGATTCGATTTTAAAACCCTTTATCTGCGAGGGTATTCCAGAACTTTCATATTTAAATTCATGGGCTCTCTAATTAGAATATGTAGTCTCATGTTTCATAAAATGATAAAAGATACAATATAACATGCATATCATGACCTGCATTTGTCATTAATATCCCCACAGTACATCAAAGAAAATCCCAGCAGATGAACCTGAAAAAGTCAAACTACCATTCCATATACCTACTTATATCCCATTTGACCGTTCTCAACGGGTAAATTTTCGGATACCTCAGTATTTAATCCACTCATACCTTGAATATCCGAAAAGCTCTCGCAATTTGACCATCCAGGTCTAAGTAGATTAAATAGGGGCAGCTGTCGTACCCCAAAATTTGCCCTCCCCTTTCCATCTTTTCATTCAACCCTTAATTTTAGATTCATATGCCCACATTCATATTTCATTCATATGCATGATATTAATACAATCTCATAGATTCAAGGGTGGTGTTTATTTATGCCTATTGAAAGCTAGGGTTTGGCTTGAGGCTTAACCCCTGGGATTATGGTGATGCTGATCATTTGGAATCAAGAAGGGTGAAACCCTAATTTTGCTATAACCCTTTGTTCAAGACATTGTGGACCACCTGGTTATCTTCTGACCATACAAACTTGCATAACCTATTTCCTTACCCAATATTCTCTTTCCCCGAGTTTTATCGATGTTTTCCCTTTTTTTCGGGAATAAATAAAGTTCGATGGCAACCCTTATGTATGTTCGAGCGTGCAATACGTTCAGGTATATTTCCGCTGGCTTCAGTCACTAATAGAAGAAAATGTATGAGAACTCTCAAGGTAATGTTTTTGGTGTTTTGTATTATGATACGAGTTAAGTTTCATGAATTGAGTTAGATTACACAATCCTTAATAATAGAACTAATTTGAAGTCTTTTATATATATAATATACTTTTATATGTAAATTTAGACAAACTACCATTATCCTTCCGCTATGATACAATATTTAGTACAAAATGGTTGTAATAGTGTCACTATAGTAGTATTGCATAGTGAAATATAGACAATCAACTAGTTGAAATTGGCAAGATTGATATTAACTACCCTTTTACAACTCAATATTTGTGTTATATCATATATATCTTTGCTTATAACTTATAGGTTCATATGTTGATTGCTTTGAATGTGAATTAGTGAAATTGTTATTTAATGGGCATTATCTTTATGGTTTTGGTTTTTGTCAAACTGAGTAATCTATGAGCACAAGTGTCAAACCAAATATCTCTCACTTTATTCATTTGTGTCACACCAAATTGGTTAAGTTTATTGATGATAGTTTTATAAGAAAACGTTTTATCTTGCTTCTTAAATTTCTTGCAAACTGAATACAATAGTCGTTTGCCATTTTTCTGTCCATATTTTTTACCCACGTAAAAGTAAGGTTCTAAGTGATATTTTGACTTATCTGTTGGTTTTTCCTTAAACAATTCTTGCTTTTTAAGAATACTTTTCTTTTGCTGGCGTTTGTGTCAATTCCATCTCTCTCAACATAACCTTGATTAATTTTGCAATGTTAAAAACAATCGAATATTACAGTAGTTGATAAGTATTAAAGATTATGTGCCCTTTTTGTTTTGTTTCTTTCTGCTAGATTTTAAATTATATATCAATTAGAAAAGTTGTAGAAAAGTTATTTCGAGGAACTTTCAATTGCTATAGTGAGCTTAATGAAGAAGATATAGTAAATGAGAGAAGGAATGGTTTAACATGTTTAAAATAAGACATGTAATTTCTTTTTAATAGTTTGATGATAATGTGTTTTTTAGCATTTAATTTACCATTCTTATATATTATGCCAGCCGCTTATTTGTTATAAATCTTGTGATGAGGGGAAAATAAAAAAAATCATCAAAAATGTGATAAATTATTGAATTATATACTTTATAAGGCTAAGTCAAATATGAAAAGGCTCAATTGGATGAGAGAAGATGCATGGATGTTTCTTCTTGACTAGTGAAAGAAAGATGAATTTAAAAATCTCAGAATAAAATAATAGTAATCGAGCTTCAAGCAAAGGTGGGGCAGTCCATACTACAGGTCGTAGAGCTCATCATAACATTGCTCTTGAATTTGTTTGTATTCTATTTGTAATTACAATGTGTCAATATAATTATATCTGATATACATTGTAACTATGTATATTGTCTTTATTTATAGTCTAATAAGCTCAAGCGACCCGCCCATCCTAACAAGCTCTTCATGGCCACCCACAAAAGGAAGATTGGGGAGTGGGTTGATCGTTGTTCAAAGATAAGTAAATTAAAGGAAACTCTTTTTATTCTCTATTTGGTGAATCTATTTTTGTTTTTCCCATTCGTTATTGCTTCTTAATACTTGCATTACTTTGTTGTATTGGATCCCTATTATTATTATATACAATAAGTGTATTGCTCAACACGATGTAACATTATAACTTATATGCTTTCCCTTATGCTTCTTAATACTTGCATTACTTGGTTTTATATGATTCATGCTGTTGATTTCTTGTTTAATATCTAGTGCATACATAAAATGCGTGTTTCTTAATGTGACAAATCTATCTAAATTTACTCTTGAAATGAGCCTTAAATCCCTTTGTTTTTTTTCTAATGTTATCATTGTTATGAGTGGATTACTCTTATTTTCAATATTTTACAAGTTTTTTTCCCACTAATTTGATTTTGGATGGGGGAAACACTTGCATGTTGTTTACCCATTGAAGAATAAGTGTGTACATAAAAATATTGATTATTACTATTGCTTGTTTCTGATTAACATGTTTTCAAAAATTTGGTGGAATTGTATAACTGAGCAGCAGCCAGACAACTGTAGAAATGAAATCCAAAGATGTTAGGTGTTTTTGCCTCACCATTCTATTAATGTCATCTCACATTTTCTTATGTTTAGCCGTTAGTTAAATTTAACTACTTATTTTGGTGTGTTGTTTTTTACTCTAACAAAGACATTGTGTCTTTCTAATGCATAAGAAGACATAATAGAGTAAAATGGGAACTATATTTGAAATCAATTTTTTGCATTAACACTCTTTGTGTTTTCTTTTAATTTGATATAAATCAAGAGAATTTGGAATTTAATGTATTGGGCTCATTTAATGATGGAAGAGGTGAACCTAGTAGTAACTAGCCAGATCAAATGTGTAATGGTGAAAGTTTCAGATTCAGAAATGTTTGTACCTAATATTTTGATTCTTGAATGCATCAACCATCTCCTACATTGACTTTTTTGTTTACATTTGTTGATTCAGTTCTAATTAGGATGTCAACATTTATTTGGAGTACATTAATTCATAATAAGTCTCTCACTTGTTACACGTATCTTACCACATTCAGTTGAAACTTGCATCTAGTAATTGTCTAATAATTCTGAAACATCTTGCTAGTTTTTTTTCTTGTATCCTCGCTAATTGTATTTCCTTGTTGATTTGAAGTGTTTTGTGATGTGGCTTTGAAGTTCATGTTGTTATCTTTGTTAAATTATGTTTATGGTACATATAAGAGATGTTATTTTGTATTTTTTTAATAGTGATTTATCTTATGTTGTACATGAAGAATATTCGAATCATTTCAAAGAATTGACATAAATCGATGATAATGCCCCTTATCAGATATATGTGGATGGATCAGAAAGAATACAAAATTAGAAAGAAGTTGTTGGGTAAGTCACGAGGGTGGTGTTATGGAAATGCACATATGATGGTGAACATAAGATGTGGAATGTCTTACTTAACATTTATGGTAGATACAAACTGCAACAGGGAAGCCAGAGCCAAACCATTAAGGCTTATAGCTTACATTGTTACAGCCCGTGCAGAGGTTGCACCAGCTAATGCAAGTGAAATAGCTAATGAGAGTGTTGCAATAACTAATGATTAGTCAACGATGTTGGAAAAGAAATTTGAAGAATTTCAAAGATAAATTTTTGTTATGGTGGTAGGTTCTTCTAGTACTCATTCTAGTGCACATCCTAGTACCCGTCCTCATTATAATAATGAGTTTGATGAGTTGTCGATGGATGAAGACGAAGATGAGTGATGGATGATTGTGTTGGATGTAAGTCAAATGGTTTCATTAAGCTGAAATTATATTATATGTTATATTACTAGTAAATTTTGTATTGTTAGTTTATATGTTCTGAACCTTGGACCTCTTATCCAAACACCTCTAGTGTCATTTAGCTTCCTTCATATGACATAAGTTAATTCTAAATAAGCTCTAGTAATATTGAATTTTGTTATAATTAGAATATGCATATTTTATTTAATGTCGGGTGAGTCGGGTTATGTTATTGCCTTTTATTTTAGGTAGTTGGTTACATGTTTCTAAATGGGTTGTGCTTTACCATAATGTGACAATATGTGCTTGTTTTTCTTCCTAAGTGGTCTAGTTGCGTCACAGAGTCTCTTTTTAACTGCATTTTATTTAGTGTTTGTGCTTCTTCAAGTGTTTATTTGATTAGTGTTTTATTGTAAAAAATCTCATTTTAAAAGAGCTTTAATTACATGTTTATTCTATGATACCAAATTAATAATCTTCTTTTAATTTTTGTATGACTTGTCTTTTGAATTGTCATTTAACTTGGCTATGAAGTTTGTTTGGTGACCAGTTAGTCTTACCAATGTTTCATAAGAGTGAAGTTGGATATACTAATGGTTCATTATTTTTATTAGGTTATGAAGTTTTGATTCTGATGTTTTGGATATGGTTTGGGATATCACAACAATTTGGACATATTTTGGAGAGTAAAATTGTAAAAATTGTTTTGATATGGTTTTGGATATCATCGGTCAGCTGTTGGGTTTATACCTTGCTAGTGTTTTCCATAATTGGGAGAGGTAGAGATCATATCTTAAATGAAATTCAGATCTATGAATTTGTTATCTTTTATTTTGAAGGATAGGTTTTGAAAAACGTTAGAGCGGTGCTGAATTTAAGTAATTGTGAAGAAGAATGAAGCATGCTTTCTTAGTAATACTGATGTGAATATGGATTATGAACTTCCTTTTCTTCTTTTTATTTATCTTTAGCTTCTGTGTTTTGAATAAAAAATTATGATTGTAGGCGTCTTTTTATTATATATTTCTCTTGGTTACATTTTTTAAAATTTTATGTTGGAATTTCATAGCTTTAGTTTAAATATGGTGAAAGAGGTTGATTATTAAACTTCATCATTATTCTATTTAGCTTTGTTCACATGCATTGCTTAAACTCGAGTTAAACATTAGCAAATCCTGACATTCCCTTTTTATAATTTGGGAATAAGAGAAAGAAACCAGTAATGTATCTACATCTAGGCAATCCATTAATAAACTTTTCTTTCCAATATTCGACTGCACCATTAGATCTAAGACAAAGTTTGGATATAAACATATCATTATACCACTGTAGTAAGTCATGTGTGAACTTGCTGTCAAAATATCTGGTGTTCTAAGTGTCGTTTGTCGAATTTCACTTTGAGTACTATCCAGTGTGTGTCTGGTTCCCCATCAAGATTGTTATCCCTAGCGAGTTGGTTTTTACCATTTGTTTGTCTCCCTGTGGACCATCAGCATTCCCCACAGATTGGTTTATCCAGTACCATCTCCTGTTAAAGGATTCACCGTATCCCTAACAGATAAATTTATCCAATAAAGTCTTTCACCCATGCATATCATATCATAGCATTTGCATTTTTCAGGATCAAAATCTGGGTCTCCATGGTATTTAACCATCCCCCACGGTGATCCGATGAAAAAGTGTTGTTTCATTTTCCTCTGGTGGAGGATGCTTAAATAGGGGAAACTGACTGGGAGTTTGTATGGGCTGTTTACAGGGATTCTGATTCCTCAACACCAATAACTCAAACCTGTACAATTAACAGGCGTATCCAGAGGAGAATCTATCATGATTGACAGTTATAAATAACCAAAGGTCCATCCTTCCAGAGGACTAATAAGTTGTGTTCCATGGAGATTTTTGTTGGTGATCCAGGAGTATTTATGCAGTCTTGAGACTTTCGGAAAAACAAATGATTTTCTCTCGATTTTCACATATATCAAAGTAATTTTGTTCCTTTCACTAAATTTCAAATTCTTTTTCAAGTTTCAAAATTTCATTATTAACAAATAAATGACACTTTGCATAATAAAGAAAGACATAGAAGAACACAATTAACAATGATTAACAGGAAAAACTTGTATTTTATTCAAGAATGGTAGCACACAAATGGCGTAGTTCCATAGAATGTTACAGTTTTTGGAAAATGGCAATAAGGAAAGGTTTAGTTGAATTCAGTGACCACTAACATCCCTAATAGATATGATTCCCCAAAACCTTGCTTCTAAGGGGAGTAACTGGATTGATCTTCCTCCTCAGATTAAGTTCTTTTGCCACAAAAGGGCCTTCTTCAGGCATGTGTTGCATGAACCAAGTATAAAGCAAAGGAGCACAGCACAACAAAACATTCTCATTTCTTCCTTTCGATTTTAATTCAAAGAGATTCGATCTATATTCTATCTCATATTTCTATATGTCATGTTCAAATTTGCATTCACATTTTTTCATTCACATTGGAAAGCTTCCATTCATCCATACACATATCCATTCATATTTTAATTACTTCATTCATTTTTACCACATGCACTCATTCACAACCGTCGTTCCCATGGCAAGTGGATTAACTCATAACCTTTAAACATCACCACTTGAATACATGAAGTCCACAAGATACAAGGAAAGGCTTCTTTTGACTTGCTACGAGAGACGCTAACTTTTTCATTCACAACAATGTCATATTCTTTACAAATCATAAGTTTGTCCAAAGCATACTTAATTTACAAGAAAAAATTGGCACTTGAGTTTTAATTACAAGGAGGAAGATGCCAACTTTGCTTGCAAGTGAATTGCAGAAGCATGAGAAAGATTTTCCAAACTATTCACAAAATAAACTTCAGAATCAACACAAATCGTAGGAGTTCGAGGACGACACAATATCGTTCATTCTAGTTTTGAACCAGCACAAAAGCCTTATGCTTCAGAGGTGTGGGATAATGAAGATGCATCAAAAAGATGAAGGAAATTGCCGAAGCATTCCCTGGCAAGACAATTCGTGATGCTGTCGTTACCGCCCCAGCTTATTTCGATGATGCTCAAAGACAGGCCACCATGGATGTCGATGTCATTGTCGGTTTCAATGGTGCTAGAATCCTCAGTGAACTTGATGCTACTGCAGAAAATACTGAGGCCTATGGCAATAATACGAGTCAGCGGGTTTGGAATGATTCCGGTCCACCGCAGGTGGCGTGGGTGCTTGCTGGTATACTAGTGCTTGTTGAACAGGTTGATAGACAGGAGCTTGTGACTGGTTGAAATTTTGTGTGACTGCTGCCACATACGGTTGTTGAACATACTACACTGGATAAGCATCGATAATCCAAGATTTATCTGACAGAAGATCCGCAAGCATAAATAAGGGTGCTGGATGGCCAATTAATCCCATACAAGGTGGATTGGATCTCCTTCAGAATAAAGTTAACTCAGCTCATAATCAGAATTTCTCTCAAATTCCATTTGGAATTCAGTAGCCAAGGCCGACACTGCAAAATCAGCTCTCTTTAAGTGATTTACTGGCTCTAGCTGGGGATAACCCATCTGGTTCTTTGACAACAGGGAAGCTACTTTCTTCTAGTTTAGCTCATGATCCACAAGTAATGATTCTTTTGCAACAACAATACTTGTTACAGTTATATTCTTAAGCAGCTGCTTCAGTACCACATCATTCCTTGTTAGATAAACTCATGTTGCTAAAGCAGCAACAGAAGTAGGAGGAGCAACAACTGTTAATACACCACCAACAACAAATTCTTTCTAATGTGTTACAGGGGTATCAATCTCACCAACGATTTGGTGGTTTACCTTATGGACAATCGCAGGGTGAAGGAATAGGAATGGAAAATTTGCATGTGGAACCTTCTCAATATCAACCACCTCATGAAAATGTTCATTGAGTTCTCAGATGCCAGTTTCTAGTGTGTATTATGAGCTTAATACCAAGTCTTTGAATAAATCTCAGCAAGAACCCAAGATCGCATCAGTCTCAGGAGTTGGAAAGCCAACCCGTACGCTCACATCACGTAACGTATTTCCTGCAGCAAAACAACATCGAATTGTGAGAGGTGGAAATAGTTTTGAGGAAGAAGATACACAGTGGACCTGTTGTTGCTTTCCATTCTTTTGCTCGCGTTTCACTGTAGTAAAAAAGCACGTTAACTCAGCAAGGCGGTAAAATTCCACAAGCAACCCAAAAAATGAATCAAGACGAATAGAGAAGCTTGTAGATACACTACTCACCATCCTTTCATAGAACATAAGTTTTACCGTATCCATGAACCAATCTGCTAACTCCTTCTCAGCAAGGGGTAGTTCGACTTGCGAGGCCACTTCCCTCCATCGTTGTGCATACTCCTTAAAAGACTCGTTATCTTTCTGGGACATGCTGAGCAATTGCCTCCTATCTGGGGCCATATCCATGTTATACTTATAATAATGGATGAAAGCATCAGATAAGTCTTGGAAACAACGAATTCTACTTTGACCAAGGCTTAAGTACCACTTAGAGGGAGCACCCCTCAAGCTGTCTTGGAAGCAATGTATCATAAGTTTATCGTCCTCTACGTGCGCAACCATTTTTCGATAGTATATAATAAGGTAACTTTTAGGACATGAGTGGCCCTCATACCTATCGAAATCTGGGGTCTTGAATTTTGAAGGAATCACAAGACCTGACACTAAGCACAACTCCTTAGCAACAACACCAAAAACGTGGTCACCTTCCATAGCCCTTAACCTTTTCTCAAGAATCTAGAAATTCTCTTTCATTCCTCTTATGTCTTCATGCCTTTCATCATCTTCGTCCGAAAAGTCCGGAGCATGTTGTTGATCCTCAAAGTAAGGTTGCACGTGTGCACGGACGAGAGATGGTGCAAACGTGTGGACCAATGGATGAGTTTCATTGGTAGCTGGTAGAGGAGCCGTCTGCTGAGTGGATTGTACAAAACCAGGGGCGCCTTCAACTGGAGGTGTAAAACCGGGAGGTAAACCATAGACTGGCCAGGTGGTTGGTACTGTCCTTGCAGGTTGGGGTTCGATCGTAGGACCGGAGATTTCTGAAACGATCGTCGTTTGGGTGTCCAACTTGGCCCTAATGACTTGTAGTATCTCCATGACTTGACCCATGTTTCCTCGTAGGTCTTCGAGTTCTGAGCTTACTCTCTCCAATTCTTGTTCTTGATCTGTCATTCTTTAATGAGCGCTGGCTCTGGTGTTGTAGTGGTGTTGAGGACTCAGTGTGGAACTGAAGAAGACACAAAAATGAGTTTTTTTGTTTGAAGAATGTCATGAGTGCATGTTATGGGTGAATTTTGTGCATAGCTCTTAGTTATCTTTATTTTTTATTCTAGCAATGTTAGAATATATTAAATAAGAACGACACGTAATAATTGAGACCCAAAATGACAACTTCCATTAATAAAAATCAAATTCGAATACAAAAGGATTTAACTTCAAGTACACATGATTCGAATACAAAAAGATTTAAACACCAACAATTCAAATTCAAGTACAAGTAAACTTAAGCTCTGTCTCAGCTCTTATGATCGTAGCCAGATCTGTGGTGAGCTCCTTCATCATTTTCTTGATAAACTTGACGAAATTGAGAACTTGAGGAGGCGTGTTTTCTGGACACATACACCAATCCGCTTCCTGGAGTTTTTCTGGGAGTTCCAACATGTTGAGGTTAACAAACCTAGCCAAGTTGCGGAACTTGCCATTCCATTCAACATAGAGCTCTTGGAGTTTCTTGATGACCTGTTGATCTTCATCTAAGGTTGCTCTAGCCTCTCTATACAATCTTTTCCAGTACATACAGTCATTCTTTAGGAGCAAATAGGCTGCATCACCTTCCTGGCTCTCCAAAACAGTTGCGGAACTTGCCATTCCATTCAACATAAAGCTCTTGGAGTTTCTTGATGACCTGTTGATCTTCATCTAAGGTTGCTCTAGCCTCTCTATACAACCTTTTCCAGTATACACAGTCATTCTTTAGGAGCAAGTAGGCTGCATCACCTTCCTGGCTCTCCAAAACTGCAAACCTCCTATTTGCTTCTTCCAACTGGTACCTGAGATGGTGACAGTTTCTTTCAGCTTCTTCCTTTTGGAGTATCTCACGAGACAACTTTTCCTTGCATTTCTTCAGAGTGTCCCTCAGTTCACGGATCTGTGCCTCAAAGTCGAGCTTAATTTCTTTCTTATCCATAAGGGATTTATCCAACATTACCATAATCATTGTCATTCTTTCTTGGGTTTTATCGATATTTCCCCTTTCCTTTTTAGGAATAAATAAAGTTCGGTGGCGACTCTATTCAGTCCGTCATTGCGAGCGTGCGATTGCGCTTCGCTTAAGTCGTGTCCCCATTTTTCGAGGTGCGACAACCACCTATAATCATATATAGTTGGGAAATAAAGATTTAATAATTGATCTGAATCCCTTTGTTGTAGCTTCAAAGGCTCTCCTACAAAGAACTTAGTGATGACATATAAGAGGGTTGTGACACAATTCTCTTCATTAGTTTCTAGTTTAACAACTTAATCTATCTTAACTTTATCTTATAGGCCAATGATGTTATCCCACCATCCTTTTAATTTACTGGTAAAACCCATGATCAATATATCTTTAGTTTTTTTATCTGTTAAGAGTCTCACATCGGACAATCTATGACATGAACATGTGTTTATAAGTGAGGGCAATTCTCACCCTACAAATCGGTTTTATAGGGTTTAGTTAGATCCAATCGCACATTCTTAAAATGGTATTAGAGACTCGTTTAAGATCCACTGGAGCACCCACCATTTAGTTCCATGTCTCAGATGCAAATCCTGTGCATGAGAGGGGGTGTTAAGAATCCCACTTCAGAAAATCTATGACCTGAGCACGTGTTTATAAGTCAGATAATCCTCACCCTAAAAGCCGATTTTGTAGGGTTGAGTTAGGTCTAATCACACATTCTTAAAACTATCACTATTTCTTCTAATTTTGTATGTTGTAGTAGCCATCGTCATATTTTGAATAACATCTAATATATGTTGTTCAAAGGTAGTGTTCCATTTTAACAATGGTATCTCCTTAATAACTATTTTCTACAAAACTAATCCTTTCTGCAAATTGCACATATGCAAAACAATGTCTAGGGTAATAGTTTCTTGATCTTGGTATATGGGCTTTATTGCCTAAAATACTTAATATGTTATCATTTTCTTCTGATGGATATGATCATATGTTTAAGACCTTTAATTTACTAACTAATTCATCTAACTTATTTTCAATATCATGACCTAAAGTTTTTTCTTTTAATTCTTAATTTGAAAGGGTATTATATTGATATATGGGTTTAGTAGATCTAAGTTTATATTTCTCAATATCTTTAAATTGAGGGATAAAGTTCGCAATCCTTTCTGACTGTTGTGGAATAATGTAGAGAATTTGACTTGTATAATTTATCTGACTATGAAGGTTATTAATGTTTTTTTTCTTTGATCCGCAGGGTTTGTTATTGACTTAAAAGGCGAAGCTTCTATTTCTAAATTTTCTTTTCGAGTGATAATCTTAATGGCTTCTAATGGAGGGGGAATTGATTCTATTATTTCTTTTCTAGAAGTTTTCCATTGTGTACTTAATCTAACATTAACATCTAAAAATGTTTTAATAGAAAATAGGTGAAGCTAGCAGAAATATACTCGAACGTATTGCATGCTCGAACATACAACAGAGTCGCCATCGAACTTTATTTATCCTCTAAGGGAAAGGAAAACATCGATAAACCCGGGGGAAAGAGATATACTGGGTAAGGAAGTCGGTTATGAAAAGGAAATGTATTAGCACCCCAAACATCCATGGTACTCCATGGGAACCGTTTTGATTGTTCTCGCTCGAATAGGTGTGATATCTACAGATTACTCACAAAAGAATGGGAAAAGGAAAAGAATATATAAAGTGCTCGGTGAGGATTGGGGCCCTCATACCTACATATCCTTATAGTGCAATGAGGAATTTAGAGCTTCGTAGATCAAGGAACTAGAGGCAGAAGGTGAAAAGGATGGTGATAGAAATATGGTCTAAACCAAAGGATTGTGTTTTGAACTCCAAAAAGGGTGAAACGTGAACCCAAGAGTAAACAGGTATGAACCAACAAGTGAGGGCCTACATCGTTGTATCACTATATTGGAACAACCGAAAAAGAGAGGAATTAGGTGTTTAGGTTAAGGGCCAAACAGCTCTTGGTTCACAAAGAGGTACAAGATGGAGCACATAGGTATAGTGTATTTGGCTCAAAGAATAGGTAAATCACATGAAGTGAATGAAGGTAGAATACGAATGTATCATGGAGATGAATGGAGTGAAGTGACCGAAGTCACATAAATGAATATCTGTTGACAAGTGACTGAAGAAGTATTGTTGAATCGAAAGGTGAAAGTATATTAGAATCTATAAGAGAATGAGATTCCTACCATAGAGGGAAACAACTTTAACCACTACAGGGTGTTAGCTAAAAAGAAGGAATTAAGTGTTTGGGTTAAGGGCCAAACAACTCTAGGTAGAAATGCGGACTATTTGTTAGGCGTCCTAAAAAGGTGTATATGAAATTCCAAAGAAAGTATATTTCAATGTCAAAGAGACAGCGTGTCATTGAGTGAACGATTTATGATCGAAGGTAGATAATGAATAGTGAAAGATATGGATGATGCCCTAAGGTGAAGGAGGAATAATTATAAGTATGCTCGCCAAGGACTCGCATCCTTGTGCCTGCGTATTCTCATTGTGCAATGAGAAAATTAGAGCAACCGTAGTTCGGAACTACGAGAATAGAAAGAGAGAGATATCTGTCTAAGCAACAGGGACTCACAAGACAAACACATCTTCAAGGAAGGATTGTAGTACTGGAGTGCAAGGAGTAGTGTATCACTTGCTGGGGGAATCCACAATTTGAGATCAAATAAGAATAGTATCTTGGATCCAAGAGAGGGATAGACTCTTAATCGAAGAGCAAGGTAGGCATTTACCAATACGTGGACTAGCATGCTGCCACTATAAGGTAAAGCCAAAAAGAAAGACTGAATTAAGTGTTTGGGGTTGTTTGCCCAAACAACTCTAGGATGAAGAGATGGACTGTCATTAGGACGTCCTAAAAGGATAGACAAGGAGTCCAAGTAGAAGTATGATTGATCTCAAAAAGATGGTATAGGTTGCATGAATGGAGATAAGATAAGGTAGATTGATAAATAAGATAACTCGCGAAGAAACTGGGTTCTCCTACCTGCGTACCCTTATAATGCAATAAGGAAATAAGAGCTTTCGTAGTTCAGCCCACTAGGGTTAAAAGAAAGATGATGGAGACAAAAGGAATGAATGATTGAAATGATTGAGTCGGAATCGAGAGACTTGATAGTTACTGGATGAGAATCACACTAAAGTCTATGGGTAAAGGTGGATATGATTAGCAACGAGCCAAACGTCTCGCACCTAAAGATATCCAAAATGAGTGTAGGAAAACTCCAGTCTCATTCCTTCTTTACCACTTAAGGCTCGTGGCATGCAACTCTCGTCTTAAACTTCAAGTGGAGAGAGAAAAGTCTTTGTAGTTGTTCCTTGTGATGATGAAGACCTCATCAATCGTTTGATTTGAATTGCACTAAAGTCTATGAATAGAGGCGAATACGATGAGCGTTGGGTCATATGTCCCATACCCAATGATACTCAGAATGGGGGTAAGAATACTCCAGTCCCACTCCTTCTCCATTACTTAAGGCTCGTATCGTACAACTTGATTCATGACCGATAACTTGTTGACGTAGTCCTTCCTTTGTTGCATTGCTTTGTTGATTTTTCTTTGTGAAGAGAGAGACTTGTCAATCGTATGGTTAGAATTGTGCTAAAGTCTATGAATAAAGGTGAATACGACGAGCGTTGGGTCATACGTCTCATACCCAAAGATACTCAAATGGGGGTAGGAATACTCCAGTCCTATTCCTTCTCCATTTCTTAAGGCTCATGCTACACTCTTCTAACTTTGATTAGACAAGTTTTTGTAGTTTCCACCTTTGACGTGCTTGAATAATCCGCTGCTTGGTATCATTGAGGATGCCTTGATTGAAGATCTTGTCTTGAGGCCTTGAGCTCCACAACTTGGAAGAAAAGTCTATTTAAGTGACCAAGGGTCTTTTGGTCACTCAATTTAGACTGTGGGATTATACAAGTTCAAAGGATTTAATTGATCAAAATTAGTTTTGATCAATTTAATCATGGGTTTTGTTTTAGTTTTAGGGAATTAGGTTTGGATCTAATCAAAGTTAGTAATTATTAGAAACTATCCTAAGGGATCATGCATTAGAAATTGATTGAAAATTCTATGTTATAAGTCCTAAGGGAGCATGTACATATTGGTCAAAATATTGATTAAATCTCCTAGGTATAAGTCCTAAAATTGTAAGGAAATGATTAAATTTCTATGTCACATTCTAACTATAATGGGATCATGTCATTCTATCACTAAAATAACCAAAATAAGCCCATAAGGGCAAAATGGTCATTTGCAAAATATGTCAAATTCTATGGTCTAAAGTTGATTAAATCCTAATGTTGATCATAACCTAATGTTGAAAATTGGGTAATTCTAAATTTAAGCAAAGCCTAACAGTTCCTAATTAAAATTCTAAGAAAAAAATCCTAATTAAATTCTAATGAAAATTCTAATATGCTAATGATCAAGATTTAAATTCTAATTGTCAATTACTAACCTAATTAAACTAATATTGTGCTAATTAACCTAATTAAATTGTATAAAAACAATTAAGAAAATAAAAGTAAAAGTAATTGAATCAGGAGGTGTGAAATGGAAAATGAGGTATACACTGCATTTGGCTATGGGCTGCAGGATGAGCCCAATATAGATTTTTTTATGTAGGAAGCAAAAGTCCAAAAAATAGGTGGCGTGTGAAGTAAAAATGGACTTGGGTTGCGTCTGAGCCCAATCAATATTTCAAGCACTCAGGGGGGTGCGCGTTGGAAACACATGGTAAATTAACAAAGATACTAATGGGCTTGATTAAGCCCAAAATCCATTTTTTCCATAGTCACTAGGGAGGTGTATTAGTAATAGTTGGTGTATGATAAGTAATATCAAAGGGCATCACCAAGACTAAGCCCAAATCTCTCTCCTGCTTAAGTAATATCAATGGACGCATAATGACAAGCTAATCCTAAATATGGAAATGGAATTGGGAAACAATCCTTGTATCGGTTGAATCGAACGGCTAAATGGAACAACCCTAGCTATCTATAGGTCAAATTAAATGGTGCTTGGTGAAAATCAATCCCTAATACCATGGGGCTTCTATTTCCTACATCATATGCTACATCCTGGTGTGTTCAAACCAAGAAAATGCCAGGGAACAAGAAATGACATACCGGAGAAGATGATCGAAAAATCCACCGGTAAGTTCTGCACTTGATTCTTTCTTTTTCTTCTTCTTTCGTCTCCTTCTTCTTCTTCTTCTGAATTTGAGAACAGTGAAAATAAGGATGCAGTGGCTTAGCTCAAGCAAAATTGAAGCTTCGATGTGAAGCTTCAATGGCTTCTAGGAGAAAAAAGAGCTTTGAGTAGGTTGAGGGAAGAGATTGCAATAGAGAGAGAGAGAGAGCACATGTTTAGGCAAAAAATCTAAGGGTGCTGAAAATGTGAGAGATGAGTTTCTTAAATAGGGGCTAGTGTAAGACCCCAATTTTTGCCCTAAGATCCCTCATGGCCTCAAGGCATCATATCATATCATATCATTGCCTCAAGGATCATTTGTGCACCTTTGCTTGCCTCCTAGTGGGTGGGTACCTTGTGAGTGTTGTTCTTGATCACCAAGCATGTATTGCATTTGTATATCATTGCTTTTCATTTGTTTACTAACCAAAAGTACAAAAATATTGTCATCTAACCTTGTTTCTTGTAGATGAAGCAAACTAGGTCAAAACAGTCAAATCATTCATTGAGCAATGGATGGTGGCCATTCTTGCAGAATTTGGGCACCATGATTATTCATAAGAGATTCATATGAGTTGTGATATCATTTTGGATCAAGATCTCATGTGGTAGAGGCTTGGAATTCATCAAAACATGGCTCAGTCAAGCAAAACCCTAGAAAAGTCAACTGTGGTCAACTGTGGTCAACTGTGCATTTAATCAGGATTTGGAAGGTGTGAGATGGTTGGAAAAGTCTCATTCATGTCTATATGAGCCTCATTTGGCATTTCAAAGATCAAGGTTGAAGGATTTGAGGTCAGGCAAAAAGTTTCCCAAAATGGAAATGACCTGTAATTCTCACCTGCCAAAAATGGAAAGTTATGCTCCTCAAAATTACTTCATCATAAAAGCTTCAAATAAAAATTTGTCCAACATGAAAGTTGAAGATCTTGATCTCACCTTTTCAAAAAGTCCAAGAACACTCAATTCCCATGTGTGGTTGGCAAGTTATGATCCAATCATTTTCAGAAAATGCCTAAATTCAAAGTGGCATAACTTTCACATGGAATGGCCAAATTGGATGGTTCTTCTTTGAGCAAACCATATTTGATGTGTACTATCCAAATCCATCATCACATTTTGCCAAAAGCCTTCACATAAAAATGTCATTTTTCAAGTGTACCAATTAAAAAGCCAAGGGCAAAAAGGTCCAAATTTCAAAGTACAAAGAATTTTGACATGGGACCAATTCCAATAGCTCCCAAATATGATTTATGACTTGCTCAAGGTGAAAAATCACTGTTACATTTATCCAAACTATCCAAGGGCAAAAAGGCCAAAGTGCATTACAAGCTCATTTTCACTAATCATCAAAATTGTGCTAATCATGATTAGAGCTTGGATTAAGGGCAAGTATAAAAGCTTAATTCTAACAGAATTGAAGGACCAATAATCACTTTTTCAGATCCAATCCAAAATCTCAAAAATTCTCTCTCTTTTTCTCCATTTTTCACATTCACTTTTTTGATCAATTCTCCAAGAATTCACCATTGTTTCTGCTAGTTCTTTGTTGATTCATCTCTTGCAGGTAATTTGCAAGCTCTGTTGGTGGAGATTGAAGCAAGAAACGTGCAAATTCTCACTGTTGAAGATCTTGAGCTCACATGGCAATTCGCGATTTCTCCATCTCCAAGACTTGTTGAGCTGCGAAATCATCACCAATCATCTTCCTAATCACTATTCTCCATCTGTTTTCGCAAATTGGAGCCAAACACGCAAGGATTTCACACTGCCATATCAAGAAGGTTGGATTTCGAAATCTTCGATTCTTGCAATTGTTACATAGATTCAATAGTGCCTTGAATGTAGAGTAATTTGGCGTTTGAATCATGTATTTCCACTGATTATTCATCAAGATATTTGAGATTAAAGTTTGCATGACAAAACTATTTCTGATCGAATCTTTTTGTGTGTTAACTTCTGGATGATTTCGTTAGCATATTCATGATCTACATCGAATACCGGTTCCAACGGTATATAGCATGTGTATTTTCGTTGCAATTCGTTCATCACGAAATCTGGAATGGAAGAAGATCAAGAACGATGATGAACATTGAAATTTCTGGAAATGTTAGGTGTTTAATCCGTTCCTGTGCATTACCAATTCGAAAACGTGTTTGCCGCCTGTTTGGTCCAATAGGAAGCCGCCAGCGCTTTTAATGAAGCTGCGCGTTTTAGGCCTGGGACGGGTTAATTACAACAATGCCATCCGTGTAAATTAAATCCATTAATTCATTAAATAAACATTTCATAATTTAATCAAACTTCAAAAAATCATAGATCAATCAATTTTAATCCAAATCAATTGGGACTTTTTTTGTTGAATCCCAAATTTCCTCTAGAATTTTTTAGGTATAGTAACTCAAGTTGTGCCTGGGGATTTTTAGGAGTTGTATATTGATCTTTGTCATGTATGCTATATTTGTATGTTTCACCATATTGATCATAAAATAATCATGCATGCTCCAAAATGAATGAAATTTCACATGCTAGTTCTTGACTCATGCCTGGGGATTTTGATGTATAGTTTGTAATTTTTGGATCCCTGGATTGGTAGATATGATATAATCGTTTTTAGTGTGACAATATGTGTCACACTATGCTATGCTGTGTTCATGATTTAATTTTCCATGCTTTCACTAAGCCTATGGCTCTGATTTTTTGCATGAGATACCTTGTATATGTCTAGTTTCACCCTGAATTTTTGTAGGAATTGTTGATTCATTTCCTATTTGATTGACATTTTTGATTGCTGTTTAGCACTTTTAGAGTTTTGCTTGAGTAACAAACTTACATGACTTGTAAAATCCTAATCCCTTACCATATGAATGTGAAATTTGGTGGAGTGTTTCTTAACATGTTTAGTTTCACTTTGGCTTTGGTCCCATTCATTTCCCATTTGTTCTCACTGTTTTACAATTGATTGAAGTTGACACTTGGTTTGTGACCTAGTTTAGGTTGATTTTTGCATGCCATGACATGTTGAATTTAATTTCCCTACTTCCACTGGTCCAAATGGCATGAAAATTGACATGTAGCTCATTGAATGTGTCCTGTTTAGGATAGAATTTTTGTGGAATTTATTGAGCTGTTTTGACATTTGTTTGATTGAAATCATTCTGTTTGCTCATTTATGATTCACATTTGCTTACTTTGAGTTAAATTGTGCATAAAATGAAACTAGTGCATAGTTTGGATGTGAGGCCAATTGGATCCTCTTCTTAATTGAAATACCTTGATTTTGATCATGTTTCACTTGCTGTTTTAACATTTTTCCATCCTTTGGACCCTAGGCTTGTCCTAGTGGTCTTGTTACTCATGTTTGAGTTTGACTTTGACTTTTCAGGTTAAGAAGCAAAGTGCTTAAAAGGAATTAATGCAAGTTGAATTGTTTCATTTGACTATTATGAACTAACTTGTTTGTGTTGTAGGGTGCTTGGTTCACTTGAGCTTTGTGCTATGCACATTATTGTTTGATTGTACATTGTTTGTTGATTCTTATGTTGTTGTTTTGTTTATGTTGGGATGCTGATTATATTTGATTGATTTCAGGTACCCTTAGTTGCTCAGTTCTTTTGAGAACTTGCATTGCTTTGCTTGTATAGCATTTGCATTGAGGTAGACTCTCTTGTCTCCATGTAGTCTGGAAGACCTGGCTTGTTATTTAGCCAGGCAACTGTCTGAAGTCCTCCTTAAGAGGCAATGTTTGTGATTGTTTATGTTTGTCCCAAGCAGGAAAAGTCCTCATTTTGAGGCAATTGGTGGATATAAGAGATATGTAGCCTATCTCCCACTATTCCGTGTGTCTTCTCATTACTCCCATTACATGGTTGTAGCATTGAGATCCAAACCCAAGATCTATCGAGTCTAACTTTGTGGAGAGAGTTCCCTCTTTCTGAACTCCCACACCTTCTGATATTCAATACTCTCCCTGACTAGGGATAAGAGTGATGATGCACACCCCTCATATCCTTTCATCTGCTTCACCTTGGCTCTCAATGTCAAGGTTAAGAGCGCCATCTACCCTATTCCAGTTGACTTTTAAAGTCCAACCTTTGATTGAGCCTGATGCTTGTATATAGTGTGTGCTCTTTGTTTATGTGGTTTGATTACTTGATTCATTTGAACATGATTGCTTACTTGCCATTGTGCATTTATCATCATTGATTGCCATTAGTGCATGATCATTTCATTTGTCCTTGTGACATTGATGTTTTCCCATTGAGGACAATTGTAAGTCCATGTTGATTGGCTTTTGTTCCCATGATATGGAAGGATAGAGTGTAAGACCTCATTGGTCACTCATATCTTATTTGCTCTTGTTTGTTGTATGAGAGGATACAATTATAAGTCCCTGTGATGTGGCATTTGTATTCCTATGACCATACTTTGGAGGTTGGTATAAGTCCAGATAGATTGGCATCTGACTTCCAAGTTTTGTTTTACTTTAGGAGATTGGTGTAAACCCATTTATTGGTATCCGATATCCGCTTTTTGCTTTTGTGAGATTGGTATAAGACCATTGATGGCATCCGGTATCATTGTTTATTTTAGGAGGTTGGTGTAAACCCATTTATTGGTATCCGATATCCGCTTTTGTTTGTGAGATTGGTATAAGACCATTGATGGCATCCGGTATCACCTTGCTTTATCTTTATTTTGTTTGTTGCCCCATTCCTAAGGACACACTTGAATCATCTTCTATATGATTTCAAGAGGTGAACCTTTATAAGAAGTTTTACATTCCATCATCCATACCCTCTTTGTTCCAAACTTTTCACACTTTGATTTCAAAAAACTTTGACTTGTTGTGCAAGCATCTTCATGTCTTTTCAAATTAGAAACTTGGACCTTAAGTCCTTGACTTTTCAAACTCCATTTCGTAACACTTCTTTGAATCAATTTTAATCATACCTTGACCATATTTTGTGAATAATCATAATCAATTAACTTCACCCATTCAATTGTTTTGGCTTTGTCCATTGTTAATATGTTTTCATACATTAGCCGTAGGTTTTAATTACCATAGTGGTTGATGTAATTCTTACCTTATCCTTAGTGAGTTGATTGTAAGTCTTCCATACTTATTATAGGGTTAACCCCTCACTAGTATGTTGAAGCCGTCCTCGCATGGTGGATTGTTGATGTTGGTTGAGTTTTCTCCCATTGGTAATGAAAAGCCTTAGTGCTTGTGTTTAAAATTGAACTCACTAATTTTTGGAAATCTTTTAGCCGAACTACGGCGTTTTGATCCTTACCTTTGATGGAAGGTACGTAGGCAACGGGTTCATCCGTTCGAACACAAAAATAAATAAAATGTACATTCTTTTCTCATCATCCCATTCATGTTTGCACAATATGTCAAAAACAAATAAACATTTTATACAACAAGTGTGAAAAGGGCTCCCTAGGAGTACCTAGGACGTGATGGGTGCCTAACACCTTCCCATTGCGTAATTTACCCCTTTACCCAGATTCTCTGATCTTTTTCATTAGTTTTCTACGTGTAAAACTTCTTAGGTTTTTGTTCGCTTTTTAACCAGTCCTTAGGATAAATAAAAGTGCGGTGGCGACTCGATTCATTGTATACTTTGCTTATGGTTTAATCAATAAATCATATAGCGACGAATACACCGCTACAGAAAAGTGGCGACTCTGCTGGGGAAAACATTAGACCTCCCCTGGTGGTATTGCCTACTTTTCACCCTTGTTGTATGATATTTGTTATGTGTTGTTTGACATATTTTTGTACAATTTGGGATAACTGTATTGATTGTAATGTTTGAATTGCTTGATATACAATTGCTGTTTGCTTTGGTGATCTCTGTGAGATGAGTTCTATACCCGAACTCGAGTGCACTATAGGATAGGAGAATGGCATAGTCTTGTTGACTGGTGTGGAGTATTCCTTAGCCAGTTGACTTGCGAGTCCATTCACTTGGTGGAGGTCATGTTGGATTGATAATGTCACACAAGTTATTTGTGGTTAGGCATTATTCGTTCAATCATGTGCCTTAGAAGCCAAGGACCTTAGTTTACCAAACCCATCTTGGCCTATTTTTAGGACGTAGTGCGGAGGTCGTTCAGATGTAAGTTCTGATGCGATTGTTACGCGATACTACACTCATAAGAGTCTCTCTCGAGAATATTTTTGGAATACGAGTATTCGTTCCTCCGATAATATCCGAGAGATGGGATGATGATTATGGGAACCTCTGGTAGGACATGTCTGGCAGGTTTAAACCCTAGTACACTCCCTTTGGGTGGTTCATAACCAGGACTCCATGCTCGTGACTCTCAGCAAACCCGTGATTCGTGGTTGAGTCGTTCAAACATCGTTAATATCAATGGAACTTGGGTATTGATAAGGTGTAAAACCTAAATCTACCAAAATGGATGATTGATATTAAGGATGTTAGAGCCGGTTCATGTACCGTTGATATCAATGGAACTTGGGTGTTGATAAGGTGAAAAATCTAAATCCACCAAAATGGATGATTGATATTAGGGATACAATGAGCTTTCCCACGATCTTTGTTTGGTGTGTTTTGCTGGATCCTTGAGTGTGATTGTTGCATTCATGCATTCATGCATTCATCTGCAATTCATGTCATCAGAAAAAAGAAAATTTTCAAGGAACTTAAAGGGTTTATTTGTAAAATTTTCAGACATGGAAAGACCAAAAAGGCATACAAAGAAGTACAGCTTTAAGCAGCCTGATGTGAAGAAGTTAAGGAATCTGACATCTTATGTACTAGATCCCTTGGGTTTCAAAGCTCGCTATGGGAAGCTTCTGCCTCTGTTGACTACTCAAGTTGATGAGGGACTGATGAGTACTCTAGCTCAGT
This sequence comes from Lathyrus oleraceus, assembly GCF_024323335.1. Taxonomy (NCBI): domain Eukaryota; kingdom Viridiplantae; phylum Streptophyta; class Magnoliopsida; order Fabales; family Fabaceae; genus Lathyrus; species Lathyrus oleraceus. The sequence goes on from NC_066584.1 coordinate 134,758,321, forward strand.
TTTATGATCCGCTGTATCACTGCTTCTCCTTCCCGGACTTCCAGTTGCTGCCTACTTTGGAGGAGTATTCTCACCTTATTGGGATCCCAATTCTGGATCAGGTGCCATTCAGTGGCTTAGAGAGTATTCCGACTGCTCGAGAGATTGCAGATCTGTTGCACATAGATGAAGCTTTGATTAAAGCTAACCTGACTACCAAAGGCGGAATTCAGGGTCTTCCTTCCGATTTCCTCATCACTCAAGCTACCGTTTATGGGAAGGCCATGAGTGAGGATGCCTTTAAGGCTTTGTTTGTATTGCTCATCTATGGGTTGGTCTTATTCCCCAACTTCGACAAATTCGTGGACATGAACGCCGTCAGGATCTTCTCAGTTCTTAATCCTGTTCCGACTTTGTTGGGTGATGCTTATGTCTCTTTGCACCTGAGGAATGCAAAGGGTGGAGGGGTTATTGTCTGCTGTCTGCCTTTGCTGTACAAGTGGTTTATTTCGCACTTGCCACAGACTCTTGCCTTCAAGGAGAACAAAGGATGTCTACGTTGGTCTCAGAGACTCATGTCTCTCACTAATGATGATATCTCTTGGTATGATCGCGTGTATGATACCGTTCAGATCATTGACTATTGTGGTGAATTCCCTAACGTGCCTCTTCTCGGTACATGTGGTGGGATCAGCTACAATCCCATTCTCGCACGTCGTCAGCTTGGGTTCCCCCTAAAGGATAAACCCCATAACATTCTGTTAGAAGGTGTGTTCTTTCAGGAGGGTAAAGATCCCCAAGGCCTGAAAGCCAGATTTGTCCGCGCTTGGCGCAAGATCTGCAAGAAGAGTAGGAATGAGCTAGGTCCGAAGAATTGCATTGCTTTGGAGCCTTATACTTCCTGGGTCAGACAGAGAGCTGCCACTTACTTGATGCCATATGATCATCCGAGACCTACACCGTTGGATGTGGCTGGGCCTTCAACCCTCCCTACCCAACGTGTAGAGGAGTTGAGAGAAGAAGACCTTTCACGTGCTTGGATCCGTGAAAGAGAGGAATTGCTTTAGCAGCTTAAGGAGAAGGACGCTCTGATCGAATTTCTTGAGCATCGGGTGATTGATGATCCCAATGACACTTGGACTTCTTTACTTCCTCAGTCTTCCAAATTCTGGAAGAGGAAGTATGATCGGCTTGCAAAGGAGAAAGCAGATATGGAAGCTGCCTATGAGAGAGAGATCAAGAAGCTGTGTGCTTCTCGTCTTCCAGCATCCCGAGCTAATAGGGATCCATAGGATGTTATCTTCCTTTTCTCCTTGTAATTGAATCAAAATGATGTACTTCTTTGCAAAATATATTGAATGAGATGTTTTCCATGAGAAATTTAAATTGCTTAAAAATCCAAAAATTGCGAATAATACCCTAAGGGTTCCTTAAAAATAAAACAAAGCATATGCATTAGCACTTCATGCATCATTTTGCATAAGCAGGTACCTTGTTTCTGGTCTCCTTGTGCTGACTCTGTGTTCTTCATTTATTTTGAAGACAAGCTGACTCACCGGTATTATACTCGAGCAAATTCTGCCAGAGTTATGGATCAGCTAGAGCAAGAGAACAGAGAACTGAAGGAAGAGGTCGCCAGACTTGGCGCTTTGATGGAGCAACTCCTCGCTGCTCAGAATCAGCCTGCTCAACCGCCTGCAACTCCTGTTCAGAGGGCCGTTGTCTCAGAGATTGTAGCTCCGTCTGTGCCAGCCAGTGCTCATTTTGCGTCTCACGCAATGCCATCCGGGTTCCCTTGGGGTATGCCTCCAGGTTTCATGCCGGATATCCCTGCTCCAACCTTTGCTCACATGCCGGCATCTAGCCCGGTCCCTGTTGCTGCTCCTCCTGTCGTGCATACTATGCCGAGGGTTGAAGATACCATCTATCATTCCGAGCCGTCTGAGGGCCCGGACGTTAATGAGAAGATGGAAGCGATGAATGACCAATTCCTAGAGCTGAGGAAGGAATTGAAGACCCTCAGAGGTAAAGATCTTTTCGGCAAGTCTGCTGCCGAATTATGCCTTGTTCCCGGTGTGAAAATACCGATAAAATTCAAAGTGCCTGACTTTGAAAAATACAAAGGGAACACCTGTCCTCTTGCACACCTGGTTATGTACGCCAGGAAGATGTCTACACAGACCGACAATGATCAACTCTTGATCCACTACTTCCAGGACAGCCTGTCTGGTGCTGCGCTCCGTTGGTATATGAGTCTGGACAGTGCCAACATCAGATCCTTCAACGACCTTGGCGAAGCCTTCGTCAAGCAGTATAAATATAATATCGATATGGCACCTGACCGAGATCAACTCAGGTCCATGTCGCAGAAGGACAAAGAAACTTTCAAGGAGTACGCCCAGAGGTGGCGAGAGCTGGCAACTCAAATTACCCCACCACTCGAGGAGAAAGAAATGACTAAGATTTTCCTGAAAACTCTTAGCTCATTTTATTATGAGCGAATGGTCGCTAGTGCTCCCTCAGACTTCACCGAAATGGTGAATATGGGGATGAGACTCGAAGAGGGTGTCCGTGAAGGACGATTGGCCAAAGATGAAGGCTCTTCTAGCAAGAGGTATGGCTCATTTGCTAAGAAGAAAGATGGGGAAGCACATGCTGTGCAATCCCATAAATCGAGGAAACCGCCCGTTCAGAGGAAACCAGCACGCCGTGTCGGTCATCAGCATCAGGTGGCCCATATTGCGCATGTCTTCAAAGAAAACGCCCAGCATCAGCAATATCAACCTCAGCAACAGTATCAACAACCTCAGTATCAGCAACAGCAACGTCCACAGCAACAGGCTTACCAGCCTCGTGGAAGTACGACCAATCAAGCTAATTTGAGTTATGACCGGAAAAAGATCAGCTTCGATCCTATCCCAATGTCATATGCAGAGCTTTATCCCTCCTTGGTGGAGAGGAAATTGGTAACTCCCAGGGATCCTCCTGCTATTCCTGCAAACCCACAATGGTGGTACAAACCAGATCAGCATTGTGTGTATCACTCCGGAGCTCCGGGCCATAATATCGAAAATTGTTATCCCCTCAAGACTAAGGTTCAGGACCTTATGAGGTGTGGAATTTTCAGCTTCGAAGATTCGGGCCCAAATGTCACCAAGAACCCATTGCCTTCGCAGGGGAAATCTGTGAATATGGTCCAGGGATGCCCTGGGAAGTATAAGGTCAAATATGTAAGTCATATTCGACAGTCGTTGGTGGAATTACATCGTTTGCTGTGTCAGTACAGCCACATGGAGCATGACCACGACAAATGCCGCATTTGCTCGGTGAATCGCTTGGGTTGCAACCAGGTCCGCAGAGAATTGCAAGAGTTATTAGACGAAGGAACCATTGAGATTCTGCAGAATCGCAATGTCGATGAGGATGAACCGGAGGTTAATGTTATATCCCCCGTGTTCAAATTACCTGAGCCTGTTGTTATTCGCTATGATAGCAGCAAGCCGAAGGCTTCTCCCTCCTTGGTGATTAAACCTGCAGGCCCCGTGCCTTATTCTTCTGATAAAGCTATACCGTTCAGATATAACCCTGTTGCTGTGCAAGATGGGGTAGAAGTGCCTTTGCCCTCAAATGCTGTAACCAATATTGCTGACGTAAGCGGCTTGACCCGGAGTGGTCGTGTTTTCTCTGCACTTGCTAAAGCTCCTGTTGCTTCTGAATCCGCTGAGCGTCCGGTTGGGACCGCTGTTAACATTCAGAATCCGGCACTTGATGTTGCCAGACCCTCCTCCATACAAAAGACTCCTACTTCTTCAGTTGGCCCGAGTGGCATTATGAATGAAGAATCTGATGAGATGCTGAGGCTCATCAAGAAGAGCGAGTATAACGTTGTAGACCAGCTTCTACAAACGCCATCCAAAATCTCCATTCTATCCTTGCTGTTGCATTCAGAACCCCATAGGGAGGCTCTGCAGAAAGTATTGGATTTGGCGTACGTTGATCACGACGTCACAATTGAGCAATTTGACAGTATAGTTGCAAACATCACTGCTTGCAACACTTTGAGTTTTAGTGACGTTGATCTCCCTGAGGAGGGAAGAGACCACAACATGGCTTTACACATATCTCTAAACTGCAAATCTGATGCCATGTCCAACGTGCTGGTGGACACTGGATCATCATTAAATGTATTGCCTAAATCCACACTCTCTAGATTGTCGTATCAAGGTCCTCCTATGAGGCAGAGTGGGGTCGTTGTGAAGGCATTTGATGGGTCGCGCAAGACCGTGATTGGGGAAGTTGATCTCCCTATCAAAATCGGACCAAGTGATTTCCAGGTTACCTTCCAGGTAATGGATATCCACCCATCTTATAGCTGTCTCTTAGGCAGACCATGGATTCACGAGGCTGGCGCCGTGACATCCACCCTACACCAGAAGCTGAAGTTTGTCAAGAACAAAAAACTGGTTGTGGTAGGGGGAGAAAGGGCTCTCCTGGTTAGCCACCTGTCTTCTTTCTCATACATTGACGCAGAGGATGAAGTTGGAACGCCGTTCCAAGCTTTATCTATTGATGAACCAATTGAGAAGAAGTCTCCATCATTTGCTTCCTACAAAGATGCAAAACTGGCCATTGAATGTGGTGCAGTTGCTGGTTTAGGGAAGGTGATTGAGCTAGAAGACAATAGATCCCGGGCTGGCATTGGCTACTGTTCTGGGGCGTATAATGAGCAAGGTTTGTTCACGAGTGGAGGTTTCATCCATGATGATCAACCTGAGGAGGAAGCTGCTGCTATCTTGGAAGAGGACGCAGAAGATTTGAACAATTTCGTTATACCTGGTGGTGTCTGCCACAATTGGGTCGCTGTAGATGTTCCTACAGTCATCCATAGATCAGAGTAATTGTTCACTTTGTTTAAAACCCTTCTCCCATGCCAAAAGGAGAAGTGATGACATTGTTGGCAGCATATATACAATGATGTTTTCATTCAATTAATGCATTGTTAAACATTTGTTTTTCCTTTTGTTTTCACGTTTTGCTTTTTTGCATGAAATCAGTGATCACAAAAAACCCATAAAAACAAGAATAAAAACAAACAATTTTCATCTGCATAATGATTTGCTTGTTTAAACTCTAAAGCTTTTCATTAACCAAAATCATTATGCAGGTTAATCTTAAAACCCATTGAACATAATGATCCAACGCCATCTCCCAATTTTGAATTCCCTGTATTCGAGGCAGAGGAAGATGATGTCGAAGGAATTCCTGATGAGATTTCCCGTCTCCTTGAGCACGAGAAGAAGATCATTCAGCCGCACCTGGAAGATTTGGAAACAGTCAACTTGGGGTCTGAGGATTGCGTTCGTCTGGTGAAGATTGGGGCACTTCTTGAAGAGTCTGTCAAGAAGGATTTGATTGAATGTCTACGAGAATATTCAGATATCTTTGCTTGGTCATATGAAGACATGCCGGGTCTAGATACAGATATTGTGCAACATTTCCTGCCTTTGAAGCCTGAGTGCGTGCCTGTGAAGCAAAAGCTCAGAAGAACCCATCCAGATATGGCAGTGAAGATCAAAGAGGAAGTTCAAAAGCAAATTGATGCGGGGTTTCTGGTGACTTCTACATATCCTCAATGGGTGGCCAATATTGTGCCTGTGCCTAAGAAGGACGGAAAAGTCCGTATGTGCGTTGATTACAGAGATTTGAATAAAGCTAGTCCGAAAGATGATTTTCCTCTACCACACATTGATATGTTGGTAGACAATACAGCTAAATTCAAAATCTTTTTCTTTATGGACGGATTTTCCGGATATAATCAAATCAAAATGGCACCCGAAGATATGGAGAAGACAACATTCATCACACCTTGGGGAACATTCTGTTATCGAGTGATGCCCTTCGGTCTGAAGAACGCCGGAGCCACGTATCAACGAGCTATGACTACCTTGTTTCATGATATGATGCACAAGGAGATAGAGGTCTATGTTGATGATATGATTGCCAAGTCCCGAACAGAGGTTGAACATGTTGAGCATTTGTTGAAGCTTTTTCAGCGTCTGAGGAAGTTTAGACTTCGCCTGAATCCGAACAAATGTACATTTGGAGTCCGTTCCGGCAAGTGGTTGGGTTTTGTAGTCAGCGAGAGAGGTATTGAGGTTGATCCTGCAAAGGTCAAAGCAATACAAGAGATGCCTGCACCCAAAACTGAGAAGCAAGTCCGGTGTTTTCTTGGCCGCTTGAATTACATTTCCAGATTTATATCCCACATGACTGCCACATGTGCGCCGATATTCAAGCTCCTCCGGAAAGATCAATCTCATGATTGGACCGAGGATTGCCAGAAAGCTTTCGACAGTATCAAAGAGTATCTGTTTGAACCTCCGATTTTGTCTCCGCCTGTGGAAGGAAGACCTCTGATCATGTATTTAACAGTTCTTGAAGACTCGATGGGTTGTGTCCTCGGTCAGCAAGATGAATCAGGGAGGAAAGAATCTGGTATATACTACCTCAGTAAGAAGTTTACTGATTGTGAGTCTCGGTACTCTATGCTTGAGAAGACATGCTGTGCTTTGGCTTGGGCAACTAAGCGTTTGCGCCAGTACATGATAAATCATACGACTTGGTTGATATCCAGAATGGATCCAATCAAGTATATCTTCGAGAAGCCTGCTTTAACTGGGAGGATTGCCCGTTGGCAGATGCTGTTGTCTGAGTATGATATCGAGTATCGAGCTCAGAAAGCTATCAAAGGTGGTATCTTGGCTGACCATTTAGCGCACCAGCCAATTGAAGATCACCAGTCTGTGCAGTATGACTTCCCTGATGAGGAGATTCTGTATTTGAAAATGAAAGATTGTGATGAGCCTACACTTGATGAAGGTCCAGAACCTGGTTCCAGATGGACGATGGTGTTTGATGGCGCTGTAAATCAGTACGGAAATGGAATTGGGGCAGTAATCATTACTCCTCATGGCACACATATTCCGCTTACAGCAAGGCTAACTTTCAAATGCACGAATAATATGGCTGAGTATGAGGCCTGTATTATGGGACTTGAAGAATGTATTGATTTGAGAATCAAACATCTTGATGTATATGGTGATCCGACCCTGGTTGTTAATCAGATCAAGGGTGAATGGGAGACGAATCAGCCAAGTCTCATTCCATACAGAGATTATGCAAGAAGGATTTCAACTTTCTTTACAGAAGTTGACTTTCATCATATTCCTCGAGAGGATAATCGGATGGCAGATGCTCTTGCTACGCTTGCTTCCATGATTGTTGTCAAGTATTGGAATGAAGTTCCCAATATTGTCGTGATGCGCTTCGATAGACCAGCTCACATATTTGCAATTGAAGAAGTAAATGATGACAAGCCTTGGTATTTTGATATCAAGAATTTCCTCCAGAACCAGGTCTATCCGCCTGGGGCATCTGTGAAAGATAGGAAAACCCTGAGAAGGTTGTCAGGCAGTTTCTACCCCAGTGGTGAAGTGCTGTATAAAAGAAATTTCGATATGGTTTTGCTCAGATGCGTGGATAGACACGAAGCAAACCTGTTGATGACTGAGGTCCATGAGGGTTCATTTGGTACTCATTCCAATGGACATGCCATGGCTAAGAAAATGTTGAGAGCAGGCTACTATTGGCTGACAATGGAGTCTGACTGTTGCAAGTATGTGAAGAAATGTCACAAGTGTCAGGTTTATGCGGACAAGATTCATATCCCTCCGACACTTCTGAATGTGATTTCATCACCATGGCCTTTCTCTATATGGGGAATCGACATGATTGGCATGATTGAACCGAAAGCGTCCAACGGACACAGGTTTATTCTCGTAGCAATTGACTACTTCACCAAATGGGTTGAGGCCGCTTCGTATACGAACGTGACCAGACAGGTGGTTGTGAAGTTTATCAAGAACCAGCTGATTTGCCGTTATGGTGTGCCAGAAAGGATCATTACTGATAATGGATCTAATCTGAATAATAAAATGATGGATGAGTTGTGCGCTGAATTCAAGATTGCACACCATAATTCCTCTCCCTACAGACCTAAGATGAACGGGGCTGTTGAAGCTGCTAATAAGAATATCAAGAAGATCATCCAGAAGATGACTGTCATGTACAAAGATTGGCATGAGATGCTGCCATTTGCTTTGCATGGATATCGTACATCTGTACGCACTTCAACAGGGGCAACCCCTTTTTCTCTTGTTTACGGCATGGAGGCTGTTCTCCCAGTAGAGGTGGAGATCCCATCAATGAGAGTCTTGATAGAAGCCAAGTTGACTGATGCTGAATGGATTCAGAGTCGTTATGACCAGCTGAATTTGATCGAAGAGAAGCGATTGACTGCCATGTGCCATGGTCAGTTATATCAGCAGAGAATGAAGAAAGCATTCGATAAGAAGGTCAAGCCTCGTGTGTTCCGAGAAGGTGACCTCGTGCTCAAGAAAGTCTTGTCTTTCGTGCCCGATTCCAGAGGCAAGTGGACTCCAAACTATGAGGGTCCATATGTTGTTAAGAGAGCCTTTTCAGGCGGTGCTTTGATGCTTACAACAATGGATGGGAAGGATTTCACTCGTCCTGTGAATTCAGATGCAGTCAAGAAATACTTTGCCTAAAAAAAAAAGAAGTATATGCAAATGAAAAACAGAATAGCTCGCTAAGTTGAAAACCCGAAAGGGCGGCTTAAGCAAAAATGAGCGTCTCGGTGGAGAACCCGCAAGGGTAATCCAGGCAAAAATTAGAGACTTGAAAAAATGAGTATATTGGCATCCCGCTAGATTGAGTACCTCACCCTGGGGAAATCTAGGCAAAAATTAGGGATTTGGCAAAGTAACTGCATCCTGACAAGACTTTCTGGTCACCAGCTGTCTTTTCGTCAGAAGATTCTCGATTCGTCGTCAACTGAAGCTTCGCATACATCGAGATTCAAATTGGTAGAGAAAGGATCATTATGTTCAATGTAGCCCTCTTCCAATATATATCACTGATTTCAAATTTGTACAGATCTATGGAGTCTTGCCATTTGCAGGCTACCATTCCATCAAATAAATTTGAGCTTTTATCCAATTATTTGCACTCTTATTTATTTCAATCCAACAAAGGTTTTGCATGTTTTAATTGATAAAATGTCATTGTTTTAAACAAATAAAATTTTTAAAATTGTTGTTTTAAACAAAGTGAATATCACGATGACAAAAGGATACTCAGGAATTTCTCAGTGCTCTCCCGAGGGTGGTATGATTCCCAACAGGTAAGACATGTGTTCATATTCCTGGCATTTGATTGTATTCTCTTTCTCCCGCTTTGCTGTTGGGGTTGTTCCCCAAGCAGAGATGTTGTTGAAGACTCAGCTTCACCAGCAGTAATCTCCCCAACATGGTTGTTCTCATTGTGGTAGATTCAGTGGTTGGTGGATTGATATCCCGGTACTTTACCGCTTTCCTCAGCATTGTCACAAGCAGAGCCGTTGGTGGGGTTGTTCCCCAGTATAATCGCAAGTAGAGATGTTGTTGAAGGCTTCGTTTTCTTCTCCAGCAGTAGTCTCTCCCCAGTGCAGTTGCCAGCAGAGTTGTTGTATCTCTCCTCAGCATGGTTGCTTTCCATTGTTCCCAGCTTAGTCTGCAGAATGGTTGTTGTGGCGGTTTCTGCCTATTGAAAGCTATCTCAATCCCCGGTAGGATCGGTTGGTGGCTCTAGCATCCCAAGATTGGATTGATTTCCTGATTACTTTTGATCCTCAATAGAGTGGCTAATTGCAGAATCTACTTGTGTGATCCGTCGGATGTATGTTCTCCCCGAGTAGGGTGGCTTGTTGCAGAATCTGCTCGTGTGGTGCTTTCTCCTTCAGTGGGTTGTTCCCCAAGAAGGATAGCTGACAGTTCTTCCCCAGTAGAGTTGCTTGTGCAGTTAGATTCTACTTGGATGATTCTCCTTCAGTGGGTTGTTCCCCGGAGTTGTTTGGAGTTGCTTTTGCAGCAGTTCTTGGTTGAGCCATGAGCTCTTGTTTCTCAGTTGATGCTGGGATCCCCAGCAGATATCCTCAGGATTCTCTTGTTCCCCTACAGATTTGTCTTGGTGGCAGTTTTGCCTGTTGTGACTTTCTGTATCCTGTCTGGGTTGTTTTGCTGATCCATTGCTCAGAGATTTAGTGTATCCTGATTTCTTTGTTTCCCCTGTAGTGCCCGCAGATCTTTGCTTTACAGCATGTGGATCTCTAGCAGATTGGCTTTCCAGTTGGTTCTTCCCCTGGAAGTATAGTACCGGGCGTTTGATTCCTGGGCCTGTTTGTGTTAGATATGTCTGTTTTGTCAGCATTCATCAAACATAAATCACGCATATTCATGCATAATCATAAAACATTCAGGTATTCATGTTGCATTGTTTGCCATATATCTTTTGTTTGTTGTCTCCTGCTTTGGGTGATACAGATCTCTTTATAGATCTTCCCAAGCAGATGTCGGGTGTTTAAATCTCTCCATATAGAGTCAGCCCATAAGCAGAAAGTGTCTGTATTTTCCTTCTGCAGTTCCCCACTGAGATATATCCTCGTGGATGACGGTTTCTTCTGTTTCCTCCCAACACATATATTGGGGTGGATTTTCCTATTGAGTTATATCCTCATAGGATGTGTTTTGATTCAGTCTGTCTTTTCGGATCGATCCCGAATCGGCGTTTTGTCAGTTGTTTTTGTGCTTCCCTGTGGAAGAGATGAATGGTTTGCCCAGTAACCGGCATCAATTCATTTATCCCCAACGGAATTTTTCGGGCCTCTACCCTTATACCGGTAGTTATAAGTCCTATATTCCTTGCTTCTTTGGCGGAATTTGTGGTTATATACCTTTTATTCCTCAAGCAAGAGTTGTTGGTTTTCTACCCAGTAGTCGGTAGTCGTAAATCCTGTTTGTCTGCTCTCCAGCAGTTTGTGGTTTGTTATAAACCCTATTTTGTTTCCCGTGCGGATTTGTGATCGTTCCATCCCCCCGCGGAGTTGATGGTTCTCTACCCAGTATTCGGTAGATGTAAACCCTAATCTGTGGTTATTCCCACCAGAATATGGCTACTACCCCGTATTCGGTAGTTGTAAGTCCTATCTTTTTTTCTCCTAGCAGAGGTAACCTTGGTGGTTCGTTCTGGTTGACGGTGGATACTCTGTTGTTGTGATTTTTATCCCCAACAAAGTTTGCATTGCCCTGTGGTGATCCTATCCCCAGTGGAGTTTGTGGTCTTCTACCCCGTATTCGGTAGTTGTAAATCCCATGTTGTGATTTGTTATCCCCATCGGAGATTGTACCTTATGGTACGAGTGGATAATTGTCGGTTGCTTGCAATTTTATCCCAGCTGAGTTGTTGGTTTCTACCCAGTAGTCGGTAGTGTTAACCTCTTGTTTCCTCAGCCAGATTTTTGGTATTCTACCCCGTATTCGGTAGTTATAAACCCTAATTTCTCCTTTGTAGAGTTAACCTTGTTGTTCATCCTAACCGATGACGGTTACTCTTTCTGGTTATCTTCATTCGTTGTTTGATGTTGATATTCCTCCCTTCGCTTGTGGATAATTGCCGGATGCTAGCAATTTATCCCCAGCAAGTTGTCTTCTGGATCATTGCCGTATGCTCGCAATGTTATCCCTTTTGAAGTTGCCAGTGGGTCTGTTCACCGTTTGCTAGTGATTTGTTCCCCGGGTCATTGATTGTTTATCAATGTATCCCCGCCAGTCCCTGTGGATGATTGCCGGATGCTTGCAATTCATTCCCAGCGGATCGTCTTTCAATTACCCGTTTGCTCGGTAATGATTGTTGCTCCTTTGATTGGTCATCATTATATACCTAGTTTTGGTATCCCGATGCCTTTCTGTTCGGTCGATTTATCCTTTGTTAACCCTTATACCGGTTGTGGATGGTCTTCCATGCGAGTGTGTTATCCACGTTCTGACGGTAATGGATAATGTATCTCATGCACTCTTCAGTCGAAGCCTTCTGTGTTTCCCTGGTCGAGTAAGGTTCGTTATTTCCCTTTGCGGAATCGAATATTTGTCGTTTGGATAATTGTCGGATGCTTGCAATTTATCCTCTTTGAGTTGTCTTTCGGTTACCCGGATGCTTGGTATCGACTGTCTCTCTTTTTGGGTAGTCACCTATTATATACTTCGGTATCTCTGGTGTCTTTTCCTTCTGAGTATGTTATTCACGGTCTGCCGGTAATGAATAATATATCTCTTGCGCTCTTTGGTTGGAATCCTTTGTTGATCTTCCCCCAGTAGAGTAAGATTCGTATTCTTTGTAGAATCGAATGTCCATCCTTTAACCAGTTTGTGTTTTGGATGATGAGTGTTTTGGCATATATACCAATCCACGTTTTCGGTAGATCACCTATTATATGCTTCTGTATCTCTGGTGTCTCTTACCATGCGAGTTTATTATCTACGGTCTGCCGGTAATAGATAATATATCTCATGCGAGTATTCTATCCACGTTCTGACGGTAATGGATATTATATCTCATGCGCTCTTTGGGTTTGTGTCCCCATTTGAGTAAGATTCGTTTTCCTGTTGTGGATTCGAACGTCCATCCTGCAAGTCGATTTGTTTTTTCAAGCTCTCCCTTCGGATGAAGAGTGTTTTGGCATATATACCAATTCACGTCTTTGGTAAGTCACCTATTATATACTCCGGTATCTCTGGTGTCTCTTCCTTTTCGAGTATATTATTCACGGTCTGCCGGTAATGAATAATATGTCTCATGCTCTTGGGTCAATCTTTTGATTGTTTTCTCCGCAGAGTAAGATTCATATTCCTTGTGGAATTGAATATCCATCCTATAAACAAGTCTGCTTTTCTAGCTTCCTTCAGGATGATGAGTGGCTTAGCATATATACCAATTCACGTTTCGTTCGGTCACCTATTATATACCTCGGTATCCCTGGTGTTCCTTCCTTTCTGCTCCCTATTATGACCTTGGTCCCCTGTGGAGTCAGATTTGCCTGAGTTGATGTACCTTTTTCAGGTCTTTCTCAGATGTTTGGTTTGATTGATATCTCTCACCCTTAACCGGTCTTGGATATTCATTCTTCCTGAGTTTGTTGCCCTTATACCGGTAACATCTCATCCCTTGGCTTCCCCTGGAAAGTCTTTTCTAGATTTCCCCAGCGGATTTGTGTTCCTATTTGTGTTGCTGTATTGGTGTTATCCCCAGTACATGCATTGTGTGAGTTAGCTTGAGTCATTCCAATGGATTGTGTTCCCTGGAATTTCTTCTTATCCCCAGTGTGAGTCCTTTCACTTCCCCAGTGAGGTCTCTAGTCTGATTTCTGTTATCCCCTAATCAAAGTCATGCCTTGCACACGTTGTGTCAATTTTGTTTTCCCCAACTCGAAGTCGTGTCCTGCTCACACATTCTTTTTCTTTTATTATCCCCAATAAGAGTCCTGTTAGAGTCTCTGTTCCTGGTGAGTGTATTACTCCGATGGATCGTCTTTTCTTCTGTGTGAACCATATCCCCACAGAGTTTGTGTCTTTTACATGCATACATCTGCATCATGAGGTCTCTTAGGGACCAAAATTTGTCTCATTACTGTTAAATAAGCCCATTCTACCGCGTCGAGATGAAGATTTCTAAACTTCACTTCTCCGGCTAGAATGAACTTAAATAGGGGCATCTGTAAGACCCCAATTTTTGCCCTAAGATCCCTCATGGCCTCAAGGCATCATATCATATCATATCATTGCCTCAAGGATCATTTGTGCACCTTTGCTTGCCTCCTAGTGGGTGGGTACCTTGTGAGTGTGGTTCTTGATCACCAAGCATGTATTGCATCTGTATATCATTGCTTTTCATTTGTTTACTAACCAAAAGTACAAAAATATTGTCATCTAACCTTGTTTCTTGCAGATGAAGCAAACTAGGTCAAAACAGTCAAATCATTCATTGAGCAATGGATGGTGGCCATTCTTGCAGAATTTGGGCACCATGATTATTCATAAGAGATTCATATGAGTTGTGATATCATTTTGGATCAAGATCTCATGTGGTAGAGGCTTGGAATTCATCAAAACATGGCTCAGTCAAGCAAAACCCTAGAAAAGTCAACTGTGGTCAACTGTGGTCAACTGTGCATTTAATCAGGATTTGGAAGGTGTGAGATGGTTGGAAAAGTCTCATTCATGTCTATATGAGCCTCATTTGGCATTTCAAAGATCAAGGTTGAAGGATTTGAGGTCAGGCAAAAAGTTTCCCAAAATGGAAATGACCTGTAATTCTCACCTGCCAAAAATGGAAAGTTATGCTCCTCAAAATTACTTCATCACACAAGCTTCAAATCAAAATTTGTCCAACATGAAAGTTGAAGATCTTGATCTCACCTTTCCAAAAAGTCCAAGAACACTCAATTCCCATGTGTGGTTGGCAAGTTATGATCCAATCATTTTCAGAAAATGCCTAAATTCAAAGTGGCATAACTTTCACATGGAATGGCCAAATTGGATGGTTCTTCTTTGAGCAAACCATATTTGATGTGTACTATCCAAATCCATCATCACATTTTGCCAAAATCCTTCACATAAAAAGGTCATTTTTCAAGTGTACCAATTAAAAAGCCAAGGGCAAAAAGGTCCAAATTTCAAAGTACAAAGAATTTTGACATGGGACCAATTCCAATAGCTCCCAAATATGATTTATGACTTGCTCAAGGTGAAAAATCACTGTTACATTGATCCAAACTATCCAAGGGCAAAAAGGCCAAAGTGCATTACAAGCTCATTTTCACTAATCATCAAAATTGTGCTAATCATGATTAGAGCTTGGATTAAGGGCAAGTATAAAAGCTTAATTCTAACATAATTGAAGGACCAATAATCACTTTTTCAGATCCAATCCAAAATCTCAAAAATTCTCTCTCTTTTTCTCCATTTTTCACATTCACTTTTTTGATCAATTCTCCAAGAATTCACCATTGTTTCTGCTAGTTCTTTGTTGATTCATCTCTTGCAGGTAATTTGCAAGCTCTGTTGGTGGAGATTGAAGCAAGAAACGTGCAAATTCTCACTATTGAAGATCTTGAGCTCACATGGCAATTCGCGATTTCTCCATCTCCAAGACTTGTTGAGCTGCGAAATCATCACCAATCATCTTCCTAATCACTATTCTCCATCTGTTTTCGCAAATTGGAGCCAAACACGCAAGGATTTCACACTGCCATATCAAGAAGGTTGGATTTCGAAATCTTCGATTCTTGCAATTGTTACATAGATTCAATAGTGCCTTGAATGTAGAGTAATTTGGCGTTTGAATCATGTATTTCCACTGATTATTCATCAAGATATTTGAGATTAAAGTTTGCATGACAAAACTATTTCTGATCGAATCTTTTTGTGTGTTAACTTCTGGATGATTTCGTTAGCATATTCATGATCTACATCGAATACCGGTTCCAACGGTATATAGCATGTGTATTTTCGTTGCAATTCGTTCATCACGAAATCTGGAATGGAAGAAGATCAAGAACGATGATGAACATTGAAATTTCTGGAAATGTTAGGTGTTTAATCCGTTCCTGTTCATTACCAATTCGAAAACGTGTTTGCCGCCTGTTTGGTCCAATAGGAAGCCGCCAGCGCTTTTAATGAAGCTGCGCGTTTTAGGCCTGGGACGGGTTAATTACAACATTGCCATCCGTGTAAATTAAATCCATTAATTCATTAAATAAACATTTCATAATTTAATCAAACTTCAAAAAATCATAGATCAATCAATTTTAATCCAAATCAATTGGGACTTTTTTTGTTGAATCCCAAATTTCCTCTAGAATTTTTTAGGCATAGTAACTCAAGTTGTGCCTGGGGATTTTTAGGAGTTGTATATTGATCTTTGTCATGTATGCTATATTTGTATGTTTCACCATATTGATCATAAAATAATCATGCATGCTCCAAAATGAATGAAATTTCACATGCTAGTTCTTGACTCATGCCTGGTGATTTTGATGTATAGTTTGTAATTTTTGGATCCCTGGATTGGTAGATATGATATAATCTTTTTGAGTGTGACAATATGTGTCACACTATGCTATGCTGTGTTCATGATTTAATTTTCCATGCTTTCACTAAGCCTATGGCTCTGATTTTTTGCATGAGATACATTGTATATGTCTAGTTTCACCCTGAATTTTTGTAGGAATTGTTGATGCATTTCCTATTTGATTGACATTTTTTATTGCTGTTTAGCACTTTTAGAGTTTTGCTTGAGTAACAAACTTACATGACTTGTAAAATCCTAATCCCTTACCATATGAATGTGAAATTTGGTGGAGTGTTTCTTAACATGTTTAGTTTCACTTTGGCTTTGGTCCCATTCATTTCCCATTTGTTCTCACTGTTTTACAATTGATTGAAGTTGACACTTGGTTTGTGACCTAGTTTAGGTTGATTTTTGCATGCCATGACATGTTGAATTTAATTTCCCTACTTCCACTGGTCCAAATGGCATGAAAATTGACATGTAGCTCATTGAATGTGTCCTGTTTAGGATAGAATTTTTGTGGAATTTATTGAGCTGTTTTGACATTTGTTTGATTGAAATCATTCTGTTTGCTCATTTATGATTCACATTTGCTTACTTTGAGTTAAATTGTGCATAAAATGAAATTAGTGCATAGTTTGGATGTGAGGCCAATTGGATCCTCTTCTTAATTGAAATACCTTGATTTTGATCATGTTTCACTTGCTGTTTTAACATTTTTCCATCCTTTGGACCCTAGGCTTGTCCTAGTGGTCTTGTTACTCATGTTTGAGTTTGACTTTGACTTTTCAGGTTAAGAAGCAAAGTGCTTAAAAGGAATTAATGCAAGTTGAATTGTTTCATTTGACTATTGTGAACTAACTTGTTTGTGTTGTAGGGTGCTTGGTTCACTTGAGCTTTGTGCTATGCACATTATTGTTTGATTGTACATTGTTTGTTGATTCTTATGTTGTTGTTTTGTTTATGTTGGGATGCTGATTATATTTGATTGATTTCAGGTACCCTTAGTTGCTCAGTTCTTTTGAGAACTTGCATTGCTTTGCTTGTATAGCATTTGCTTGTATATAGTGTGTGCTCTTTGTTTATGTGGTTTGATTACTTGATTCATTTGAACATGATTGCTTACTTGCCATTGTGCATTTATCATCATTGATTGCCATTAGTGCATGATCATTTCATTTGTCCTTGTGACATTGATGTTTTCCCATTGAGGACAATTGTAAGTCCATGTTGATTGGCTTTTGTTCCCATAATATGGAAGGATAGAGTGTAAGACCTCATTGGTCACTCATATCTTATTTGCTCTTGTTTGTTGTATGAGAGGATACAATTGTAAGTCCCTGTGATGTGGCATTTGTATTCCTATGACCATACTTTGGAGGTTGGTATAAGTCCAGATAGATTGGCATCTGACTTCCAAGTTTTGTTTTACTTTAGGAGATTGGTGTAAACCCATTTATTGGTATCCGATATCCGCTTTTTGCTTTTGTGAGATTGGTATAAGACCATTGATGGCATCCGGTATCATTGTTTGTTTTAGGAGGTTGGTGTAAACCCATTTATTGGTATCCGATATCCGCTTTTGTTTGTGAGATTGGTATAAGACCATTGATGGCATCCGGTATCACCTTGCTTTATCTTTATTTTGTTTGTTGCCCCATTCCTAAGGACACACTTGAATCATCTTCTATATGATTTCAAGAGGTGAACCTTTATAAGAAGTTTTACATTCCATCATCCATACCCTCTTTGTCCCAAACTTTTCACACTTTGATTTCAAAAAACTTTGACTTGTTGTGCAAGCATCTTCATGTCTTTTCAAATTAGAAACTTGAACCTTAAGTCCTTGACTTTTCAAACTCCATTTCATAACACTTCTTTGAATCAATTTTAATCATACCTTGACCATATTTTGTGAATAATCATAATCAATTAACTTCACCCATTCAATTGTTTTGGCTTTGTCCATTGTTAATATGTTTTCATACATTAGCCGTAGGTTTTAATTACCATAGTGGTTGATGTAATTCTTACCTTATCCTTAGTGAGTTGATTGTAAGTCTTCCATACTTATTATAGGGTTAACCCCTCACTAGTATGTTGAAGCCGTCCTCGCATGGTGGATTGTTGATGTTGGTTGAGTTTTCTCCCATTGGTAATGAAAAGCCTTAGTGCTTGCGTTTAAAATTGAACTCACTAATTTTTGGAAATCTTTTAGCCGAACTACGGCGTTTCGATCCTTACCTTTGATGGAAGGTACGTAGGCAACGGGTTCATCCGTTCGAACACAAAAATAAATAAAATGTACATTCTTTTCTCATCATCCCATTCATGTTTGCACAATATGTCAAAAACAAATAAACATTTTATACAACAAGTGTGAAAAGGGCTCCCTAGGAGTACCTAGGACGTGATGGGTGCCTAACACCTTCCCATTGCGTAATTTACCCCTTTACCCAGATTCTCTGATCTTTTTCATTAGTTTTCTACGTGTAAAACTTCTTAGGTTTTTGTTCACTTTTTAACCAGTCCTTAGGATAAATAAAAGTGCGGTGGCGACTCGATTCATTGTATACTTTGCTTATGGTTTAATCAATAAATCATATAGCGACGAATATACCGCTACAACTAGGCTTGGAATTTGTTAGCTCTGGATTTAGGTATGAAGTTGGTTAAATATGGTTAGGAGTTAGTTGGACATGACTCACTGAGTTAACTGAAAACTCAGTTGGTTAGTGAATGCTAACTCAGTTAGTTATGTTAATTTGAGTTGGCTAATGAATGAGTGAAATGAAATTAGACTGGCTACTGCAAGTTAGGATGAGATTGAGGTTATATTTAAATGATTTTGGTGACCTACTATCCATGTTGCAGGTTGGACTTAAGTGACTTTACTTTTGTACTTTGAAATGATGGATGTGATCCTTTGCTCATGCTTTGGTTCAATGCTTCATAAATTATTCCCACTGCTGGTATTCAACTCCTTACCCTCACTTGTTTCTTTTGCTGCAACATGAACTTGAATGGATTTGGCATGTCATGTTCAAACTAGGAATAGCAAAGCTCATGTTGATTTTGGCCACTGCAGGATACCGTCACCATTGCATTTTGCTTCCAAATTCGTGCCTCAAGGATAACCATTACAACATGAGGACAAGTCTTGTGAACCCACTGTGTTGGTAGTTCCAATTGGATTGTTGCAGGTAGAAGTGATGCTGCACAGGGCCAATACCTTGAGGTATGCGTATAGTGTCGTGGTGTTTGCTATGCCATGATGTTAACTGGTTTGAATATGATGTTGTATGCATGAACTGCTGCCAGGGTCTTGAATAGAACAATACACATCTTTGTCACACAATGGTTCTGCATAATTTGCATTATGTCAACTTTGAATGTTACCAGGATGGGCCTGACTAGTATGCCTTGAATTATGCACTGCTCATTGAAGTCTTGACTTGGTCTTGCAACTTGACAGTATGACAGGTCCTTATGGCCTAATCTGGTTGAATGAATGAGATGGTTCAGGACCATAACTTACCCTTGCATTTTATTAGTTTCATGGTGACTCTTCCACTTGACATGTCCAAATATTGTTGCAGGTTCTTGGAACTTGAGGATGCTGCAAGTCTATAGGATGGTTTGTTTGCATCATCATGTCTTTGGTTGCTCCACATTGAATATTGGTTAATCGCCTGTTATGATTTTGGGTTTGTGCCATGATTCATGTCCATATGCTGCAGATTCACCTTGCAAATTATTTTGGTTTTGGTATTTATTAATGATTGAAAGAGTACAGGTATAGTGTGTCAAGGTTGTTATAGCAGTAGGCATTTGGATTGACAGCAGGTACGAGGACCAAGGTGTATTGATGCTTCAGCTGCAACTGAGATATTAATACATGCCATAATTGAGTTTATGATTATGTTGGGCTGTTTCTGCAGGGAGGGTCTTTATGCTGCAACTTTCATGAGCCATCATCACCAGTTCTAGGCCCAATGTATGTGTGATCATGTCAAGGTCATGTAAAGGTTATGTGATACTGCATGCAAAGCAATGGTGTGTGCATCAGGATATAGAATGGGTTGCTGCAGCGGCAAGGCTAGCATTGTGTATTTCCATTGGCTTGATCATGCATTTCCATGGTTTGATGTGTTGTTTTACGTTCAAGCCAAGTGTGGTAAGAAAAGGACAATGGTTGGGCTGTGTTAGACCTCTTTGGGAATTGATTAGGGACAAACCAAGGCCAATGGTCATTGGCTCCAAAATGCCAAAATGACATGGTTTGTGCACAATGATACTTACTTGCAATGGAATCAATCAAGAGAAACACCACAAAGTATGAAGATTGGATGATACATTAAAGCAAAATGCCAAGCCAAGTTTGGAGGATCAAGGGCAAGTGAGAGTTGACTTTGGTCAAAGTTGACCAAAAAGTCAATTGTTGACCAAAGTCAACAAATGGTCAAAATTTTGATTTTCTTTGTATTTCCTTTATAAATGGACAATGAATCAATGGCTAGGGTGAAATTTAGGGTTTTTGGATTTTGGGTTGACTTTGGTCAAAGTTGACCAAAAATTCAACTGTTGACCAAAGTCAACAATTGGTCAAAAATGTCAAGACTTGTATTTTCTTATTTAGAATCAAATGTAACGGTTTAGCATGATGTGAAATGGATTAAAATGGTTTGAAAAATGGTTTGAAATTAATTTTACAATTGGTTTATTTATGACTTGAATGCTTGACTTTGAAAAGAAAATGACTTGACTGATAATATATGTTAACAAGGCCATGAACTGAGGGCATAAGATTTGGGTTTGAATGAGGTATCCATGAATCAAAGACATGACTAGAAATTGGCTTGATATACAAGAAATTTGGTTGTTTGGATGACCCAGACCCTAGATGTATCCACAATCACATGAAGAACATCATGACCTTTAGACTAAGAGCAATGCCCAAAGTAGGGTTAGACCAAGAACATTGATAAAACGTGAAGATTGAGGGGTCATGGATGCATAGTCAGGCCACCAAGTTCATCTGATTCACCCTCTCCCTGATTAGGGTTTCCCTGAGGCTTACCCCTTAAGCAAGTCTTTTGAATCAAGCCATAAGCTCTAACCATCAGTCTTTCAGTGTGTGAACATGTATTAGGGTTTTGAACACCAAGAGAAGGCCCGGGGAAGCTCCATGAGATCATGCTTTGAAGAATTAGGGTTTTGAATACCCTAGAAGATTGCCTGGCCAGATCTTTGTTGAATTCTAGCCTTTACCACCACAATTAGGGCTTCACATCTCTATGCTTGATGACATGGTTAGACCATGTTTCTGAGCCTTGATATCCACACAAACCCTAGCTTCACAAGCCCAAGTTTTTGAATCCATGATGAATTATGCATGGGGATGAATTATGAATGTATGCAAGTGATCTATTGATCAAGTGGTTGGATGAATAATTGAAAAAAAGGAAGGCAAATTTTGGGGTACAACAGCTGCCCCTATTTAATCCTCTTGAACATGAATACAAGAAATGCGGGAGTTTTTCAGGTATTCGAGGTGGAAGGTGATTAAATACCAATGTGCCCAAAATTTGCTTGGACGAGTGGTTGAAGTTATCCCAGACTTTGGGTGTTTACACAAGGTATTATGGGGAGGATGATGCATGATGTATGCTTGTCTTTTATGATGCATGCTTGTTTGCTTATTTGTCATTTGTGGGGACGAGTCTTTATTATGATGGGAACTCCGACTCGTCATCAAAGATTGGAAGATAATTGCCATGGGATCTAGGCAATGTCAACACTGCTGTCAAGGAATCGTCTGCCTGTTAAGGGACACTGAAGTGCTGGAACGAACGTGGCATCCCAGCTGATTAGATGTCACAGGTATCCAAGAAGGCATTTTTGAGTCACCAGTCATCTTTCAAGTTTATCGGGTCTTAATAGTAATGCAAAATGTTTCTATTTAGTATAGGTTTTATTATTCCCCAAAATTTTAAAGCATTATGTGAGTAAGACAAATCAATTATTTTGCATACAAAACACAAGAGAAAAATGTTTGATGGAATAACTGGATCTTATTGATATGAGATTGTACATATGGTGAGTACAAGGATGCAGACACCTTCAATGAGGGTGTTGTAAAAATTGAAAAATAAATGAAATGGCAATGGGAAATATTTTGTGTATTTTTCTCCATTGATTACATCAGCCTTAGTCTACCATAGAATCTGAATCCTGAGACCTTGCTTCGGCTAACGGTGATTGGATTGGTCTTTAACCATCTGATATATAGCTTGTAGAATATGGACGCAAGGATCATAGTCAATGCCTTTATCCCTAACTTTTTCCAAGACATTTCAATTCTTTTCGTCCACCGAGATGCTCCTTGTTACCTAAGTCGCCCTTTCGGGTTTTCGAATTAGCGAGCTTTATGTTTGTTCCCTAACTTTTTCATGGACAACTTATTTTTTTTGGTCCATCGGGATAGCCATTTTTGCCTAGATCAACCTTGCGGAGATTAATCTAGCGGGCTTTCATCATTTACTTTTAGGCATAATATTTTTTGACTATGTGTGCATTCACTGGCGAAGGGAAGTCTTCCCCATCCATTGTTGTGAGGATTAGAGACCCACCTGAGAAGGCCTTCTTAATGACGAAAGGTCCCTCATAGTTGGGAGTCCATTTGCCTCGTGGGTCTGGGTGAATAGCATAATACCTTTTGAGCACGAGTTCCCCGACGCTATACTCACGAGGAAGAACCTTCTTGTCAAAAGCTTGTTTGAGACGTCTTTGGTATAGCTGACAATGACAAACGACCTCCAAACGCTTTTCTTTGATCAGATTCAGCTGGTCATACCGTGATTGAACCTATTCAGCTTCATCAAGATCAACTTCCATGATGACTCTGAGTGAAGGAATCTCGACTTCAATCGGTAGGACGACCTCCATCCCATATACCAATGAGTAAGGAGTTGCCCCAGTGGATGTGCGGACTGAGGTTCTGTAACCATGCAGAGCGAAGGGTAACATCTTATGCCAGTCCTTGTATGTCTTGACCATTTTCTGGATGATTCTCTTGATATTCTTATTGGCTGCTTCTACGGTGCCATTCATCTTGGCCCGGTACGGCGAAGAGTTGTGGTGCTCGATGTTAAATTCTTCGCACAACTGTTTCATCATATTGTTGTTGAGGTTACTGGCATTGTCAGTGATGATTTTGCTAGGTATCCTATAGCGGCATATTATCTCTTTCTTGATAAATCGGGTAACCACTTGTTGAGTGACATTAGCATATGAAGCAGCTTCGACCCATTTCGTGAAGTAATCGATGGCGACTAGGATGAATCGATGTCCATTGGAAGCTTTGGGCTCTATCATCCCAATCATATCGATGCCTCACATAGAAAAAGGCCATGGAGAAGTCAGAACATTCAAAGGAGTTGGTGGCACAAAGATCTTGTCACCATATATTTGGCACTTGTTACATCTCTTAACAAAGTTGTAACAATCAGTCTCTATCGTCATCCAATAATACCCATCCCGAAGGATCTTCTTGGCCATAGCAGGACCCTTTGCATGTACACCCTTGCAGCCTTCATGTATGGACCTTATGATCGTACTAGCTTCGTGTCTACCCATGCATCTGAGCAGTACAGAATCATAATTCCTTTTGTACAACACATCACCCTTTAGGAAGAACTTGGAAGAGAGTCTCCTCAGAGCTTTCTTATCGGTAATGGATATACCCTCGGGATATTGTCGTTTCTCCAGAAATGTCTTTATGTCGTAGAACCAAGGTTTATCATCAGGATCGACCTCGATTGCTAGGCAATGTGCTGGTTCATCTAAGTGGTCAATCTGGATGGATGGTGCTTCATTCTTCCATTTGACTTTGAACATAGATGCCAACGTGGCTAGAGCATCTGCTAACTATTTTTCTTCCCTAGCAATATGATGGAAAGAGATTTCATCAAAATAGGGTATCCGTTTTCTGATATGCTCTTTGTAAGGTATCAACTTTCTATCCCGAGTCTCCCAATCACCTTTCACTTGACTGATTACCAGAGCTGAATCACCGTATACCTCAAGAATCTTGATCCTTAAGTCGATTGTCGCCTCTAAACCGTAGATACATGCTTCATATTCTGCCATATTGTTGGTGCAGTCAAAACATAATCTAGAGGTAAATGGAAGGTGGAAATCGGTTGGAGAAGTGATAATAACACCTATACCATGGCCTCGAGCATTGGAAGCACCGTCGAACACGAGCGTCCATCGCGATCCTGGTTTGGGGCCTTCCTCAAGGGTTACTTCGAAGCCTGAAATAGTGAAGTCTCTGATAAACATGATGTCTTCATCTGGAAAGTCAAACCTCAATAGTTGAAAACCTTCTACAGGCAGGTGAGCAAGGTAGTCAGACAAAACACTCCCGTTTATTGCTTTCTGGGTCACATACTGTATATCATACTCGGTTAACAACATTTTCCACCGGGCAATTTTACCAGTAACAACAGGCTTTTCGAATATATACTTTATCAGATCCATCTTGGATATCAATATCGTAGTATGATAAATCATATATTGTCTTAGGCGTCGAGCAACCCAAGTCAAAGCACAATAAGTTTTCTCCAAAAGTGAGTATCGGGTCTCACATTCAGTGAATTTCTTGCTGAGATAGTAGATACCATGTTCTTTCTTGCCCGTGTCGTCGTGTTGACCCAAAATGAAACCCATAGATTCATCGAGCACTGTGAGGTACATGATGAGAGGCCTACTAGGAACCGATGGTATCAAGATTGGTGGTTCTTGCAAGTACTTTTTTATTTTATCGAATGTCGCTTGGCAATCGTGGTTCCACACAATCAATTGGTTCTTTCTCAACAGTTTGAATATCGGTTCGCAGGTAGCCGTCAAATGTGATATGAATCTAGAGATGTAATTAAGTCGCCCAAGGAAGCCTCAGACTTCTTTTTCTGTTCGGGGAGCTGGCATTTCTTGAATGGCTCGAACTTTGTCGGGATCAACCTCAATACCCTTCTGACTGACTATGAAACCCAAGAGCCTACTGGATCGGACCCCAAAAATATATTTGGTCAGATTCAGGCGCAGTTTAAACTTTCTGAGTCTGACAAACAATTTCCTCAGGTTCACTAAGTGATCTTCTTCAGTTCTGGATTTGGCAATCATGTCGTCCATATAAACCTCAATCTATTCATGAATCATATCGTGGAAGAGGGTTACCATGGCACACTGATATGTTGCCCATGTGTTCTTCAAGCCGAATGGCATGACTCTGTAGCAGTAAGTTCCCCAAGGTGTGATGAAAGTTGTCTTCTCCATATCTTTTGGCGATATCTTTATCTGATTGTACCTGGAGAACCCATCCATGAAAGAAAAGATGGAAAATTGGGTTGTATTATCAACCAAAACATCAATATGAGGCAAAGGGAAGTCATCCTTTGGGCTCTCTCTATTGAGGTCTCGATAGTCTACACACATTCTGACTGTACCATCTTTCTTCGGAACTGGAACGATATTAGCAACCTATTGCGGATATTCATAAATGGCTAAGAAGCCAGCGTCTAGCTGCTTCTTAACCTCTTCCTTAATCTTGAGTGCCATGTCGGGTCTAGTCCTTATGAGCTTCTGTTTGACTGGAGGACATTCAGGCTTGAGTGGCAAGTGATGTTCAACAATGCTGGTGTCTAGTCCTGGCATATCTTGATATGACCAAGCGAAGACATCAACATATTCCCGCAGGACTCTACCAACTCGGAGTGTACATGCTCGACAAGAGATGCCCCAACCTTCACTTCTTTCTTGTTAGTTTCAGAACCTAAGTTAATGACTTCCACTAGTTCTTTGTATGGATGACTCTCTTTTTCTTCGTGCTCAAGGAGCCGTGCTAGTTCAGCCGGTAATTCATAATCTTCCTCACTGTCGCCTTCAGCTTGGTTGATTGGAAATCCAGATTTACAATTGATTTTATCCATGTTGTAATTAACAGTTTTGTTTGCTCTGCATATGATGAGCTTATTTTAGTATGCTTTTTGAGAAAAGTGGAAAAAAGAAAAAGAAATCTTTTGTCATTTCATTGTTTTTAGTGAAAAAGGAAAATAACTAAAAGAAGGGAGCACAAGTTTTGCATGCAAAAAAGTACCTTTTTTATTTATTCACATAATACTTTTAAACATGAGGGCCCTTACAAGCTATTCTCTCGTCTCGGGCGAGGACGAGGGATTGAGAAAACAAAATGCATTACGTTTTTTTCGAGTACACCATGGGAATCACGGTGGCTGTCCAATTGGGAAGCTTGAACCCTGGAGGACATCTGCGAACAAGGTTGGGTGCCCCTGGCTTGCTACCGCTGAACTCTCCAATAACCGCCACAGTATGCTCATTTTGATAGTCGGAACTGCTGAACTTGACCGGGTTGAACTGCTTTTTCTTCGGGTTTGCCTTACATGCTGCCGGGTGATAACCGATACCAAATTTGTCACACTTCTCTGCCATATTGACGACCTTACCCCAACCGGGAAGTGGGCCTTTCTCCAATGTCTTCTCGGCACTTTTTGCTGAGGATAGGATGGTAGCGGAAGATTGGTTGTTATTGGCGATAGCATAATTGACTTCTTCAAACTCTAAACAATGGAGTGGAACCTCGACGATTCCTTCATCTGTTTCAACATATCTGAAGGAGGAGAGTTCACTGACCAACAAATCTTCTTCACCACATACCATTACCAGTTTTTCATCTATCAAATACTTCAGCCTCTGGTGCAATGTAGAAGTGACTGCCCCAGTGGCATGAATCCATGGTCATCCCAACAAACAACTGTAAGTTGGGTTGATGTCCATGACTTGGAAAGTGATGTTGAACTGGTGGGGTCCGACACAGATAGGAAAATTGACCTCCCCAATTACCTGCCTTTGGGAACTGTCGAAAGCTCAAACGATCAATGTGTTGGTCCTCATCTCGGGCCCCTTAAACTGTAATTGGCTTAATGTAGATTTTGGCAACACGTTAAGCGAAGAACCAGTATCAACGAGGACTCGAGATAGGAGAGAGTCAGTACATGTGATCAAAATGTGTAATGCTTTGTTGTGGGCGTTCCCCTCGGGATGTAGCTCTTCTTCATTAAATCCCATATACCTATTGGCAGTGATATTGGCAACCACGTCGTCATATTGATCGACCGTGATATCTTGCATCACGTGAGCGACATTTAGAACTTTCAGCAATGCCTTGCGATGAGCCTCAGAACTCAACAGCAAAGACAAAATTGATATTTTGGAGGGAGTCTAGTTCAACCGGTCAACAATCTTGAAATCACTTTTCTTGATCAATTTGAGGAATTCTTGGATTTCCTCAAAAGTGATAATCTTCTTGTGATCTTCAACCTGTTCTTTCTCAACCATCGGCCATTTACCCTTAGACGTTTCAGATTCTACAGCTTTATTGTCAATAACTTTTGTCAACATTGGAGCAGTTGTCATGCTTGGAGTGGCAGATACAACTTCCCCTGCCTGCGGAGTCGGAGTAAGAATGACCTTCTCCTTATGCGGGATAACTGTGGGTGCTAGAGACACCCTAGGAGTGTATTTTGGAGCGAATACACGGCCACTCCGATTCATGCCTCCCGTTCCAGCAATGTTAACGATTTTTGTGTCGGGAATGCAAATTTCTTTTCCTCCCAGATACGCTGTAGTCTCATAATTACAAGGCACTGCCTTGGCACTTTGAAACAAGAACAGAGTGGAAACACGGAAATGAATCGGCTGAATCCTCTTGGGAGGAGATTCAACCTTTTTCTTTCTGTACACAATTGTTATTGGTTCAATTACTGCCACCTCTTCTGCTACTTGAGACTTGGAGAACTGTATTAACCCTTGATCCATCAGTTCTTGCACACAACCCCTCAGCTTGTCACAATTGTCCGGATCAAACTCGCATACTGCGCAATCATCATGTACACCTTCTAGAAACCCAAATTGTTCAAGCCTTTATAACACAATGGACATCAGAGTCTTCACCTCTTCGGCCCTTAGTATAGATTTGGTAGCCTCCTCTTCGATCACAGCATTGACTGCTGCGCCACAGTGGTTTGGTAAGGGATTAGTCTTCACGTTGGGTTTTTCCTCGGAGAAAGACAGAATCTCTTGATCAATTAACTCTTGGATCCTCGTTTTGAGAGCCCAACAGTCCTCGGTGGAATGTCCTATATACCCTGCGTGGAAAGAGCATGTGGCATTAGGATTGTGACTGTGAGTAAAGGGAGAAGAGGCTACTGGAAGTTCTCTTGGTACGATAGCCCCCACGTGAATCAGATACGACACTAATTCTGCATATGGCACAGGGATCTTATCAAACTGGGGACGATTACCAAAATTGCCTCTATTATTCTGACCTCGATTATATCCTTTATTATCACGGTTATATTATTGGTTTGGATTTTTCTGAGCGGGTGTTGACTGTTGATTACCTTTCTGCAATTGATACTGGAATGGCGGTTGCTGATATTGAGGTGCAGCGGCGTACGGATACAGATAATATGGCATATGGGCCATCGAAAATTGATATCGGGGGCGAGCCTTCACCGTCACAGCGTTTGCTTCCCCCTTCTTCTTCTTTGCGAAGCCCCCATGCGACCTCTTGTTGGTTGTCTGCGGTGCAGTCGTGTTTGTGATTTTTCCTGATTTCAGCCCATTCTCAACACGCTCCCCAATGGTTACCATATCAGAAAAATTTGTTGACGAACTGCCTATCATCTTCTCATAATACAACCCTTGTAGTGTACCCATGAAGATATCTACCAATTCGTTGTCAGATAACGTTGTCCGAATTCTAGACGCCATTTCGCGCCAACGTTGAGCATATTCCTTGAAGGTTTCATTAGATCTTTGAGATTGATTCTGTAGTTGAAGCCTTGTGGGAGCCATGTCAAGTTTGTACTTATATTGTTTCAAGAATGCCTCAAAGAGATCCCTCCATGACCGGATCTTTGAGCGCTCTAGGCCCTTGTACCAATCCAAGGAAGCCCCAAACAAGCTATCCTGGAAGCAATGGATCAGGAGGTTGTCATTATCGATGTACGAGGCCATTTTCCGACAGTACATGGTGATGTGACTGTGGGGCAGTTGAGGCCCTTATACTTCGGAAGGTCAGGCACCTTGAATTTCTGTAGGAGTACCACGTTCGGAACCAGGCAGAGGTCTCGAGTGTCTAAACCGAAGGCAGAGAAACCCTCGATTGCCCTTATTCTGTCGTCCAAGAGCTGATAATCCACTGGTCTGGGCGGATCAATAGCGGGAGGAGTAACCTGACTGGCCGGTCGAGAAGTTTCTGGAGCAATTGGTGCAAGCATGTTCTGCGTAAACCACATCTGAGGTGGGTAAGAGAAACCCGATGGCACGTGTAGCGGGGTATTCGTTACCATTAGAGATATTGACTAAATCCAAGGTAAACCATACAAGTCGAGTCGCCACCGCACTTCTATTTATCCAAAGGAATGGTTAGAAAGCGAACAAAAACCTAAAACTTTTATCGAATCAAAAACTAGTAAAAATGTCAGAGATCTGGGTAAGGGGGTTGGTTATGCAATGGGAAGATTTTAAGCATCCAAAACATCCTAGGTACTCATAGGGAGCCCTTTTCATAAGTGTTGTTCTAGTCTAAAGGGTGTAGGTATATCTAAAGTACTATTTACTAAAAGGAAGGTTAAAAGAAAATGACTCGCAAGGATGTCGCATCCACTGCCTACGTATCTCATCTGAATATGAGAATCAGAGTCTTCGTAGCTCGGCTACCTACGGGTTAAAGAGAAGTGTGCTCGGTAAGACGTCGCGTCTTATGCCTACGTATCTCATCTGGAATGAGAATCAGAGCAAAACGTAGTTCGGCTAACTAGGGGAACAAGGGTCTCGATTGCAACTAGGGTAAGAGAAAGGGAAGGTCTCGATCGCAACGAGGGCGAGAGAAAAAAATCGCAACAAGGGCGAAAACAAGCAAGGATTAGTTGTTAGTCGTCAGTCAAACTCGGCAAGACATCGCATCTCGTGCCTACGTATCTCATCTGAACATGAGAATCAGAGTTGTCGTAGTTCGCCTAACTAGGGGTTAAGGATTGCCATATGAACATGGACTTACAAAAGAGGACACCAACTGTGTCAAAGGAGGGTGGGCAGTGTGTTCAATGTCCTAGCCGTAGGTGTCGCAGCTCGCTGAATCGAGTCTTAGGCAGTTACCTCTTTGCAATAGAACGGACTGACATGCCACAAGATCGGAGACGCACGGAAGGTCTAAAAGTGGGGAAGCTCTTCTCTAGAGTTGTCATGCAATATGGACCTATGTGTTAGGATTTACAAAGGGGAACATCTAACTAATGTTAGCATGCAAAGAATAAGGGAATTCTACCTATGTTATCATACAAAGGGTTCTACCTAATGGGTGCTACCTAAATGGAACAAGAGTCGACGGATGGAGCCCGGAGAGGAGTTACGGATAAGGGTAGATGGCGATGCCGGAGGCAATCGACTTACAGGTAGATGGCGATGCCTGAGGCAATCGACTTACAAGAGGATGGATGAATGCGTGCTGATTCTGTTAAGTTTTGAAAATGATTACTCGACGTTGGATCGAGCTTTTGATCTTATTTTGAAATGGTTATCGGATGTTCGTTTTAATTCTTGTATTAACAGGTGACTAAAGAAATAAAGAAATAAATATTATACACTTTATGGGAGAGGGGTACATTTGTTATGAATGGGGATTGTTCATGGCAAACAAACAATAAAAATATATGCCTCATACATCATACAAGTAGGCAACAGTTATCAATCAGATCGGATAAATAAACAATATATAATCAAACCAAAGAATCAAATAATGGATCATTTAAACAATGCATGGGAGTATGATCATGTTAAATAATCAAGCAATAGAAAGCATGAATGAGAGAAACAAGTATAAAAGATAACAGATGAATCAAACAGATGAAAATATGCACACGAAGGGTCCACTGAATAATTTAATTAGGAAATGAGGTAAGGACCAAATAAAATCAAGGTAAAAGGCCTCTAATACATGGCATATGAGATGAACGAGAGATGATCAAAAGATCTCTTCAATTGTCATAAGCAATCCCTAAGTCAAACATCGATCATAAAGAAGTCAACTGAAAGTTCAAGTCAACTTAAAAAATAACAAATAAATAGCAAATTAATCAAGAAAATTATTAAAAATTAAACTAAATAAGGAGGGGTCAGGACATCATCATCCCCTAAAAAGATTTTAAAAATAATGAAAATTGGCACGTGAATTAATTAAAACAAAATATAGGTCAAACCAAAAGCCAATTAATAAGACTAGGTTAGAAATAAATCAAGAATAAATAGTAAACTAATCAAGAAAATTATGAAAAATTAAATTAAATAAGGCGGGGTCAGGACATCATCATCCCCCAAAAAGATTTTAAAAATAATGAAAATTGGCACATGAATTAATTAAAACAAAACATAGGTCAAACCAAAAGTCAATTAATAAGGCTAGGTTAGAAATAAATCAAGAATAAATAGTAAATTAATCAAGAAAATTATGAAAAATTAAACTAAATAAGGTGGGGTCAGGACATCATCATCCCTCAAAAGGATGTTTAAAATAATGAAAATTGGTACGTGAATTAATTAAAATAAAATAGAAGTCGAATTAAAAGTCCACCAACCAAACTAGGTCAAAAATAAATCCAAAATAAATTGAAAATGTGAAATAAAATTCCAAGAAAAGGTCAGGTTGACCATGAGACAGTGGTCAACCTTCCAAAAATCAAATGCTAACAATAATTTTAAGTCATAAAAATAAAATCAATAAAAACAAGTGTGTTAAAATGGACCATTTAGAATAAATAATTAAAATAAAATATTAATATTAAAATAATACGAAAATAAAAATTATATAAAATTAAATAAAACGTTAAGAAAAGTGAAAAATATTTTTGGGTAATTTTATGGATGAAGAAAATATTTTAAATAAGAAAAAGAAATATGAGAATGCAAGGATTAATGGTGATGAACATTGTAAGCAAGCGTAGATATATCAAAACATGGCCATGGAAGAGATGATTACCTAATGGAAAATAGAAGTGGAATGGAATCTGATATGTGATGAAGCTTTGCCTCCTTGCCACGAAATTCTAATGCTCCTTTAGGGTTAGGGTTTCAGCTTCTTAAATAGGGTGGATTAGGTGTTCTCATGGGCTTTTTAATAAGTGATTTATCCATAAGAATAAAAGTGTGAAATGAGGTGTAAAATGTTGTTATTTTAGGCCAAACTTAAGTGAATGGATGTCCAATGCATGGCCAAAAAAGGTAAAAAAAACGTGACTGATTTGTGCAGCACGCTTAGAAAATCTGATTGGGCCAGCCAGACCCAAAATCTACCTAGAAAATCAAGTCATGGTGCCCACTTTAAATGAATGTATCTCTCAAACCATGGATCCAAATGAGATGATTCCAAAAGGATGTGAAATAGGACATAGCAAGGTACAATTGTTTTGAAGAAAGTATTTTCAAATAATTCCTTGAAGTGCAAGAAAACTGGCCAAGAAGTCTTGACAAATTTTGAAGATTTTGGACTTAGATATTTTTCTAAGTGTCCTAAAAAAATGTCTAACTTTAACTAAGAATAACTTTCTCAATTCTAATCCAAATGGAGAAAACTTTATATCTCTAGAAAGCTTGGAACAATAGAAACAACTTTCATGTTAGAGAAATCTTCAAATGGAGCTTTTATCTTGATGACAAATGGGCTTAAAGTGAGTGCAACGATCATGAAAACTTGCCCTAAATGGAAAGTCAACCATTTCCAAATTAAGTAACTTTTCCAATTCCTGATTAAATGATGAATCCATGATCCAACCTTGATGAAATTACACATGTAGGATCCCCTAGGCATGGATTTTGAGATTCCACTCTCAAAATGTCAGGAGTTGACTTTTCTAGCCCCACAGTTGACTTTTCCCAAAATGTCTGATTCCCGATTCCATTTATCAATTGAAGCACTTCTAGCTCAAATAAAGAGCTGATTTTTTGTATGTAGACCCTTGTGGACATATGGAGGGCCATGTAAAAGAGTTTCACCTAAAGAATCAGAAATAAACTGATTTTATACCAAACCCTAGTTTTAGGGCAAAATGATCAAGAACTGATTGCATTGATTGTCAATGGATCTTTCTGAGATAATTGTGAATCTTCCTAGGCCAAGATGCCTCTCTAATCATGACATGGATGAGCTCCTCTACTTCCAACCAAACATTGACTGTTGCAGGTAGCCATGAAACCCTAATTTCCTGATTAAGTCTAGATGAACACTCTGATAGCTCTGAATCTTTCACTGATGAACTGGGGACCATAATGAGATACTTGGACCCCCCTGAGACCCTTGAGACTTGTATACTTATAAAACGAAGTCCAATTCTCAATCTTGCTTTATGTGGGCTCCTTCTGTTAAGGAGTGATTGATCAAAACCTGATCTCCATGTCACTAATGCAGTATGCAATGAGTATGACCTAATATGATGCTAATGAAGTGTAAAACATAATCCCATGCTTCCAGGAAAAATGAAGAGTAAATTTTGGGGTATTACAGCTGCCCCTATTCAATCAACTGGAAACCCGAAAGGAAGATAGCAACGACTTTCGCACTTTCGAGGTATCAAGTGATTGAATACGATAAAAGCCCGAAAATTTACACTGAAGTGAAAAAATGAAGTAACAATGCCTGTTAGAATCGGCCAAGAGGTGGTCTTGAAAAAGAACCCGTCTGGTACGGTGAGAGTCGGTCTGAACACCGAAACAAGGAATGTTAGCCTGAATTCCAAAATAAATGGTAACACATAAATAACCATGGCATGAATGCCGCTCATCAATCTGAATACTGGAAATGACTTCGATCTGAGCATCGGACGATACTTGATTATCAAACATCGGTTTGAACACCGGGAAACTAGCCTGAGTGCCACTTCAGTCTGAATACCGGAAAACTGACCTGAATGCCACAAGTTGCATCGACCTGAATGTCGGAAACTTCTTCGATCTGAACATCGGAAGATATCAGATTATCAAACATCGGTCTGAACACCGGGAAACTGGCCTAAGTGCCACTTCGGTCTGAATACCGGAAACTTGGCCTGAATGCCACAAGTTGCGTCGACCTGAACGTCGGAAACTTCTTTGATCTGAACATCGGAAAACTGGCCTGAATGCCACTTCGGTCTGAATACCGGAAACTTGGCCTGAATGCCACAAGTTGCATCGACCTGAACGTCGGAAACTTCTTCGATCTGAACATCCGAAAACTGGCCTGAATGCCACTTCGGTCTGAATACCGGAAAATTTCATGCCTGTCAGCATCGGTAGAAATAGGGAAAATGATACTTGAGGCGGCGCGTGGGCCAACGATTCCTGCTGGGAATAATAAAGATAAGTCATGAACAATCTTCAGTCTGAGTATTGGAAACAATTTCTGGCTTATCACTTGGGATACCGAGAATGCCTTATGCTTTACATGCGTATGTTTGAATTTTTCAATGGCGTAATGCTCCATGAAAATGGAAATGCTACGCAATTTGGGAGGATGCAATGCAATATGATTCTACATGCAGGGATGCGAAATGCTTGATTAGAGAGAACGCCAAGCTGAGGCAAGGAATTCTGCTGGGGAAATGATCACCATCTTCTGGACCCTGGCAAGGCTGTTGGAGATGTACAGCACAAAGAAGTATGTGAAGAAATGACCCGCCACACGGTGTTCTGGCAAATAACAAAATACTGAGGCTCTGACTGGGGAGAGAATGACACTGA
The DNA here is from genome assembly GCF_024323335.1 of Lathyrus oleraceus. Classification (NCBI taxonomy): domain Eukaryota; kingdom Viridiplantae; phylum Streptophyta; class Magnoliopsida; order Fabales; family Fabaceae; genus Lathyrus; species Lathyrus oleraceus. The sequence goes on from NC_066584.1 coordinate 134,793,175, forward strand.
AAACTTGCTGCTGAGGAAAGCGACAATGGTTCTCGCAACCATAATTTGCGAGAGAGACGACTCAGCAAGGGAAGCAAACACCGATACGGTACCGAGATTCTGCTTCAAGGAAAGAGACTATGGGTCTAGCGTCGAGATCATCGATCTGGCATCGAACTCTGAGGAGCAGCCGCTTCTGCTGGGAAGATACAGTCTGACACTATCAACTCCGCTGGGGATATACAGTCAGACACTTTCGACTCTACTGGTGAATGTATAATCTGAAACAAATGATTGGGGAAGTACAACAGTGAGAGCCTGCTGGGGATTGAAGAATCTAACGCTCGGACCAACTCTGCAGGGATAAGATACCAAATTCCAACTGTTGAGGAAAAACATCCGCGATCATTTGATGGGGACCTTAAGGAAATGCCCCGAGTGTACCTATTCTGAATAGAAGATCCAAAGCACTTAAAATTTACAGCAATTTTCAATGTATATTAAGCACATACCTGTAAAGCTCTTATGTTTCATGATGCAATGTTTATCAAAAATTCCGACGTCATTTTTGCAAACGAAATAGTAAAATGAAAATGAACACAGAGATGTACTGAATAACATGATTTTATTGATTGAGTGGCCTCTGAATAGGTATTTACATCAGGAAGCAATCCCTGGAAAGAGGTAATTGCACAACAGATAAAAACAGAAATTAATCTAATGGCAATGTGAAATGGATTTCTATCGGGTTCCAATTCTGCTATGATTCGCTCATCTTCAAGATCCTCCAGATGATCAGCTTTCCGAAAAAGGTGATTGGACTATTTCCTATCCTTCGGAAGTTTCCGGTTATCGACACGAGATGATATTTAGAACTACTCAGAACGCAGCCATTCACTTAATCCCTAACTTTTGCCTGGATCGCCCTTTCGGGTTTTCAATCCACCGGGATACCCATTTTTGCCTAAGTTGCCCTTTCAGGTTTTCAACTTACCGAGTGTACAATCTTTTCATTTTTTAATCCCTAACTTTTGCCCAAACCTTTTTTCATTTTCTTGGTTCGCCGAGATGCCCATTCTTTGCATGGACTATTCTTTTTATCGTCCAGCGGGTCTATTTTATGCGAAGTATTTTTTAACTGCGTCTGAGTTCACAAGGGAAGTGAAGTTTTCACCATCCATAGTTTCAAGCATTAAGGCTCCACCATCAAAAACCTTGGTGACAATATACGGTCCATCATAGTTAGGAGTCCACTTGCCCCTGTGATCTGTCTGAGGAGGAAGGATCCTTTTCAACACCAAATCTCCGACTTGGAAGCATCGAGGACGCACTTTCTGATCAAAGGCTCTCTTCATCTGACTCTGATACAATTGCCCATGACAAATGGCTGCCATTCGCTTCTCTTCAACAAGACTCAACTCATTGAACCTTGTCTGAATCCATTCAACTTCGTCTAACTTGACATCCAACATGACTCTTAGAGAAGGAATCTCCACTTCAACAGGTAGGACTTCTTCCATACCATACACAAGGGAATAAGGGGTTGCCCAGGTCGATGTACGTACTGAAGTACGGTACCCATGCAAGGCGAAGGGTAGCATCTCATGCCAATCTCTGTACGTAACTGATGCGGTGTTTCGCAAGTATACGAACGCGTCAGAGTAATATAAAAGATTGTCGAATCCATAGAGACCAAGTGTCAATCTATCGTTATCTATTGTTATGGTGTTTATCAAAGGCAATCAAAATAGGTGTTTTTGGAGTGTGCAATGAAAAATAAAGTGTTGAATAAAGATTAATTAATAAAGACAGGGTCGAATGTAATTCACGTAATCAATTGATAATCCAAGTACTTGCTAATAGAACTACTTATGGGCAATGTTTTCTACTTTGAAAAGAACTAAGTTAACAGGAACTATCGCTTTTGCGTATTCAGAACCGAGTTGTACTCCCTAATCAAACCCTCTTATTGTCACTTATAAAAAGGCGCGCATTGCGTTAGAGTAGTAAACCTATTTTTAAGAAATATAGTATCTCGACTAAGTTGAAAAGTATTATAACCTGGATTTCTTAACCAAAAGAGGTTCTCACGAACCAGACTCTAAACTTATAAACGCGTCCAAAAATAGTTTTAAAATCTCTTTTCTTCTTGAATTAAAAACTCCTAATGAACTAAACAAAGCGCTTTCGCTGTTTTTGAAATAGTTAAAAAACAATTAAGTTTAGATAGACGTTGGACGGCTTTCGATCTTACCCAACGGAATTGAAGTGCGGGAAAACTTAAGTTGAAAGTTAAAATAGCCCTTAAGTGTTGCTACGAACAATTGTACGGATTATCGGTTCAATTACGATTCTTACATTCTAACCTTATAGATTTAGTTAGACATGGCAAAGTAAAAGTGCATTAATTTAAATAAAAGTAGTGCGAGTGCGAGAAATAAATAAAGTAAAGCGAGTGCGAGAAATAAATAAAATAAAGCGAGTGCGAGAAATAAATAAAAGTAAAGCGAGTGCGAGAAAGTAAATAATTTAAAGCGGGTGCGAGAAAATAAATAAGATAAAGACAAGTAATAAAAACCTGCTCCAATCGGAGGGTTGAGTAAATTGCAAAGCGGAAATGAAAATGGCGGCAGGATTAACTTCCTTCCAAAGTGCTCCAAACTCGATTACAGACTCTATCACAGACTTGATTACACAATTGTGGTAACACTCCAATGCGAAGCGATTACCACTTTAAAATACTGAATATATGCCTAAGTGAAACAAAGTTGCTCTGAGTTTGCCTCTGTTCTAAGTTTGGATGATTGTAAAAGTGATTTTGAGTTTCTATTTATAAGCAAGTAAAAAGATGGAAATGACAAGGATGCCCTTCAACTTGAAAATGGGAGGGAAAACTTTTCCTCTTGTGGCGCCCGCCACAAGGCCAATCTGAGGCGCTTTAGTGGAAGTAGTGGGGAACGTGGCAGTTGAGGGAAGTTGAGCTTGGACACGTCATGGCAGGGTCTATGGCGCCAGCCATGGGGTAGGCCACAAGTACAAAATGCTGATTTTTAGGGTTTTTAGCTCTTTTTCACTCCTTTTCTCGATCAGGGCTCCGATTAAAGTAAAAACCTGAAAACAAAGGAAAACATAGCAATAACACAACAAAATAACAATAAAACAACTAGAATGCATGTGAAATCGGAGTCGAAAATACGATAAATTTCAGTGTTATCAAACTCTCCCACACTTAAACCTTTGCTTGTCCTCAAGAAAAATATTAAAAAGCTCATAAAAGAAAATTTGTGTAAACGAGTGCTTCAGGTAAAAATTCTAAGTTCAAGTCGGGATGCAGTGATAGGTACTAACTGAGTGAACTAAGGGTATCATGATGACACTAATCCGCAAATACGGACATAAACTTCATTCCTATATTAACCAACCCATATTATCCCTTAATACCTAGGCCTGCCTCTTCATCTCTTTTTGTGTCCTTTTCATTCAGGCGCAATCACATTAAGCCTGTTATCCGTACATGCTTCATAGTAGAATGGCCTGTTAGTGATTATGATCTGAGCATGGGGTTTCTGGCACATAAATACGTGTAAACCCTTTTATTTGACCTAACTGTAGTTGTGGGGGATTGGATCGTAATCTGCCCTACCGAGTTCAGTGCCAGATACCTCTGAACCAACTAACAGTGGGTAAGTTTTTCTTTTTCTTTTTCTTTTTCTTTTTGTAGAAATTTTTTACAATTCTTTGGTTTAAATGACTTTGTGAGGGTCACCTATACCGGAGTTGTCTTTTTGCTTTTTTTTTTTTTGCTGGATCATTCACTTATTTGCATCGATCCCCTACGTAGAGGATGTGTAGGCCGGAGTTGACTGCTTAGATAAACTATTGAGGACTTATACGAAAATGATGATTAAGGCCATGGTATATGGGGTTTCGGGAGTGGTTCCTATATTTACGAAGTCTATGGTGCTAAAATAATACTGATGCTTCGCAAAGTTCTCCCAAGTCACCGCATCCTTACTCAAAACATGTCTTTTAAACCTGAAAACTTTCGGAATAACACTATTTTCTTTTGCAATTTTTTTTTTCCGATGGGGCTAAAGGTATGGGGAGGTAGGATTGTACTAAAGATATACTATATTTGGTGACTCGTCAGACTCATGCATTATACTAAAAAGCAAAATAAACAACTAAAAGGAAATAAAAATAAATAAACTATCTAAAAACAGCAAAGAAAAAAGCGATAAAGGAAAAAACGAGAAAGGTAATAAAGAAAAGACGATAGAGTCTCCTCCCACACTTAAATCGAACATTGTCCCCAATGTTTCGAAATAAGATAAGGGAAGAGTTACCTGACAACCTATTGCTGACCACTAGTGCCCTCGCCATCCTGAGGTGGACGACGGGATCGGGTATGACGACGGTCTCTCTGATCCATCCTCGCCTGCAGGGCATCCTGAGCGGTCCTCACCTCTCGAAGGTTACCCATAATGGAACCTTGAGTGGCTTCAATGAGTTCCATGTGTCTCTGGTGGTAGTGTTGCTGACGGGCTTGTGTATCTGTGATCGTTTGCAGAGACTGTAGAATAGTGTCGTAGGACCTGTCTGTCCTCCGCTGCGACTCTTGCATGAAGCTCATGTTATTCTCCAGCTGTTGTTGAATGGTAGAGAGGAGGTCGTGACGCCTCTGATCTCTAGCCATGTGGTCACGCCACATCTCCTCCGTAATATAAAAGCCAGGAGCGGTACCTGCAGAAGAAGAAGATGGTGCGGTGTGTGGTGGTGAAGGATGATGGGGGGACACATTGGGTATGAGAACACTCTCTCTCTCCAATCATATTCATCATCAGTGTCATGTCCCGCCTCATCAGGAATGTTAGGAGGAAGAGGACCTAAAACAGGTGGAGCATCTAAAGCATAGGTCCAATTCCTTTCATCTCGTACATCTGTACGTCTAGTGCACGGTAAAACAACAGATGGGATGACTACACCATGAACCATAAGCATATAGCCTCATTCTCTCCTCAAACGGCACAATTTCATGTCTCTCAGAAATTTTAGGTTAATTGTGCAAGGAGGTAAGGGGTCTAGGGTAGCCATCTCATTGTTCAGGTTAAGCGCCCGAGCAATAGATGTAATCAATCCACCAAAAGAAATCGGTCCCGCTTTATTCAAAGTTAAAGTCATATGAGCAAGCATGAACGGGACCGAATTAATTCATCTATTTGTGAGGCTTCCTTGTAAAAATAGAAGCTCTCTAGCATTAACCTTATTTGGATTCTCCCGACCAAAAATAGTGCATGCCAACAGATATCTAAAAACTCTGATGGCCGGGTTATGGATAGTTGAGGCAAGAACTCCTTCAAAAGAGTTTATGGAAGTGTTTGATAATCGCTCCCAGAAGGAAAATACCTCAACTGACCACTCTGAATCCAAAGGGGCCTCACAAATAGCACCGTCCCCATGAGGGATTCCTAACAAGCTGGCTAGTTCGTCGGTACTGAATTCATATTCAACAACAAACATTCTAAATCTGACAGTACCAACTGTGCTAGCAGTGTTAGGGTTGACAATGTAAATTAAGGAACTCAAGAATTCAATTGTCAATTGCTCATAGGTGGGTTCTTTGTTGGAAAAGAAATTATGCAATCCTAAGTTATCTAATAAATGAAATATGCTATGATAGATACCTAAAGTGTAGAGACAGTTTTCGTCAACATACCTTGTCGGGAGGATCTCTCGATTTTGCAACCGTTCGATAATGTTTCTTTGTCTATCCCCCAGTTTCCCTCCTCGAAGAATGAATCCATTAAACTCCATTTGTGTAGCTCTTGAAAAGTGACGAAGAAGATGAAGTGGAATGTGAAAAGGTTGGATTTTTACGAAATCCGACAGATGAAAATGAAAATGGAAATCGGAAAAATGATTTGTACGGTGTGGTGATTAGAAAAGTCTGAGCTTTTTGTGGGTTCAAGGATGTTTTTCCAAGGTGAAAAAATGGGTTTGGAAGGTTGTAAGGTGTGAAAATGGTGAAGAAAGGGGTTCTGCCCCGACCTTTTACAGACGCTGTGGCGGGCGCCACAGGGTCTATGGCGGGCGCCACAAGGCAAAATCTGGCTGGGCCAGATTTTGGTCCTTTGGCTTGGGCTTCTCTTGTCATTTGGCTTTGAGGGGTCCAGATAGCATTTGTCTTGTGATTTTCCTAGCATCATTGACTTGCATAATTTTATAAAAGTAAAAATAAAAATGAAAATGAAACAAAAATTAATTATTAGACTAATAAATAAATAAATAACTAAAATAAAATAAAAAATGCAAATAAAACAAACATAAGACATATATAGATAAAAGTAGAAATATCAACGTATAGACGTAGTTTATATAATATTCCAAATGCGATAATATAAGATGAGTTATGTAAATACGAGAAATATAAAAAAGAGATAAAGTAAGATGAAATGGTGAGATCATATAGTAGGGATATCGTCTTCCTGAGAGGATCCACAGAGCATGGCTACCTCCTGCCTGAGCTATGCGATCTCCTGATATAGACAGTTGGCTTCAGTAGCATGGGTGAGATCAGACACTTCCATCTGTAAAGTGAGGTCAGCCACCTCCTGTCTAAGCTCTACGATCTCTCTATGACACTCGACAATCTGAGTACGGATGTCGGGGGTCTGCAATGAAAGATTATTAGAGAAAACAGTGATCCTTGGAGATGGTGGTGTAGGCGTGTATTCAGCAATGGATGGTGATCTCGGCTCCTCGACGGTCTCTCCCTGGCCCTCTAGAGCATAACTCCAATTCACTGGATCATGCACACTGGTCATCATAGGATCTGGCAGTGTGAAATAGTGGATAACCTCGCTATCGACCAGCAATCAGAACTGACATGGGTGGAAAGAGGCTCTCCTCATCAACCCTCTGGTCAAACAGAAGTCGGTGTCCATGGTAGTGTACCCACAGTAGATCCGAAGATGTAACAGCTTGCGAGACAGACCTAAAGCGACAACAATCTGCGTGATGATTCTGCCCACATGGATGACTCCTTCGGTAGATCTGGAGATACTGCTGAGACTATATAACAAAAAGTTCCCACATGCTACTGGGCGAGACTGGGATGCACAAAATAATAGGAAGATCTCCTCTTCACTCAGTAGTGTCTCTGCATCTGGTCTTCCCAGGAAGGAATATGTTAATATCATCTGAAAGTATCTAAAGGCGGGGTTATGTATAACATGAGATAGCTGCGTAGATAGATCTTGGCTTCCGCCACCTGATATATCACTCCAAAACTTCTCCACCTCCTTACCCAGAAAATATCCCATAGATGTCTCCGGGTTAGCATCAGGAGTGGTCTGGAAACCCAAAAGGTCGTCGAACTCTTTCTGATTGAAAGAGTACTCAACTCCAAAGAGCCTGAAAGCAGCATACCCATCTGGTCCAGAGTATGGGTCATAGTCGAATGAACTCAGGAACTCCAATGTCAGGTTCCTGTAGGTGTTACTCAAGTCGTCAGCAAACTCGTCCCAGTGAAGCTGGTGGCTAAGGAATCGGACACTCGGCTCGATACCCAGTGCCTACATACAGTGCTGATCAGGATAACGTGTGGGTGCCATAGGGCGCTGATACAAAGCGATGTAGCGCTCTCTCTGAGCATTATCTCTATAGGCCACGTGCATGTCATCGAAATCCTACATCCTGTAAAAGTTAAGAAAGTGATCCTGAAAGTGCAAACCATTCAAATTTTAGTCTCAATGCAAAATATGATAAAATAAAAATAAAATTAAATAAATGTGAAAACGTAAAATGAAAGAAAACCCATGGGTTGCCTCCCACGCAACGCTTGTTTAACGTCATTAGCTTGACGATTAGAATTTATACACCTGTAGTAGTAGGGATTGGTGGATCAATCAGAGTGTGGCTTGAGTAGTATGTTGGAATGTCTCCTCCTTCGTAGCGCTTCAGTCTTTGTCCATTTACAATGAATGGACTACAGGTTTCGTTCTTGATTTCTACGGCTCCGGATCTCAGAATCTTGGATACTTCGAAAGGACCAGTCCATCTTGAACGTAGCTTTCCAGGGAAGAGTCGTAACCTAGAGTTGAAAAGGAGAAAAAGATCGCCTATATTGAAGTTTTTCTTTACTATTCTTTTGTCGTGATAGGCTTTTGTCCTCTCTTTGTATATTTTTGCATTCTCGTAGGCAGATTGCCTAAGTTCTTCTAGTTTATGAATGTCTAGGGTACGCTTTTCTCCAGCGGCTAGGTAGTCTAAATTCAAAGTTTTAATGGGCCAATAGGCCTTATGCTCTAATTCGAACGGTAAGTGACAAGATTTTCCATAAACTAGTTGAAAAGGAGTAGTTCCTATAGGGGTTTTGAAAGCGGTTCTATAGGCCCATAATGCTTCTTGAAGCTTCTGAGACCAGTCTCTCCTAGAAATAGAAACAGTTTTCTCTAGGATTTGTTTTATCTCCCTATTAGATACTTCTACTTGGCCACTAGTCTGTGGGTGGTATGGTATTTGGAAGAATCCAGAGTATCCATCTAGATAACAGAAGTAATAGTGTCTGGCTAGACGCTCCAACATTTGGTCTATAAATGGTAAAGGGAAATGATCCTTCCTAGTTGCTTTATTTAATTTTCTATAATCTATACACATCCGCCATCCTCCTTCTAAATGTTTTGCTACATGTTCGCCTTTATCGTTTTGCACGACTGTGATGCCTCCCTTTTTAGGTACTACATGCACAGGGCTCACCCACTTACTATCAGAGATCTGGTAGATGATACCTGCCACAAGTAACTTAAGAACTTCCTTTTTAACAACATCACTCATTATAGGGTTTATTCTTCTCTGATGTTCCCTAGAGGGTTTTGAATCTTCTTCGAGCGAAATCTGATGCATGCATACAGATGGGCTTATACCTTTCAGGTCATAAATATTATATCCTAAGGCTGAGGGATATCTTCGTAAAACGTCTAAAAAAGTTGGTTCTTTCCTCTTGGCTCAAGGTAGCACTGACTATAACTGGATGGTTCATCTTTTCATCGAGGAACTCATATCTCAGGTTCTTAGGCAGTTCCTTAAGTTCTAAGGTTGGTTTCTTAGGGCATGGCATAGGATCTGGGGTAAGGGATAAACATTCATAAAGGTTATCATCGATGTAGGGTTTCTTAAAGTCATCATCTTCCCTTATGAGAGTTGATGGTAACTTAATTGTTTTTATAATTTCTTTTTGTTCTAATTCTCTAACACATTCATCAATGATATCTAAGGCATAACACGAGTCTCCCATCATAGGTGCCATAAGAAATTTCGAAAGTATAAATTCTATTTTCTCGTCTCCTACCTCAAATGTCAACTTTCCTTTCTTAACATCTATTATGGCTCCTGCAGTCGATAAGAATGGTCTACCTAAAAGGATTGGTATATCATTGTCCTCTTTGATGTCCATGACAACAAAATCAGTAGAGATAAATAACTGACCTATCCTAACAGGAACATCTTCTAAAATGCCTATCGGATATTTAATAGATCTATCGGCTAACTGAAGTAACATCTTAGTGGGCTATAATTCTCCTAAGTTTAACCTCTCACAAACTGCTAAAGGCATTAGGCTCACACTAGCTCCTAAGTCTAGAAAAGCTTTTTCGATGACATGATTACCCAAAAGGCAAGGAATGGAGAAATTTCCAGGATCTTTATCTTTCTTTGCTAATTTGTCCTCGGAAATAGCATTACATTCCAAAGGCTTCGGATCGTCAAGTCTACGTTTGTTGGTAAGGATGTCTTTGAGAAACTTTGCATAAGAAGGTATTTGGGTGATGACTTCTGTGAAAGGGATTTCTACATGAAGTTTTTCTATAACTTTAATAAATTTTTGATACTGTTTATTGATCTGGGTTTGTTTGAGTCTTTGCGGATATGGTATAGGTGGTTTATATGGCGGGGGTGGTACATAAGTTTTATCTTTAGGTTCTTCTCCTTTTTCTCGACCTTCCTGGTTTTCAGGTTCCTCTAGTTCCTTTACTTCGTCCGGGGGCTTGGTACATTCCTTAGAAGTTTCGGGTTCACTCAATCTAGGGTTTGGTGGCTCATCATAAGCGTTCCCACTTCGTAGGGTAATGGCATTGGCTTGTCCTCTCGGATTTTGTTAAGGTTGTCCAGGGAACTATCCTCCAGGTGTAGTCTGAGGGGCTTGGTTTAAAGCTACCTGAGAGATATGGGTTTCAAGCATCTTAGTATGAGTAACTATTTGGTCAACCTTGGTTCCTAACTGAGTAATCAATTCGTTAACATGAATGTTTTGGTTCATGAACTCCTTGTTTTGTTGGGTTTGAGCGGTGATAAAATTTTCCATAATTTTCTCAAGGCTCAGCTTTGGTGGCACAGGTTGCATGGGTTGATTTGATCTAGGGGCTTGATAGCTAGGTCTCAAAGGTGCATTATTTTGAATAGGGTTATTGTTTTTATAGGAGAAGTTCAGGTGATTCCTCCATCCAGGGTTATAGGTATTCGAGTATGGGTTCCCTTGGGTGTAGTTCACTTGCTTAGAGTGAGTTTCGTTTAATAGACTGCATTCTGCATATTGGTGTCCTTTGGTTCCACATATCTCACAATTCGACGAAACTGCGGCTACAGTATTTGGGTTTATGCACATTTGCTCGACTTTAAGGGCTAATGCATCCATTTTAGCTTGCATCATGTCTATAGAGCTTAGTTCATGCACTCCTCCTTGGGCTTCCTTCTTCTCTACCATCGCTCGTTCGACTCCCCATGATTGATGGTTTTGAGTCATATCTTCGATGAAGGCACTAGCTTCAGGATAAGGTTTGTTCATCAGAGCACCGCCTGCGGCAGCATCGATGGTCATCTTGGTGTTATAGTGAAGTCCATTATAGAAGGTTTGAATGATTAACCAATTTTTTAAACCATGACGTGGGCATGCTCGTAACAACTCTTTATATCTCTCCCAAGCTTCGAACAACGATTCTCCTTGGTTTTGGGTAAATCTAGTTATATGGTTTCGAAGAACGGCGGTCTTACTCGGGGGAAAAATCTAGCAAGAAATACTCTTCTAAGGTTATCCCAAGTCGTAATGGAATTGGGTGGAAGGGAATCTAACCATGATAGGGCTTTATCTCTGAGGGAAAAAGGAAATAATCTTAAACGTATTTCCTCAGGAGAAGCTCCATTGGTTTTAAAAGTGTTTGCTAATTGAAGAAATATTTTTAAATGTTGGTTTGGGTTCTCAGTAGCGAGACCTACGAATTGTCTTTGTTGCACTAGTTGCAACAGGGATGGTTTAAGTTCAAAATTATTAGCTGGGATGGTTGGGTTTACTATACTAGAACTAGGTTCTTCGTTTGATGGTTGAGCGAAATCCTTAAGAGATCTTTGGTTTTGATCTTCGGCCATAGCTCTCTTAATTCTATGAAAGAATAAACGTGCGCGAGCGTAACGTTCAGGTTCCGCCAGAGGGTATACTAAGCTTAAACTTCCGGTGCTGCGAGTTCTTCGCATTGACCGGCGGGAAATAGCCTAAGTCTAAACGATATAACAACAGGAAAATGAAATTTGAAGAAATTGGTCCCCGGCAACGACGCCAAAAACTTGATGCGGTGTTTCGCAAGTATACGAACGCGTTAGAGTAATATAAAAGATTGTCGAATCCACAGAGACCAAGTGTCAATCTATCGTTATCTATTGTTATGGTGTTTATCAAAGGCAATCAAAATAGGTGTTTTTGGAGTGTGCAATGAAAAATAAAGTGTTGACTAAAGATTAATTAATAAAGACAGGGTCGAACGTAATTCACGTAATCAATTGATAATCCAAGTACTTGCTAATATAACTACTTATGGGAAATGTTTTCTACTTTGAAAAGAACTAATTTAACAGGAACCCTCTTATTGTGCGAGAAATAAATAAAAGTAAAGCGAGTGCGAGAAAGTAAATAATTTAAAGCGAGTGCGAGAAAATAAATAAGATAAAGACAAGTAATAAAAACCTGCTCCAATCGGAGGGTTGAGTAAATTGCAAAGCGGAAATGAAAATGGCGGCAGGATTAGCTTCCTTCCAAAGTGCTCCAAACTCGATTACAGACTCTATCACAGACTTGATTACACAATTGTGGTAACACTCCAATGCGAAGCGATTACCACTTTAAAATACTGAATATATGCCTAAGTGAAACAAAGTTGCTCTGAGTTTGCCTCTGTTCTAAGTTTGGATGATTGTAAAAGTGATTTCGAGTTTCTATTTATAAGCAAGTAAAAAGATGGAAATGACAAGGATGCCCTTCAACTTGAAAATGGGAGGGAAAACTTTTCCTCTTGTGGCGCCCGCCACAAGGCCAATCTGAGGCGCCTTAGTGGAAGTAGTGGGGAACGTGGCAGTTAAGGGAAGTTGAGCTTGGACACGTCATGGCAGGTGTCGCATTACGCGAAAAACCGGCGGGAAAACAAGAACAACAGAGCCGCCACCGTGCGTTATTTATCCCAAAAGAGGGAAAGGAAACACTCAGAGTAAACCTGGAAAAGACGTGGTCTCGCGACCAAAGAGAATGGGATCGGGAGTCGGTTATGCGAAGGGAAGGTATTAGCACCCCTACGCATCCGTCGTACTCGACGGGATCCACGCACAAAAGGAAGGAAAATTGGTTGCTAAAACACTGCTCAAACACACACACTGGCTGAAAGAGACACGAGAAAACAGACTGAAACTGACTCGGCAGGATATCGCATCTTGGGCCTACTTAGTCTATCAGGCATAGACATCAGAGTCAAAGTAGTTCGAACTGGGGAAACGACACATGCTCGCTAGGATGTCGCATCCTATGCATACGTATCTCCTTTGGACGAAGGAGAATTAGAGAATTCGTAGCTCGGCTGACACGCACTCAAACAAACACAGGCAAAGGCAAACGTGGAGCCTAAATGCCAATCACTGGACTTACATCAGCATCCGAACCAAAACACACACAAGAAGGCAAACGTGGAGCCTGAATGCCAATCCCTAGGCTTACATCAGCATCCGAACCAAAACACACGCACACTGGAACCCGAATGCCACTCGATGGACTTACATCAGCTTCCAAGCACACAACAACACAAAACGAAGACACAGGCAGAAGAAAGGTCTCGATTGCAACTAGGGCAAGAGAAAGGGACGGTCTCAATCGCAACGAGGGCGAGAGAAAAGAATTAGTGTTAGTTGTTAGTCAAACTCGACAAGACATCGCATCTCGTGCCTACGTATCTCATCTGGACATGAGAATCAGAGTTGCCGTAGTTCGGCTAAACTATTCCTGTTGGTTTGTGTTTTTTAGGTGGACAACGTCACTACGCAATCTACCGGATGCTCGACCTTTGGAGACTTACTCACCTGTAGTAGAAGGAGTTGACGTATCCTTAAGAGGAGATAATGTTTGTTTGTGTTTTAGGAAAGCTCAAGCAAGAAAGGAAGTCCTATACGAAGGAACCGTGCTACCTTAATTGTCATGCAAACGAGACTACGCGGAGTCTAGCAAACCTAGGGGATACAATCACACCACACAAACACATACAACATAAAATAAACACACCAACAAGGGGCTCAAACATCAGGGCTAGGCTTTAGTCGAGGGGTCATATCAACCTCAACAAACAAGCCTCTGTATCGGGGTAAGGTTAGCTCTTAACCTTGCCATTGAGGGGCTAAGGTGAAGCTGATGAAAGGTGAGTGAAGATTAGACTTCACAGCTCTTATCCCTGACCAGGGAGAGCTTCAGACAAAGGAGCGTGGGTCCAGAATGGAGGGACCCTTCTACGCTCAAGACTCTGACTCGATTGTGCAACAGCACAAGATCTTGGGTTTGTGTCCCAATGCATCAACACACAGCCGTGTGAGCAGAGGGACGACTCAACAGAATAGCGGGGGATAGATTGCATATCCCTTTGATCCACCAATTGCCTCATAGAGGTCTTTACCTGCTTGGCACAAATGTAAACAATCACAGACATCGCCTCTTAAGGAGGACTTCAGACAGGTGCCTGGCCAAGTAACAGGCCAGGTCTTCCAGACTACATGGAGAATAGAAGTCCTACCTCAAGTGGTTTAAAAACCAAGCAACAGCAAGCAAGTTCTTAAAGAACTGTAAGCGACTAAATGTACCTGAAATCAATCAAGTATCATCAGTACTCAGACAGACAACAGTAAACAGCAAATGGTTAATCAGTTAATCTGTACAAGCAACACAAGTTAATGCACACAAGTGCAAGCTATAAGCTCAAGCTCAAGCTTCAATCCCTACAAAACAAAGACATGTTAGTGGACAACATCAAACAAATTCAATTTTCAATTTCCATTTCTCTCCTTAAGCCTTTTGCACTTTTAACCTGAAAATCCAAACCAAATGTGAGAAACTAGACCACTAGGCCAAGCCTAGGGTCCAAAAGGGATAAAAAATTCTAAACAGCAAGTAATATTCACCCAAAATCACTTTAAAACAATTCAAAAGCAAATGCAATTGATCCCATGCTCATATCATTCACCATATTCATTTTATGCACAATTTAACCTTAATCATGCAATTTGCAACTTCAAATAACCAAACATAACTATCTCAACCAAAAGCATACCAAATCAATTCAATTAATTCCACAAAAATTCACACCTAAACAGGACACATTCAAGTCATAGCATTGCAATTTTCAGCTCAATTGGACAAAATAAAGTAGGTCAATGAAAATCAAGAAATCCAGACACAATTATGCAAGCCAACTCAAGGTAACAAACAAGCATCTACTTCAATAATCCATAAAACAGTGACAACAATTAAGAAATGAATGGGATCAAAACCATGATGTCATACAATGTGTCTAGAATGCTCATGTCAAATTTCATCTTTATCCAATACACTATGAGAATTTCACAAGCAAAATGCCAACATGTGTCACATAAATTCACAAAATGATCCAACAGAGAAGACAATTATCAATTAATTAGAAAACTCCATCAAAAATTCCAGCAAAAATCACATGTTATCTTGACATATCAATGATCATTCATGCAAAAAATTGGAGCAATTCAACATTTGTAAGCCAGGCAAATAAAATCAGAAAGATGACCTAGCTAGGTGTGACACAAATTGTCACACCTCTATTCAAAAAATCATATCTCCATCACCAAGTATCCAAAAATTACAAACTCTACATGAAAATCACCATCAGCATGTCCAGAATGAGCACAAAAATTTTCATCCATTTCTTTACAAGTATGAGCATTTCATGAAGGATATGGTGAAACATACACAAAATGCACACATGAACAAAATCAATAGGCCAATTAAATTTCCACACGTGCAAAAATTTCACAAAAATCATCATAAAATTCTACACATTATCATGAGCATGGCGCAAAAATTTTCACAAAAATTGGATGAAAAATGAGTGAGTTATGAATTTCCTAAGTTCATGTAACAAAAATGAAATCAAATGAAAAAGAAATGAGAAATAATGAAATAATAATTGGATAATGGCAAACTTGTAATATTAACACGCCAGAGCAAAACGACGTAGTTTCAAATAGATGCAGTGGCAGCGCGCGATTGGAAGTTGCTGGCGGGAAACACATAATTTGAACACAAATCCAGAAAAACGGATCAAACAGGCATGGTTTATCGTTCTTGCTCAAGAAATTTCCAGAAAATTGCAGAAAATCATGAACACCAAAACTCCACCAAAATCAACAATCTTATAGTCAAAAGAACCGTCTCTCCATGTACATTCAGAATATGTAACTCATTTCTCCTAATTCTTACTATACCTCACGGATTGAGCATTTAAGGTCATGGCATCAAACATTCAAATCAACATTTCTCATTCATCAATTCACCAATTCAAAAACTAATCATATCACGATGATCTACATTGAATGCACTACAATAAGCATGTAACAATTTAAGAAAAGGTGAGATTCGATTTCGCACCTTAGGTTGAAGACAGTGACGATTCTTGATGTATCTTCGAGCCAAAATCAAAAACAGATGAAGAAGAAGGTTGAGGAAGTTGATTGGAAGAAGATCCTTGGCTTGAGGTTGATTCAAGTGGAAGAAATCTCAAATCACCATTGTTGAGCTCATGAAGAACAGCCACGAATTTGATGCTCTTAGCAATGGATTTGATGAAACAGTTGGAGATCCTAGTTCATGGAAGACGAATCAAAAAGAATTTTGCACTTTGATGAAGAATTGATGAAGTATTGTTGAAAAAAGTGATGAAGTTCTTGAGAGAATTTGAGAGGTTTTGGTGAAATTCAGTTACAAATCTTGGTGAATGTGATTGTGGTTAACAAATTCTGTTACAATTAGTGATTTATACCAATGCTAATCCAATCTACTAATCTCAATTAGCAAGTTTGAAGTGAGATTAGTGAAAAATGAGTTGTGTCAACAAAATTTGGAAAATAAGTAACTTAACAACCAAAAAACAGCTTCACACAGAGAAAAATACTCAGAAAACTGAGTTTTCGCGCGAGCGGTCGACCATAGGTCGGCTCATAGCCTGCTATGCGCTGACCCGTGGTCCATGCGCTGACCCTTATGGTCGACCATAGGTCGGCTCATAGCCTGCTATGCGCTGACCCGTGGTCCATGCGCTGACCCTTATGGTCGACCATAGGTCGGCTCATAGCCTGCTATGCGCTGACCTGTGGTCGACTCAAACATGCTATGCGCTTACCCGTGGTCCATGCGCTGACCCTTATGGTCGACCATAGGTCGGCTCATAGCCTGCAAATTTTTTTTTTTTTTTTTTTTTTTTTTTAAAGAAAAGGAGGGCAAATTTTGAGATGTTACAGCTGCCCCTATTCAATCAACTGGGAACCCGAACGGATGAGAGCAACGGCTGTCAGACTTTCGGGGTAAACAGGGATTGAATACCAAGAACCGTAGAAATTTGCACACTGCTGGGATTTGTCTTTCTTGTTTTTGTTGTTTTATTTTCAGAGGTACAAGCACATCCAAACATCGACACACGATGAATGGGAACAGAAATCATCTCAACTAGATGCCAACGGACAACTAGGAAAAACTCAACGTTTACCAAAACCAACGGAGAGGTAACTCAACTCTACTGGGGATAACCAGGAAAGGATACAACCATACGTCAGCGGACGCAATGGGAAAAACTCAACGTTTACCAAAACCAACGGAGAGGTAACCAATCATTAATGAATGAATGGAAAGAGATACAACCATACGTCAGCGGACGTAATGGGAAAAACTCAACGTTTACCAAAACCAACGGAGAGGTAGAAAACTCAACCAGACGTCATAGGACGAAAGGGAGACTCAACGTTTATCGACACCAACGGAGAAGGAGAAAACTCAGCCAGACGTCATAGGACGAAAGGGAGACTCAACGTTTATCGACACCAACGGAGAAGGAGAAAACTCAGCCAGACGTCATAGGACGAAAGGGAGACTCAATGTTTATCGACACCAACGGAGAAGGAGAAAACTCAGCCAGACGTCATAGGACGAAAGGGAGACCACAACCGGACACCAAATAGGACGTCTACTGGGGATTCTGGCTGGGAAATCGACCAGACATTAATGAATGAAATGGGAATAGGGTATACAATCAGACGTTCATGGACGAATGAAAAAAACACAACGTTTATCGAAACCAACGGGGAGGTAAATCCACTTGGGGAAGGGTACAACTAGACGTCATAGGACGAATAGGAAAAACTCGACGTTTATCGACACCAACGGAGAGGAGAGAACTCTGAGGGAAATCATCTGGCATTATCAAATGATCTGCGGGGAATAAGCAACTAGTCGTCATCGGACGACTAGGAAAAACTCGACGTTTATTGACACCAACGGAGAGGAGGTTCAACTGGGGAAGACCCTGTGGGGAAAGATATCAACTATACGCCAACGGACGCATAGGAAAAACTCGACGTTTATCAACACCAACGGAGAGGAGGAATCTTCTAGGGAGAGCGAACACAACCAAATCATCAATGGATGATGGGGAAAAACTCGACGTTTATCGACACCAACGGAGAGGAGGAAAATCACTGGGGATCAAGGTCATGACAGAGAGTAGACAGGAAGGAACACCAAGGATGCCGGGTTGTAGGCAGAAAACAGGTGACCGACCAAAATGTGAATTGGTTTGTGTTCAAAAACACTCAACATCCTGAAGAGGGCTAGAAAAGCAGTCTTGTTAGAGGATGGACATTCGATTCCACAAGGAATACAAATCTTACTCGACTGGGGAGGACGACTTCGACCCAAGAGCGCATAAGACATATTATCTATAGCCATCAAAACGTAGATAATAGACTCGCATGGAAGATTATCCACAACCGGGTTGCAGGTTGTTAGATGGATAAACGACCGACATCATCCTGAAGAGAGCGAAAGCAAACTTGTTAAAGGATGGACATTCGATTCCACGAGGAATACGAATCTTACTCTGCTGGAGATAACAATCAAAAGACTGACCAGAGAGTGCATGAGATATATTATCTATAGCCGTCAAAACGTAGATAATATACTCGCATGGAAGATTATCCATAACCGGGTAGTAGGTTGTTAAATGGACAAACGACCGAAAAGAAAGGCATCGGGGTACCAGGAATAGGTATGCAAAGATGACCAATCAAAAGGGTAAACTACGAACATTACCAGCAAATGGCGAATGAAAGAGGACCCACCCAGGATAAAATTGCTTACTCGGAGCAAGTATCCAAAAGGAAGGGGAAGACCCACTGGGGACAATACTGCTTGATCAAGGCAAGTATCCAGAGGGGAAAAGAATATCAATACCGCAAAGAGGGGATTACATCTACCGGTTGGTAGGTAGAAAACCACGGAAAAGCAACCAGTCATCGATAGGATGAGCACACAGGGTTAACTCCACCAAGGGGATGAAAGTGGGATTTTACAACTACCAGCTAGTAGGTAGAAAACCACAAAGATAGGACTTACAACTACCGGCTTGCAGGTAGAGGCCAACAAACAGAATGAACCACAAAGGTTACCTCTGCTAGGGGATGAAAGTGGGATTTTACAACTACCAACTTGTAGGTAGAAAACCACAAAGATAGGACTTACAACTACCGGTTTGCAGGTAGAAGCCCAAAATTCCACTGAGGAAAAGATGAATGAGTGCCGGTTAGTGAGCAACTATTCATTTATGCCCCAGGGAAGTACAAGGAACAGTCAACGGGGGGCCAATTTAGGATCGATCCAGAAGGCAAACTGAATCAAGACTCATCCTAATGAGAAAAGGACTCAATAGGAAAAACCCATCCCGTGCAGGGAGGGAACGGAAACAACCGTCATCCACGAGGATGTATCTCAGTGGGGAAATGGCAGAAAAGGATGGACACTTTCTGCTTAAGGGGTAGACTCTACATGGAGAGATCAGACACACCCACATCTACTAGGAGGCTACTGGGTAGAACCAGGTTTTTCTTTCACCAACGGATGAGGAAATAAACCTCTCTAGGGGTACCAATCCTGAGTGCCGTCAGGAGCAACTGTAGCGAAAGCGCTGTACAGACGTCGAACAAGAAGCTGCCTCTGCTGGGGAGACGGTCTGATCGGGTTAACACATGAATGCATATGTTTGAATTTTTCTATGGCGTAATGCTCCATTATGAATGGAAATGCTACGCCTTTGAGGATGCAATGATTACTATACGCAAAATGCAAAATGAACTCCGGTTAGGGAGCCGAACTGATCAGATACTCCAACTCTGTGGGGAGACTTTGCTGAGGAAATCTGTTTGAAGAATACTCCGCGGGGAGAGCCTTGTTGGGGAAATGCTTTGCGGAAAAAGCACCGACTTCTCACTCATGCTGGAGAAAACAAAACTGATGCCGGGACAGGATAAACTCTGCTGGGGAACATCCTTCACAATCCAAATCCACTCGGGGACTCTGCTCGGGAAGCAAATAAACAATACTCCGCTGGGGAAGTAGACCAGGCAACTCTTCAGGGATAGTACTCGCCAGGGAGTAACAAGACATCTTTACCAGAGATTGATAAAGCGACTTCACTGGGGAAGATTCCACCAAACCTTAGGTAGAATAGCTCTGCTTCGGGGAATAACCACTACTCCACTGGGAACGACCCATCCAATCCACAAATGGGGATAAACTCAGCTGGGGATGCAACTCTGCTACGGGAACTTGCCCAATCCACTGATGGGATAACTCTGCTGGAGAAATATTTCATGAAACCCGCTCCACTCGGGGAACCTGCTGAGGGAAAACCCACACCTGTCTGCTAAGGAGAACAACTCTGGTGGGGAGAATACCGACTCCGTTGGGGAACGACAACACATCATGTCATGCTGGAGGTCAATTTCCACAACCCTGCTGGGGCGAAGCACTCACGGCCATGCTGGGGACACCAACATCACAAACCCGACTGCTGGGAAACAACATCTTCATGACAAACTCCGTTGGGGAAGCCCTTCTGGGGACAACACCTGCCAGGTACTCAGCGGGGATCTTGGCTGAGGAAATCTGCAAACACCGGCCTGCCGAGGATAGGCAATCTTTAAATCTGCTGAGGAAAGAAGGTACCATCCACAGACACCTCTGCAGAGGAACACAACTCTGACGGATATCAAACTTGCTCTGAGAAGGATCTGCTGGGGAAAAGCTCACAGGTGTCGACCTACAATACAACAAAACACAATGCCCCGGGGGATACATGGACAAGATACGCTCAAGTATCCTCAACATTCAAAATGATTTTCAAATGTTTAATCCTTCCGCAAGTTATTGTTCAACCTTCATGTTTTATTATATGCAATGTTTATCAAAAATTCGGACGTTTTTGCAAATAAAACAGTAAAAATAAAAACAAGAAAGCTATTTATCTGAATAACGACTTTTATTGATTGAAAACGTGCCTGAAAAGGCAAATACATTGGGAAGCAATTCCTAGAAAGAGGTAATTGCGCACAACGGGAAAATAAACTATCCTAATGGCAATGTGAATACGGCATCCACTATTTCCCAATTCTGTTATAACTCACAGATCATCAGTTCTCCTCCCAACTTCCTTGCTTTCTGAGAAGAATGACTGGACTGATCACATCTTTCGAGATGGCAGCTGGCGAAGCGCGATGAAGTACAGATAACTCAGACTGTAGTCTTCGCTTTAATCCCTCTTTTGGCTGGATCGCCCTTTCGGGTTTTCAATCCACCGGGATACCCATTTTTGCCTAAGCCGCCCTTACGGGTTTTCGACTTACCGGGTGTACAAATTCTTTTCATTTTATCCCTAATTTTTGCCCGAACCTTTTCTTTCTGTTTTTTTGGTTCGCCGGGATGCCCTTTTTTGCCTGGACTCTTTTGTTCTTTTTGTCCAGCGGGTCAATTTATGCGAAGTATTTTTTGACTACATCTGAGTTAACAGGGGACGGAAAATCTTCACCATCCATAGTTGTAAGCATCAAGGCTCCACCGGAGAAGACCTTCTTCACAACATATGGACCTTCGTAATTAGGAGTCCACTTGCCCCTATTATCTGTACCGGGAGGAAGGATCCTCTTCAAAACTAGATCACCAGTCTGAAATGTCTGAGGACGCACTTTCTGATCAAAGGCTCGCTTCATCCTTCTCTGATATAACTGCCCATGGCACACAGCTGCTAACCGTCTTTCTTCGATAAGGCTTAACTCATTAACCCTTGTACGAATCCACTCGGCTTCGTCCAGCTTAACATCCAATAATACCCTCAGAGAAGGGATCTCCACTTCAACAGGTATGACTGCTTCCATACCATATACAAGGGAGTACGGGGTTGCCCCGGTCGACGTACGCACTGAGGTACGGTACCCATGCAAAGCAAAAGGCAGCATCTCATGCCAATCCTTGTACGTGACGACCATCTTTTGCACAATCTTCTTGATATTCTTGTTAGCTGCCTCTACAACACCATTCATCTTTGGTCTGTAAGGAGAAGAATTGTGATGTTCAATCTTGAAATCTCTGCACAGTTCTTTCATCATTTTGTTGTTGAGATTCGAACCATTGTCAGTAATGATTCTCTCAGGGACTCCATAACGACAAATGATTTCTTTCTTGATGAACCGGGCAACCACTTGTTTGGTAACATTGGTATAGGAAGCCGCTTCCACCCACTTAATGAAGTAGTCGATCGCAACCAGGATGAAGCGATGTCCGTTAGAAGCAGTAGGCTCAATCTTCCCAATCATGTCAATGCCCCACATGGCGAACGGCCAAGGCGAGTTCATGACATTCAACGGGCTTGGTGGTACATGCACCTTATCAGCGTAAATCTGGCATTTATGGCACTTCCGAGCGTACTTGAAGCAATCGGATTCCATAGTCATCCAGTAATAACCGGCTCTCAATAATTTCTTCGACATTGCATGACCACCAGCATGGGTACCAAACGAACCCTCATGCATTTCTTGCATCAACATGTCTGCTTCGTGTCTATCCACGCATCTGAGCAAGACCATGTCAAAGTTCCTTTTGTACAACACATCATCCTGATTCAAATAAAAGCTTCCAGCTAGCCTTCTCAGGGTCTTCTTATCATTCTTTGATGCACCTTCAGGATACTCCTGAGTCTTGAGGAAGTTCTTGATGTCATAATACCACGGCTTCTCATCAATCGCAACAGACTCGGCTGCAAACACATACGCAGGCCTCTCGAGTCGATTCACCGTAACATGTGGCACATGATTCCACCAATGAACTTTTATCATGGACGATAAAGTAGCCAAAGCATTAGCCATCTGATTCTCATCCCGGGGGACGTGATACAACTTCACCTTCTTGAAGAACGTCAGTATTCTTCTGGTGTAATCTCTATACGGAATCAGATGCGGCTGGTTGGTATTCCAATCTCCATTGACCTGATTGATCACTAGAGCGGAATCTCCAAATATATCAAGAGTTTTGATTCTCAAATCAATGGCTTCCTCTATCCCCATGATACAAGCCTCATACTCAGCTTCGTTGTTGGTGACATCAAACGTCAATCTGGCAGAAAAAGGCATATGAGCACCTTTAGGATTGATCAGTACTGCACCAACACCGTTACCATTCACGTTCACAGCCCCATCAAACATCAAGGTCCACTTGTCATCAGGATCCGGTCCTTCCTCGACAAGAGGCTCTTCATAATCTTTCATCTTTAGATACATGATGTCTTCATCAGGGAATTCAAACATCATAGGCTGATAATCATCAATCGGTTGTTCGGCGAGGTAGTCCGACAAAACACTACCTTTGATAGCCTTCTGAGACGTGTACTGGATATCATAATCAGTTAAGATCATCTGCCAACGGGCAACACGTCCGGTGAGAGCCGGCTTCTCAAAGATATATTTCACTGGATCCATCTTAGAAATCAACAAGGTAGTATGGTTCAGCATATACTGCCTCAGTCGGCGAGCAGCCCAGGCCAAAGCACAGCAAGTTTTCTCAAGCTGTGAATATTTGATTTCACAGTCGGTAAACTTTTTGCTAAGGTAGTATATGGCATGCTCTTTTCGACCAGACTCGTCATGCTGTCCCAATACGCACCCCATCGAAGTCTCGGTAACTGACAGGTACATTATCAAAGGTCTCCCTGGAACTGGAGGGATCAGGATTGGAGGTTTCTGTAAATACTCTTTAATCTTGTCAAAAGCTTTCTGACAATCATCATTCCACTTGATTGCCTGATTCTTTCTAAGCAGTTTGAATATTGGTTCACACGTGGCAGTTAGGTGAGATACAAACCTTGCAATGTAATTCAATCTCCCTAAAAACCCACGAACCTGCTTTTCTGTTTTCGGTTCGGGCATCTCTTGAATAGCTTTGACTTTTGCTGGGTCAACCTCAATCCCTTTCTCACTGACAATGAAGCCTAACAGCTTCCCTGATCTCACACCAAACGTACACTTGTTTGGATTCAGCCTCAGTTTGAACTTGACCGACCTGTCAAACAACTTCTGCAAATTTACCAGGTGCTCCTCTTCTGTCCGCGACTTCGCAATCATGTCATCTACATACACTTCAATCTCTTTGTGCATCATGTCATGAAAGAGAGTCGTCATTGCCCTCTGATAGGTAGCACCGGCATTCTTCAGCCCAAATGGCATCACTTTATAGCAGAACGTGCCCCAAGGTGTAATGAATGTCGTCTTTTCCATGTCCTCTGGCGCCATCTTGATCTGATTATAGCCAGAGAAACCATCCATGAAAGAGAATACCGAGGATTGAGCCGTATTATCCACCAATACATCAATGTGAGGTAATGGGAAGTCATCTTTCGGACTCGCTCTGTTCAAATCCCGATAGTCGACACACATTCTGACTTTGCCATCCTTCTTCGGCACGGGAACGATGTTGGCTACCCACGGTGGGTAAGTTGTCACTGACAAGAAACCAGCATCGAACTGCTTCTGAACCTCTTCCTTGATTTTCACTACCATATCAGGGCTCGTTCTACGAAGCTTCTGCTTGACCGAGGGACAATCATCTCTGAGAGGTAGTCTGTGAACCACAATATCAGTATTCAGCCCAGGCATATCTTGATAAGACCAGGCGAATATCTCCATGTACTCTCTCAGCATCTCAATCAACCTGCTCTTGACCTCAGGTTTCAAAGCAGCCCCAATCTTGATCTCTCTTCTGGCGTCCTCAGTACCAAGATTCACAATCTCCAACTCCTCTTGATGAGGTTGGATGACCCTCTCCTCCTGTTTCAACAATCGAGCCAATTCTTTCGGGAGTTCACTGTCTTCATCCCTCTCCTCTTCAGCTTGGTAGATGGGATTGTCGAAATCATACTGAGCCATAACAGATTTGTTCATAGTGGATGCCATAAGATCACTTCTGCATGTTTAATGCTTTATTTTAGAAAAAGAGTTCAAAAAAATCACAAAAACAAAAACATTGCCATTTTTATTTTATTTTTTTGAAAAATGAAAGACAAAAATAGAAAGACAGGGATCACAAAATTGTTTGCAAAACGTCCTTTATTAATGATAATCATTGAAAACATGTGGCCCTACAATGAACCACTACGCCTTGGGCAGAACGTAGGGTTTTGTGCAGAATGAAAAAACAAAAGAAAATTACTCTGTCTGAAGAGTAACTTGGACTATATCCTCCGCAGTCCAGTTGTTGATCACTTCCCCTGGCGCACTCGGGCGGACCCAGCAGTCGAGATCACAATCACTGTCAACATCTTCACCCTCAGTAGCAAAGACATCTCCATGATTCATCAGCCCAGCGCTGGTAAAGGTACTTGGACCTGCTGCCCCCTGCTCTGTTCGGAGAGGCTCATAACCGATGCCAAATTTATCTTCTTTGACAGGCAAGTCCACCATCTTGCCCCAACCTTCAGCCTTACCAGAGTCAACCACCTCCTTAGCTTGCTTGTAAGAGGTAATTGAAGCACCTGGCTTCCTCTGCTCAGCATAGGCTACCTTTTCAAGCGCTACAGTCTCAAACGCCTGGCACAAAGTCTCATGGATCTCGCCATCCACCTCGACATATTTGAACGAGGATAAATGACTCACCAAGATGTCCTCTTCACCGCACACGGTCACAATCTGACCGTTCCAGACGTATTTGAGCTTTTGATGGAGAGTCGACGAGACCGCCCCAGCTGCATGTATCCACGGACGTCCCAGAAGACAACTGTAAGCAGGCTGGATGTCCATGACATAGAAGACAATGTCAAACTCCTCAGGACCTATCCTTATAGGCAAAGTGATTTCACCAAAGATAGAACGCTTGGATCCATCAAATGCTCGAACGACTAGGTCACTTGGTGTCAGCACAACCCCTTCAACCGGTATCTTCTTCAGGATTTGCTTAGGCAGCACGTTCAATGAAGAACCGGTGTCCACCAAGACATGAGACAGCACAGCCCCCTTGCACTCCATAGTGATGTGCAAGGCCTTGTTGTGATTCCGACCCTCGGGTGTCAAATCAAGATCTGTGAACCCCACACCATGTCGGGTACTCACATTGGCCATTACACCCTCAAGCTGATTGACAGAAATCTCCTGAGGTACATACGCCATATTCAACATCTTCAGCAAGGCGTCTCTATGTGCCTCAGAGCACAACAGCAGGGAAAGGATAGAGATCTTGGAGGGAGTTTGATTGAGCTGATCTACAATCTTGTAGTCACTCTTCTTGATTATCCGCATAAACTCTTCCACATCTTTTTCAAACGAGCCACCAGGCACATTTGCTTGAGTAGGAGTTTCACCAACTACGGTCTGTTTGCCCTTAGCTCTAGCAGATGCCTCAGCATTGGCATCCCTCAACTGTTGAGGTGCAAACAGCCTACCACTGCGGGTAAAGCCTCCTGGTCCTCCCACATTGTCCACAGCTGGACTCACGACCACATGAGCTCTACTGATTGGTGCATTAATCGTCACGGGCGCTTGATTCGAAGGCTTGACCCTGTTCTCAGCCCTTTTGCTGCTTTGGTAGGCATTGTCGTATTTCCAAGGCACAGCATTATTATCCACGGCCCTTCTAACCGGAGCGACGATTATTGTCGGAGTGTTGGTAGCCACTGGTGCAGAAATGGTAACGGGACTAGTTGTAGGCGCACGCCCTTCAGATGGCTTGAAGAAAATAGTGACAGTAGACACTGCCCCATGATCTCGGTTGTCGGCCTTACCAAACTGAACACAGCCTTGATCCATCAAACCCTGGATACCAGCCTTTAACAGGTCACACCCATTAGCTGACTCTGCACAGCCCACACAATCTTCATCACAACCCGGATGAACACCCCCTTTCAGCAAACGGTCTTTAACCACCAGCAAGGAAGTCTGAATCTCTTCAACATTGGCAACCAGCTCTTCAGATTCGACCCCTTCGATACAGTTTACCCTATGAGCACCATGCGCGGGCATGGGATTGTTCACGACATTCGGCACAGGGGAGAAATTGATCGCCTTAGAATCGATCAGATCTTGGACTTTATGCTGAAAAGCCCGACATTTCTCAATATGATGTCCTGGTGCCCCAGAATGGAAATCGCACCGGACATTTGCATCGTACCCAGGTGGCAAAACAGTTGGCGGAGCCATCGTTCTCAGTTCCACAAAACCCAATCTGAGCAACTCAGGTAGTAGCTCAGCATAGGTCATGGGCAAAGGATCAAAACGTTTATCAGGCTGCAGCCTCTGCCTCGGCTGATAAGGACGTTGCTGCTGTTGCTGCTGTTGTTGTCTAGGTTGTTGCGGCGGTTGACGCTGTTGAGGTGCAGGGATGGTCACTGCAGCAACCTGCCTGTATTGATGCTGATTTCTGTTCGGACCTCGGCGGTGTTGAACAACGCTAGTTTCACCTTCTCTACGGCGAGGTGCCCCAGAGAAAGGTTTCTTGGATGAAGAGGAACCCACAGCAGTGATTTTCCCAGCCTTGATCAAACCTTTCGTCCTCTCACCACAAATCACTACATCAGAAAAGCTCCCAAATGGGCAACTCCCCATTCGGTCCATCAACACTCCTTGCAGTGTACCAATGAACATATCTGTCAACTCCCTCTCCAGCATAGGGGGTTGGACTCTAGCAGCAAGTTCACGCCACCTCTGGGCGTACTCTTTGAAACTCTCATTATTTTTCTGGCACAGACTCTGCAGCTGAGTCCGGCTCGGTGCCATGTCCATGTTGTGCTTATATTGTCTGAGAAAAGCTTCTCCCAGATCCCTCCAACATCGGATAGAATCCCGCTTGAGTTCCATGTACCAATCCAAAGATGCCCCAGATAGGCTATCTTGAAAGAAGTACATCCATATTTTCTCGTCATCTGTATATGCCGAGATCTTCCGATAGTATGCCTGCACGTGGGTGCGAGGGCAGGAAGTACCGTTGTACTTGTCGAAGGTGGGTGCTTTGAATTTATGGGGGATTCTCAGACCCTCTACCAACCCCATGTTTGTGACATCGAACCCAAGAGAGTTCTGGCATTCCATCGCCCTAATTTTCTCAGCCAGGGCATCAACCTTCCTATCCCTGTCCTCCATTCTACCAACATCACCATCGTCCTCACTCATCATCGTGAACATGTCCTCTTGCCTGTCGACGAGAGGAGCTGGATGACGCCCCGGAGCCTGAGTGGCCCTGACATTAACCTCTGCAGCAAGAGGTTGACCATCAACTCTTATTCCCCTAAGTTCATCTCCAGTGGCATAACCATGAACAGGAGCAGCAGCAACGTTGACATTCTCATAACCGGGTGGAGCAACGGGTGAACCGCGGTTAGACGCCTGAATAACCGTTTCCTGTCTCTGAACCAAAACACGGAGCTCCTCCTGACCCTGAGCAACCCCTTGCATCATAGTCAAAAACTGGGCCATGTTCGCCCTCATCTCAGCTAGTTCAGTCTGAACCTGATCCATACTTCTTCGCTGATTTAGTCTTGTAGAATACCGGTGCGGTCGCTGATCAGCTATCCTGCCTGACACAGGAACCAGAGTGAGAAGTCGGCACAAGAACACCTGTTATGCAAATGTTATGATCATGATGCTAATGCATATGATGCACATGATAATGATCATTTCTCAGGCATTCAAAGATCCTGATTCATCTCAAGAAATAACAACCTGGAACAACACAAAGCAACAGGGAGATACAGAAACATCATACAACAGAGTACTGAATACAGAGAAAATCTCATCTATAAATGAGCAACTGGATCACACAACAAAGATCCAAATATCCAACAACAAAGGAATCCCACCCAACAAGCCTGGGGGTGATTCACAACATAAACATCAGGATATACAAGCTAAGACAAGTTACTTCCAGGAATGAGCGTCTTCAAGTAGTGACACTGGTCTATCAACAGTTCACACTCTGAACATTCTGGCAAGGGAATGATCTTCTCCTTCAACTGTCTTCTAAGCTCGACAACTTCTGCCCCAAGCTGGGTCTCTGATGCAAGTCTCTGGTCGACTTCATTCTTCAACTGGATATCTCTATCTCTGAGTTGCTTCTCCAATTCTCTGATCTTCTTCAGATAACCGGCTTCGGATCTCTGCAATCTCAAACATTCTCTGTGCTCTGCGTCCAACAAAGTCTCCATCTCTGAATAAGATCTCTTCTTGCTCCTCACACTACCAACACCTGCACTCTGGGCATCTCTGAGCTGATGAGTCAAATTCAGCCTATCAGCTTTGGCCTGATACAACTCCATCTGGGCGTCTTGCTCTTTCTCCTTCAAGCGACGATTCTCCATCAAGGCTTGCTTATACTGCTCAGCTGGCACAGTATCAGCAAGAATCAAGGGTGGTTGCACTTGCAACGGATTCATCCGATCATAGGGTAGCAATAAAGTTTCCACTCTCTTCTTCACCCAATCAGTGTACTCAGGCATAGCAATGGCGAACTTCTTCCCTAAGACGGATCCGTCTCTGGCACCAATAGACTTCCAAGCTCTTCCAATCTGCTCCAATCTAACAGGGTCAGTACGCTTCTCAAAATACACACTCTCGGCTATCTCGGCTTCAAGTGGCCTTCTACTCATAATGAACCCCAACTGGCGAAGAGAAAGAACCGGGTTGTAATTGATACAACCCTTGGTCCCCACAAGTGGCACGTTCCGGAATTCTCCACAACTCATAATAACATCCCGCACATCCATCCGGTATGACTTCCATCTGATGTCATATGAAGTAAGAGACATCACCCTCTGAGTCCACCTATAAGTGCTCTGAGCATCAACAAACGGTCCACTGACTGGCAGGAGAGACATGAACCATCTGAGCAACAGTGGGAGACAACACCTGATGGCTCCACCCTTACCATGCCTACTGTGGATAGCATAGTAAGTGTCAGCTAACAGAGTAGGGACCGGATTCCCTCCAATGAAGATGCAGACTGCAGCATAGTCCACAAAGTTGGGCATACTCGGGAACAGGACGATCCCATAGATCATAACAGCAAGCTGGGCATGAAAAGCTTCCCAATTCCCCTTCTCTGCTTCTCCTTTGGCAACTCTCAGCAGAAACTTCAAAGGTAGACCCACAACATCCCCACTGGTCTTCCAACTATCACTGATCTCTCTAATACTCAGATGCAAAGCCTTAGCAATAACCCTGAAATCGACTTCCTTCGGGACGTCCAAGAACGGAATCTGATGCTGAATCGGGATACCCAACAGAATGGAGTACTCCTCGAGAGTAGGCGCCAACTGATAATCCTGGAAAGTGAAACACCTAAGCTCTGGGTCATAAAACTGAAGGAGAGTCTGTAACGGCACAGGGTCGACTACCATCTTCAACAAAGTCAACAGATCCCCATACTGGTCAACGAACCCCCTCAGATGATCACGGGTCACAAAACTGCTCAACTCAATCAGAGACGTCAGAGACTCACGATGAAAGCTATAGGAACAGGTCTTCCGCTTCGGCTCAGGAACTGTTGCCATCTCTATCAATGAATCAAGCTCTGGAATGTACCTGAGAAATGATATGCATGCAGGGATTAGTCTTTTCTTTTTCTTTTTTTTTTAGTTTTTTTTTTCATTGCATTTCTTTTGAAAAATAAACATGCTATGATGCACATGATGCAGACACGACTGGCAAGCTGTGCATCTCTGAACACAGGATCGAAGCTTCGGCTCGAACTCTGATCACAATCATCTGAAACCCAAAGTCAACTGGTCAACTGTCGTCTGAACCCAATATGAGAAACTGAGTCACCAACAGGAACACACTGAGTCCAACAACCGGTCACCATCTGTCACCAATAGTCACCATCTGTACCTGTTAAAATGATCATTCCCTCCCCACTCACAGGTGTCATCTAGGCCAGGGTAAGGTCGAAAGAAACGCAGCATAAATAACCTTTCGCAGAATACCATCATATACACACCTGAAGTATGCAACGATGATACCCCACCAGGGTCTGAACTGCTCGTGACGTCGATGTTCCGCTAAGTGGCGCATACCACCCGCTTCCCATGACTCACTCTATTCCTAGGTTTCCTAGATTGCACTCATAGCCTGGGTATTGGGCCTTTTACCTCGAGTAACACCCACCCCCAATCAGAGAACACACAACCAGCACAGCAGATGAAATGAATGAATGCAAACATTAATGCACACATTGAATGCAAACAGTACATGAAATGAATGCAATAAATAATAGCAAATAACAACCAAAGCCCTAACCTAGAGAGCGCTAGGAGAGACTCGCTTAGGGAAGAAGGACCAGCACAGGTCAACTTCTCTATGAGTCCCCAGCAGAGTCGCCAGCTGTCGCATTACACGAAAAACCGGCGGGAAAACAAGAACAACAGAGCCGCCACCGTGCGTTATTTATCCCAAAAGAGGGAAAGGAAACGCTCAGAGTAAACCTGGAAAAGACGTGGTCTCGCGACCAAAGAGAATGGGATCGGGAGTCGGTTATGCGAAGGGAAGGTATTAGCACCCCTACGCATCCGTCGTACTCGACGGGATCCACGCACAAAAGGAAGGAAAATTGGTTGCTAAAACACTGCTCAAACACACACACTGGCTGAAAGAGACACGAGAAAACAGACTGAAACTGACTCGGCAGGATATCGCATCTTGGGCCTACTTAGTCTATCAGGCATAGACATCAGAGTCAAAGTAGTTCGAACTGGGGAAACGACACATGCTCGCTAGGATGTCGCATCCTATGCATACGTATCTCCTTTGGACGAAGGAGAATTAGAGAATTCGTAGCTCGGCTGACACGCACTCAAACAAACACAGGCAAAGGCAAACGTGGAGCCTAAATGCCAATCACTGGACTTACATCAGCATCCGAACCAAAACACACACAAGAAGGCAAACGTGGAGCCTGAATGCCAATCCCTGGGCTTACATCAGCATCCGAACCAAAACACACGCACACTGGAACCCGAATGCCACTCGATGGACTTACATCAGCTTCCAAGCACACAACAACACAAAACAAAGACACAGGCAGAAGAAAGGTCTCGATTGCAACTAGGGCAAGAGAAAGGGACGGTCTCAATCGCAACGAGGGCGAGAGAAAAGAATTAGTGTTAGTTGTTAGTCAAACTCGACAAGACATCGCATCTCGTGCCTACGTATCTCATCTGGACATGAGAATCAGAGTTGCCGTAGTTCGGCTAAACTATTCCTGTTGGTTTGTGTTTTTTAGGTGGACAACGTCACTACGCAATCTACCGGATGCTCGACCTTTGGAGACTTACTCACCTGTAGTAGAAGGAGTTGACGTATCCTTAAGAGGAGATAATGTTTGTTTGTGTTTTAGGAAAGCTCAAGCAAGAAAGGAAGTCCTATACGAAGGAACCGTGCTACCTTAATTGTCATGCAAACGAGACTACGCGGAGTCTAGCAAACCTAGGGGATACAATCACACCACACAAACACATACAACATAAAATAAACACACCAACAAGGGGCTCAAACATCAGGGCTAGGCTTTAGTCGAGGGGTCATATCAACCTCAACAAACAAGCCTCTGTATCGGGGTAAGGTTAGCTCTTAACCTTGCCATTGAGGGGCTAAGGTGAAGCTGATGAAAGGTGAGTGAAGATTAGACTTCACAGCTCTTATCTCTGACCAGGGAGAGCTTCAGACAAAGGAGCGTGGGTCCAGAATGGAGGGACCCTTCTACGCTCAAGACTCTGACTCGATTGTGCAACAGCACAAGATCTTGGGTTTGTGTCCCAATGCATCAACACACAGCCGTGTGAGCAGAGGGACGACTCAACAGAATAGCGGGGGATAGATTGCATATCCCTTTGATCCACCAATTGCCTCATAGAGGTCTTTACCTGCTTGGCACAAATGTAAACAATCACAGACATCGCCTCTTAAGGAGGACTTCAGACAGGTGCCTGGCCAAGTAACAGGCCAGGTCTTCCAGACTACATGGAGAATAGAAGTCCTACCTCAAGTGGTTTAAAAACCAAGCAACAGCAAGCAAGTTCTTAAAGAACTGTAAGCGACTAAATGTACCTGAAATCAATCAAGTATCATCAGTACTCAGACAGACAACAGTAAACAGCAAATGGTTAATCAGTTAATCTGTACAAGCAATACAAGTTAATGCACACAAGTGCAAGCTATAAGCTCAAGCTCAAGCTTCAATCCCTACAAAACAAAGACATGTTAGTGGACAACATCAAACAAATTCAATTTTCAATTTCCATTTCTCTCCTTAAGCCTTTTGCACTTTTAACCTGAAAATCCAAACCAAATGTGAGAAACTAGACCACTAGGCCAAGCCTAGGGTCCAAAAGGGATAAAAAATTCTAAACAGCAAGTAATATTCACCCAAAATCACTTTAAAACAATTCAAAAGCAAATGCAATTGATCCCATGCTCATATCATTCACCATATTCATTTTATGCACAATTTAACCTTAATCATGCAATTTGCAACTTCAAATAACCAAACATAACTATCTCAACCAAAAGCATACCAAATCAATTCAATTAATTCCACAAAAATTCACACCTAAACAGGACACATTCAAGTCATAGCATTGCAATTTTCAGCTCAATTGGACAAAATAAAGTAGGTCAATGAAAATCAAGAAATCCAGACACAATTATGCAAGCCAACTCAAGGTAACAAACAAGCATCTACTTCAATAATCCATAAAACAGTGACAACAATTAAGAAATGAATGGGATCAAAACCATGATGTCATACAATGTGTCTAGAATGCTCATGTCAAATTTCATCTTTATCCAATACACTATGAGAATTTCACAAGCAAAATGCCAACATGTGTCACATAAATTCACAAAATGATCCAACAGAGAAGACAATTATCAATTAATTAGAAAACTCCATCAAAAATTCCAGCAAAAATCACATGTTATCTTGACATATCAATGATCATTCATGCAAAAAATTGGAGCAATTCAACATTTGTAAGCCAGGCAAATAAAATCAGAAAGATGACCTAGCTAGGTGTGACACAAATTGTCACACCTCTATTCAAAAAATCATATCTCCATCACCAAGTATCCAAAAATTACAAACTCTACATGAAAATCACCATCAGCATGTCCAGAATGAGCACAAAAATTTTCATCCATTTCTTTACAAGTATGAGCATTTCATGAAGGATATGGTGAAACATACACAAAATGCACACATGAACAAAATCAATAGGCCAATTAAATTTCCACACGTGCAAAAATTTCACAAAAATCATCATAAAATTCTACACATTATCATGAGCATGGCGCAAAAATTTTCACAAAAATTGGATGAAAAATGAGTGAGTTATGAATTTCCTAAGTTCATGTAACAAAAATGAAATCAAATGAAAAGAAATGAGAAATAATGAAATAATAATTGGATAATGGCAAACTTGTAATATTAACACGCCAGAGCAAAACGACGTAGTTTCAAATAGATGCAGTGGCAGCGCGCGATTGGAAGTTGCTGGCGGGAAACACATAATTTGAACACAAATCCAGAAAAACGGATCAAACAGGCATGGTTTATCGTTCTTGCTCAAGAAATTTCCAGAAAATTGCAGAAAATCATGAACACCAAAACTCCACCAAAATCAACAATCTTATAGTCAAAAGAACCGTCTCTCCATGTACATTCAGAATATGTAACTCATTTCTCCTAATTCTTACTATACCTCACGGATCGAGCATTTAAGGTCATGGCATCAAACATTCAAATCAACATTTCTCATTCATCAATTCACCAATTCAAAAACTAATCATATCACGATGATCTACATTGAATGCACTACAATAAGCATGTAACAATTTAAGAAAAGGTGAGATTCGATTTCGCACCTTAGGTTGAAGACAGTGACGATTCTTGATGTATCTTCGAGCCAAAATCAAAAACAGATGAAGAAGAAGGTTGAGGAAGTTGATTGGAAGAAGATCCTTGGCTTGAGGTTGATTCAAGTGGAAGAAATCTCAAATCACCATTGTTGAGCTCATGAAGAACAACCACGAATTTGATGCTCTTAGCAATGGATTTGATGAAACAGTTGGAGATCCTAGTTCATGGAAGACGAATCAAAAAGAATTTTGCACTTTGATGAAGAATTGATGAAGTATTGTTGAAAAAAGTGATGAAGTTCTTGAGAGAATTTGAGAGGTTTTGGTGAAATTCAGTTACAAATCTTGGTGAATGTGATTGTGGTTAACAAATTCTGTTACAATTAGTGATTTATACCAATGCTAATCCAATCTACTAATCTCAATTAGCAAGTTTGAAGTGAGATTAGTGAAAAATGAGTTGTGTCAACAAAATTTGGAAAATAAGTAACTTAACAACCAAAAAACAGCTTCACACAGAGAAAAATACTCAGAAAACTGAGTTTTCGCGCGAGCGGTCGACCATAGGTCGGCTCATAGCCTGCTATGCGCTGACCCGTGGTCCATGCGCTGACCCTTATGGTCGACCATAGGTCGGCTCATAGCCTGCTATGCGCTGACCCGTGGTCCATGCGCTGACCCTTATGGTCGACCATAGGTCGGCTCATAGCCTGCTATGCGCTGACCTGTGGTCGACTCAAACATGCTATACGCTTACCCGTGGTCCATGCGCTGACCCTTATGGTCGACCATAGGTCGGCTCATAGCCTGCAAATTTATTTATTTATTTATTTATTTATTTATTTTAAAGAAAAGGAGGGCAAATTTTGAGATGTTACAGCAGGGTCTATGGCGCCAGCCATGGGGTAGGCCACAAGTACAAAATGCTGATTTTTAGGGTTTTTAGCTCTTTTTCACTCCTTTTCTCGATCGGGGCTCCGATTAAAGTAAAAACCTGAAAACAAAGGAAAACATAGCAATAACACAACAAAATAACAATAAAACAACTAGAATGCATGTGAAATCGGAGTCGAAAATACGGTAAATTTCAGTGTTATCAGTAATGACCATCTTCTGCACAATCTTCTTTATGTTCTTATTTGCTGCCTCAACAACACCGTTCATCTTAGGACGATAAGGGGAAGAGTTGTGATGTTGAATGTTGAAGTTATTGCACAACTCTTTCATCATTTTGTTATTGAGATTAGAACCATTATCAGTAATGATTCTTTCGGGAATCCCATAACGACAAATGATTTCTTTCTTGATGAATCGGGCAACCACATGTCTGGTGACCTTCGCAAATGACGCTGCTTCGACCCACTTGGTGAATTATTCGATGGCAACAAGGATGAAGCGATGCCCATTGGAAGCAGTTGGCTCAATCTTTCCAATCATATCAATGCCCCACATAGCAAACGACCACGGCGAAGACATCACATTCAGAGGATTTGGCGGAACATGCACCTTATCAGCATAAATCTGGCATTTATGACACTTCCTTGCGAGTATATTTGAAACAATCAGATTCCATGGTCATCCAGTAATAACCCGCTCTCAACAATTTCTTAGCCATTGCATGTCCGCCGGCATGAGTACCAAAGGAGCCTTCATGAACTTCCTGCATTAACATGTCTGCTTCGTGTCTATCCACGCATCTGAGCAAAACCATGTCGAAGTTCCTCTTATACAACACATCGTCTTTGTTCAAGAAGAAACTGCCTGCCAATCTTCTCAAAGTCTTTCTATCATTGTTGGATGCTCCTGCAGGGTACTCTTGATTCTTCAGAAAGCACTTGATGTCGTGGTACCAGGGCTTGTCATCAACTACCAGTTCAGCAGCAAACACATACACGGCCCTACCAAGGCGCATAACATCGATCCTGGGAGCATAGTTCCACCGAACCACTTTGATCATGGAGGAAAGAGTAGTAAGAGCATCTGCCATCTGGTTCTCATCACGAGGTATATGATACACCCTTACTGTTGTGAAGAAAGTCAACAGTCTTCTCGTGTAGTCTCTGTAGGGGACCAGATTAGGCTGGAGAGTATTCCAATCACCATTCACTTGATTGATCACTAGAGTTGAATCTCCGAAGATGTCTAGAGTCTTGATTCTAAAATCAATGGCTTGCTCAATACCCAAGATACAAGCCTCATACTCAGCTTCATTATTGGTGCACTCAAAAGTCAGGCGACCGGTGAATGACATGTGGGCACCTTTCGGAGTGGTAATGACAGCACCAATTCCACTTCCTTTGGCATTGACGGCCCCATCAAACATTTGCGTCCACTTTTCATCAGGATCAGGTCCCTCCTCAACAACTGGCTCTTCACAGTCTTTCATCTTGAGGAACATGATGTCTTCATCTGGGAAATCAAACTTCATCGGCTCATAATCATCAATCGCCTGCTGAGCAAGATAGTCTGACAGAATACTCCCTTTGATGGCTTTCTGGGATGTATACTGGATGTCGTACTCTGTCAGTACCATTTGCCAACGAGCAACCCTTCCGGTGAGAGCTGGCTTCTCAAATATATATTTGACTGGATCCATTTTGGAGATCAGTAAGGTCGTGTGAGTCAGCATGTATTATCTCAATCGCTTAGTAGCCCATGCAAGTGCACAACATGTCTTTTTAAGCATTGAGTATCTCGACTCGCAATCTGTGAATTTTTTACTCAGGTAGTAGATGGCATGCTCTTTCCTACCTGTCTTGTCGTGTTGACCGAGAACACAACCCATGGAATTATCAAGTACTGTCAAATACATAATCAACGGTCTCCCTGGGACTGGAGGCATAAGGATTGGAGGATTTTGCAAATACTCTTTTATCTTCTCGAAAGCCCTTTGGAAATCATCATTCTACCTGATGGCCTGATCTTTTCTCAACAATTTGAATATTGGCTCACACGTGGCTGTTAGGTGAGAGATGAACCTTGCAATGTAGTTCAACCTTCCTAAGAAACCACAGACTTGTTTTTCTGTTCTTGGCTCAGGCATTTCTTGTATCGCTTTCAGTTTGGCCGGATCCACCTCAATCCCTTTTTCACTAACAATAAAACCCAGCAGTTTTCCTGATCTCACCCCGAAAGTACACTTGTTCGGATTAAGCCTCAGCTTGAATTTCCTCAAACGCTCAAACATTTTCTGCAAATTCACCAAATGTTCTTCTTCCGTATGAGATTTAGCAATCATATCATCAACATAAACCTCGATTTCATGATGAATCATATCATGGAAAAGAGTTACCATAGCTCGTTGATATGTTGCCCCAGCATTTTTCAGACCAAACGGCATCACCTTGTAGCAGAAGGTGCCCCATGGGGTTATGAAAGGTGTCTTCTCCATGTCTTCTGGTGCCATCTTAATTTGATTATAGCCAGAAAAGCCATCCATGAAGGAGAATACCGAGAACTGAGTCGTGTTATCCACCAAAACGTCGATGTGAGGTAATAGGAAATCATCTTTAGGACTAGCTCTGTTCAGATCCCGGTAGTCAACACACATCCGTACCTTTCCATCCTTTTTAGGTACTGGAACGATATTTGCAACCCATGACGGATAATTTGTAACCGCTAGAAACCCTGCATCCAACTGTTTTTGCACTTCTTCCTTTATCTTGACAGCCATCTCTGGTCTTGTTCTTCTGAGCTTCTGCTTGACCGGAGGACAACCTTCTTTGAGCGGCAAGTGATGTACCACGATGTCTGTGTCAAGCCCTGGCATGTCCTGATAAGACCAAGCGAAGATGTCAACATACTTTTGCAGCAATTCAATCAGCCCCTTCTTCACATTATCTTCCAAAGCAGCCCCTATCTTGATTTCTCTCTTGGCGTCCTCGGTGCCGAGATTAATCACTTCAACAGACTCTTGATGCGGTTGAATGACCCTTTCCTCCTGTTTTAATAACCTGGCAAGTTCTTCAGGGAGTTCACAGTCTTCATCACCCTCTTCTTCAGCTTGAAAGATTGGATTTTCAAAGTCGAAGCGAGCCATATCAGAACTGTTATCAATAGGATCCGGTGACGTGCATCTGCATGAGTGATGGTATGTGCTTATGAGTGTGAACAAG
The DNA here is from genome assembly GCF_024323335.1 of Lathyrus oleraceus. Classification (NCBI taxonomy): domain Eukaryota; kingdom Viridiplantae; phylum Streptophyta; class Magnoliopsida; order Fabales; family Fabaceae; genus Lathyrus; species Lathyrus oleraceus. The sequence goes on from NC_066584.1 coordinate 134,832,072, forward strand.
AAGTGGAAACTAAACAAAACATTGCCAAATGTAAATATATTTTTTTTTATATTTTTGATTTTTGAAAACTGCAAAAATAAAAAGACAATGAACAAAATATTTGAATGCAAAAAGACGTCCTTTATTTATGATAAAAAAATGCAGGTATCCACATAGATGAGCCCTATAATGAGTCATCACGCCCTAGGCGGAATGTAAGACTTGGATATGCATGAATAAACAAAGAAAATTACTCTTTAAGAAGAGCGACTTGGATAATCTCTTCGGAAGACCAGTTGCGGAGAACTTCGCCCGGGACCCTTGGACGCACCCAGTTGTCAATGTCGCAATCACTATCCCCATCTTCTTTGTTGATTGCAGAGACCTGGCCGTACTGAATGATGTCAGCACTGGAGAAAGTAATCGGCCCCTGACGAGTCCGAGGCGTTGAAGTTGTAGAAGTCAATGCCAGCTGATACCCAATCCCAAACTTGTCTTCCTTTATAGGTAAATCCACCAGACGTCCCCAACCGGGAGCAACACCTGAATTTACCAAGGCTTGTGCCTGCTTGAAGGACGACAAAGATGCACCTGCTTCAACTTCTTCCACTGGAGCTGCATCCTTGACTTGAACTGCCTCAAAGGCCTGACACAGGGTCTCATGAATCTCACCTTCTACCTCTACATACTTGAATGTAGACAGGTTACTGACCAGAATATCCTCCTCACCACAGACAGTGATAATTCTTCCATTGACTGGGAACTTGATCTTCTGATGCAAGGTCGAGGAGACTGCCCCAGCATTGTGGATCCAAGGACGACCCAACAAGCAGCTATACGAATGACTGATATCCATCACATAGAATACGGTGTTAAAGGTTTGTGATCCAATCTGAATTGACAATTCTACCTCTCCGAACACCGACCTCTTAGAACCATTGAAGGCTCTTACCACAAGATCGGAAGGCTTCAAGATCAAACCTTCTACATCTAACCTTGACAGGGCTCTCTTGGGTAGCACATTGAGAGAGGAACCTGTATCCACCAGAACATGGGATAGCACAGTGTCTTTACACTCCATCGAGATGTGCAAAGCCTTGTTATGATCGCGTCCAGCTGGCGTCAAGTCAGAATTAGTAAAACCCAACCCGTTGCTTGTATGAACATTTGCAACGATCCCTTCTAGTTGGTTCACTGAGATCTCTTGAGGCACATATGAAGCATTAAGGACCTTCAGGAGTGCCTCCCTGTGTGCCTCCGAACACAGCAGGAGTGAGAGAATAGATATCTTGGATGGCGTCTGAATCAACTAATCGACTACCTTGTAATCACTTTTCTTTATAATTCTCAAAAGTTCGTCCACATCCTTCGCAAAAGCAGGCTCAGAGCCAGCCTGTGGTGCAGAGGTACCCTCATTCACAACTTGCTTTCCTTTGGCCTTCGCCGCGGCGTCAACACTATCAGTTTGGGCAACCGGTGGTGAGAACAGTCTACCACTTCTGGTGAATCCCCCGATTCCACCAACATTGTCCACTGCGGGATCTTTTATCTCAATTCTAGGTTCAGACTTCTGATCCTGCACCTCTTATACTTTCAGTGGCTGCTCCACTCCATGATCATGCGTGTACACACTCCCCCCGTAATGACAAGAAATGGCCCTTTCGCTGGTGAAAGGTAAAGGACCAGGGGTCGTGATGGTCATAGTGGATTGATGCGGTCGCACTGGTGGTACCGGTTGCGCTACTGGCGCACTGATCTGAGCGGTCGGGTAGAAAATTGTGATAGTGGCAACGTCACAGTCATACTCAGCAATCTTATTTATTGAAGTACAAACATCTGAAACATCAGAATCAAGTTCAGCAAGTACATCAGAATCAAACACCATGTTTGGAATATCAGCAACAGCATCAGAAAAATTAATTACATCATTGGGAATTACAAAATCAACAGGAACAACCTTTGTAAATTCTTCAGCATCTTCAGGAAAGAGAGGATCAACATCTGCATTCTCAACAACCCCTTCAACAAACCTTTGGGCAGATAAGTCTTCAGCTTGGAGGATACCATCGTCAAGCAAGGCCTGGATACCCTGCTGCAGCTTCACACAACCCCCACTCTGTGCAACACAACCCAAACAACCGCTCCCACAGTCGGGGAAAACATCTACCTTTAGCAAGTATTCTTTGATTTCTAACAGCGGAGTCTTCAGCTTCAACACCTCCTTGACTAATTTGACTTCTCCTTCAACCATGTTAACATTTGCTCTACCATGCTGCGGCATAGGATTGTTAACAACATTAGGAGCCAACGCAAAGTTAATGGCCTTTGAATCAATAAGGTCCTGGACTACGTGCTTATAAGCTTTGCAGTTCTCAATAGTGTGGCCAGGGGCCCCAGAGTGGAAATTACACCTAGCATTGGCATCATAACCCACTGGAAGCCTGCCAACGGGAGGAGCCAAAGTGCGTAACTGCACAAGTTGCAAATGTTAAAGGTTGGGAAGCAACTGGGCATACGACATCGGAAGAGTGTCGAAACGCCTATCCATCATCCTCTGTCTCTGTTGATAAGTAGGTATGTTACCCTGTTGTTATTGATATTGATTTTGTTGACGTTGAGGTTGTTGTTGTTGCACTGGTGCTTCAGCCGGAATGGTCACTACTGCAACATAAGGTTGTTGATGGTAATTCTGAAAGTTATTCCTCCGGTTACCCCTGTTCTGATAAGAAGATATGGCATTTGCATCCCCTTCTCTCCTCTTTTGTCCTCCTAAGAACGACTTCTTTGACCCCGAAGATGATCCAACCCCATTTTGGATCTTACATGTCTTTAAATAGTTCTCTACCCTCTCACCGGTAGAGACCTGTAAGACCCCAATTTTTGCCCTAAGATCCCTCATGGCATCATGTCATATCATATCATTGCCTCAAGGATCATTGTGCACCTTTGCTTGCCTCCTAGTGGGTGGGTATCTTGTGAGTGTGGTTCTTGATCACCAAGCATGTATTGCATTTGTATATCATTACTTTTCATTTGTTTACTAACCCAAAAATACAAAAATATTGTCATCTAACCTTGTTTCTTGCAGCTGAAGCAAACTAGGTCAAACAGTCAAATCATTCGTTGAGCAATGGATGGTGGCCATTCTTGAAGAATTTGGGCACCATGATCATTCATCAAGAGTTCATATAAGTTGTGACATCATTTGGAGTCAAGATCTCAAGAGAAAGAGGCTTGAAATTCATCAGAACATGGCTCAGTCAACCAAAACCCTAGCAAAGTCAACTGTGGTCAACTATGCATTTAATCAGGGATTGGAAAGTGTGAGATGGTTGGAAAGGTCTCATTCATGTCCATACAAGCCTCATATAACATGTCAAACATCATCATTGAAGGATTTGAGGTCAGACAAAAAGTTTCCCAAAATAGTAATAACCTGTAATTTTCAGCTGCCAAAAATGGAAAGTCATTCTCCTCAAAATTACATGTCCAAGCAAGCTTCAAATCAAAATTTGTCCAACATGAAAGTTGAATATCTTACTCTTGCCTTTCCAAAAATTCCAAGAACACTCATTTCTCATTTATGGTTGGCAAGTTATGATCAAATCATTTTCAAGAATTTTGGGATTTCAAAGTGGCATAACTTTCGAACCATTTGGCCAATTTGGATGATTCTTTTTTGAGCAAATCCCATTTGACATGAATTATCATAATGCATCATCACATTTCATCAAAAATCATCACATAAAAAGGTCATTTTTCAAGTGAACCAATTAATTTTTGGTGGGAAAAAAGGCCATTTTCAAAAGTATATGGAATTTTCATGCCAAACCAATTTGAATAGCTTCTAAACATGATTTATGACTTGCTGCAAGCAAAAGTTTACTGTTCCATTGGTTCAAGGTGAGAAAGGGCAATTTTGCCAATTGACATAACATGAGCTTCTTGCTAATCACTTCCAATTTGGCTTAATCATGTTTAGTAGCTGGATTAACAGAAGGTATAAGAGCCTAATCATAACAGAAAATCCAGATCCACAATCACTTTTCAGATCCAAACTCAGAAATCACCAAATTCTCTCAATTTTCTTCAAAAACTTTTTCACACTTTTTTCACCATTTCCATTGAAATTCATCATCCATCGTGCTTGTTCTTGTGTGATCCATCTTCTGCAGGTACTTGTGAACATCTGTTGAGCAAAATTGTGGCAAGAACATTGGAGAATCGCAACTGTCATCATCTTGAGCATCCATGGCAAATTGATCATTCTTGAAGCTGGAGCATAATTGAGCTACAAGATCTACTCCATTCACTTCCTAGAGCATTAACCTACTTCTGTTTCATCAATTGGAGCTGTGAATTCACCAAATCGAGCAACTGCCACTTCAAGAGGTTAGATCTCGAATTCTTTAATTGATGGAATTGTGATATGGCTTGTGTAGATCTTAGATCAAAGAGCATGTTGCAACTTGTAGTTTTGAATTTCATTAGGTTTTGAGTGAGAAATCTGGAATTGAAGGTTTGATGTCAAATTTTCCTTTGATCAATTCGTGCTGGATACTTAGAATTAGGTTGAAACATGTGGATATTGTTGATGTGCTTGATTAGACGCGTTCATTGATATATAGTTTGCCAATTTTTGTGATGATTTGTTCTTGATGATTTCTGGAATGATGAACTTGTATGAATGCTCAAGAACGCGTTCCAGATGCTTGTTTGATCCATATTTCCTGGCTTGGCTTTCAAATTCATGTTCCCCGCGGTCTCCAACCAATCACGCGTTGCCAGCCACTTAAGTGAAACGCAGCGTTTCACTTAAGTGGTTATGTATTTACAAAATTGCCACTGCAGCATTTAAATTCATTTTATGTTTTAAATGTTTATTTCATTTTTCATCATAAACTTCAAAAATTCATAAATAATTCTTGGATGATCCAAATTGTGTGGGGATTTTTGCATCCATCTCCATTTTTCATATAGTTTTTTATAGGTATGATAACACAAGTTGTGCACGGCTATGTTTTATTTTGGTCTAATATCTTTGTTCATGTATGTTTCTTGCATATGCTTTGCCATTCCATTCATGAAATCTTGATGCTTGCTCCAAAATGTGTGAAATTTTACATGTGCATTCTAGACTCACTCCTGGTCATTTTGATATGTGGTTTGTAATTTTTGAGTTCCTGGATTGAGAGATATGGTATGATCTTTGTAGGTGTTACATTTTATGACATACCATTCCTTGTGCCTCTTCATGATTTTATTTGCCTTACCATTTGAACTTGAATTGAGCTGGATTTTTGCATGATTGATCTTATGAATGTTGAGAATACATGTGAATTTTTCTGGATTTGTTGAGTGCATTTTCTATTTGTTTGATAATTTCTCCCCTGCTTGACTAATTGTTGACCATTTGTGAGACATGTTTGTATTTGATTTGTGAAATTCTGGTTATTAATTGGATGGATTTGAAATTTGGCATGTGTATTGTAGACATCTTGAGGTTTGCCATGGTTTTAGTCCCATTCATTTATCATGTTTTATATCTGTTTTATGATTGGTTGAAGTGGATGCATGTTTTGATGCCATGTATGAGCTTGTATGAACTTGTGTTGATTTATGATTTTCATTGACTTGCTTCCATTGGTCCAAATAAGCTGAAATTTGGTGAGATTGACATGTTATGAATGCTATTTAAGCTTGAATTTTATGGGAATTTATTGAAATATTTTGGTATTGGTTTGATTGTGATCATTCTGTTTGCTCCAATGTGATTCCAAAGTGCATAGTTTGACATGTTTAGCTTATGAAATGGATTTGGTGTATAGTTTTGATGTGAGACCAATTGGATTCTATTCTTGTTTGATAAATCTTGATTTTGATCAATTTTCACTTGCTGTTTTGAATTTTTCACCTCCTTTTGACCCTAGGCTTGTCCTAGTGGTCTTACTTCTCACATTTGAGTTGTTTTTTCAGGTTAAAGAAGCAATTGCTTTAAGGAGTTTAATTCAAGTTGATTGAGTTTGGTTTATTTGATTATCATGAACTAACTTGGTTTGTTTTGTAGGATGCTAACTCATTTGCTTTGAGTTTGTGCTTTGCACATGTGATTGATTGTGTTGACTGTTGGTTCATAACTTGTCTGTTTTGACTTTGTGATTGGGATACTGATTATATTTGATTGATTTCAGGTACCATAGTCGCTTTAGTTCCTTTGAGAACTTGCTATTGCTTTGCTTTGCTTAAGCATTGAGGTAGACTCTCTTGTCTCCATGTAGTCTGGAAGACCTGGCTTGTTATTTAGCCAGGCAACTGTCTGAAGTCCTCCTTAAGAGGCAATGTTTGTGATTGTTTAACTTTGTCCCCAAGCAGGTAAAGACCTCATGTGAGGCAATTGGTAGACAAAAGAGATATGTAGCCTATCTCCAACTATTCTGTGAGTCACTCACCTTGCTCACACCACATGTGTTGATGCATAGTGAGTAAAAAACCCAAGATCTATCGAGTCCTTAATTTGTGGAGAGAGTTCCATCTTTCTGAACTCCCACACCTTCTGATATTCAATGCTCTCCCTGACCAGGGATAAGAGTGATGAGGCACACCCCTCATATCCTTTCATCTGCTTCACCTTGGCTCTCAATGTCAAGGTTAAGAGCACCATTTACCCTATTCCAGTTGACTTTTAAGTCTAACCCTTTGATTGAGCCTAATTGTTTGGTTATAGTGAGTGCTAAATGAATTTGTTTGATTGATTGATTGTTGCATTTGTACATGTTTGCTTGCTTACCCTTGTGCACTTATCATCATTGATTGTTCATTATTGCATGATCATCATTGCATATCTTTGTGATCCATGTTTGAGTTTACCCATTGAGGACAACTGTAAGTCCACTCATTGGCCATTGTTCCTATGATTTGGAAGGGATAGAGTGCAAGACCATTTCACTTGGTCACTCATGTCCATTGCTTATTGCATTGTTTGTTTGTTGTATGTGAGGATGCAATTGTAAGACCATGTTGTTGGCATTTGTACTCCCATGATCATCCTTTGGAGGTTGGTATAAGTCCAGATAGATTGGCATCTGACATCCAAGTTTTGTTCTACTTTAGGAGATTGGTGTAAATCCATTTATTGGTATCCGATGTCCGCTTTTGCTTTGTGAGATTGGTATAAGACCATTATTGGCATCCGGTATCATTGTTTTGTTTTAGGAGATTGGTGTAAATCCATTTATTGGTATCCGATATCCGCTTTTGCTTTGTGAGATTGGTATAAGTCCATTGATGGCATCCGGTATCATTGTTCTGTTTTAGGAGATTGGTGTAAATCCATTTATTGGTATCCGATATCCGCTTTTGTGTGTGAGATTGGTATAAGTCCATTGATGGCATCCGGTATCACCTTGCATTTGTTTTGCTTACTTGCTTTGTTGCCTATTCCTAAGGACACACTTGAATCATCTTCTATATGATCTCAAGAGGTGAACCTTTCTAAGAAGTTTTACATTCCATCATCCATACCCTCTTTGTCCTAAACCTTTTCACACCTGACTTTCAAAAACTTTGACTTGTTGTGCAAACATCTTCATGTCTTTTCAAATTAGAAACCTGGACCCTAAGTCCTTGATTTTTCAAACTTCACTTTTCATAACACTTCTTTTAATCAATTTTAATCATACCTTGACCATATTTTATGAATAATCATAATCAATTAACTTCACACATTCAATTGTTTTGTGGCTTCGTCCATTGTTAATATGTTTTCATGCATTAGCCTTAGGTTTCAATTACCATAGTGGTTGACGTAAATCCTACCTTATCCTTAGTGAGTTGATTGTAAGTCTTCCATACTTATTATAGGGTTAACCCCTCACTAGTATGTTGAAGCCGTCCTCGCATGGTGGATTGTTGATTCGGGTTGAGTTTTCTCCCATTGGTAATGAAAAGCTTTAATGCTTGCGTTTTAAAATGAACTCACTAATTTTTGGAAATCTTTTAGCCGAACTACGGCGTTTTGATCCTTACCTTTGATGGAAGGTACGTAGGCAACGGGTTCATCCGTTCAAACACAAAAATAATTAACTTGTACATTCTTTTCTCATCATCCCATTCATGTTTGCACAATATGTCAAAACAAATAAACATTTTTATACAACAAGTGTGAAAAGGGCTCCCTAGGAGTACCTAGGACGTGATCGGTGTCTAACACCTTCCCATTGCGTAATTTACCCCTTACCCAGATTCTCTGATCTTTTCATTAGTTTTCTACGTGTAAAACTTCTTAGGTTTTTGTTCGCTTTTTAACCAGTCCTTAGGATAAATAAAAGTGCGGTGGCGACTCGATTCATTGTATACTTTGCTTATGGTTTAATCAATAAATCATATAGCGACGAATACACCGCTACAGAAAAGTGGCGACTCTGCTGGGGAGTGACATTAGAACTTCCCTGGTGGTATTGCCTACTTTTCACCCTTGTTGTATGATATTGTTTATGTGTTATTTGACATATTTTTGTACAATTTGGGATAACTGTATTGATTGTAATGTTTGAATTGCTTGATATACAATTGCTGTTTGCTTTGGTGGTCTCTGTGAGATGAGTTCTATACCCGAACTCGAGTGCACTCTAGGATAGGAGAATGGCGTAGTCTTGTTGACTGGTGTGGAGTATTCCTTAGCCAGTTGACTTGCGAGTCCATTCACTTGGTGGAGGTCATGTTGGATTAATAATGTCACACAAGTTATTTGTGGTTAGGCATTATTCGTTCAATCATGTGCCTTAGAAGCCAAGGACCTTAGTTTACCAAACCCATCTTGGCCTATTTTTTAGGACGTAGTGCGGAGGTCGTTCAGATGTAAGTTCTGATGCGATTGTTACGCGATACTACACTCATAAGAGTCTCTCTTGAGAATATTTTTGGAATACGAGTATTCGTTCCTCCGATAATATCCGAGAGATGGGACGATGATTATGGGAACCTCTGGTAGAACATGTCTGGCAGGTTTAAACCCTAGTACACTCCCTTTGGGTGGTTCTTAACCGAGACTCCATGCTCGTGACTCTCAGCAAACCCGTGATTCGTGGTTGAGTCGTTCAAACATCGTTAATATCAATGGAACTTGGGCGTTGATAAGGTGTAAACCATAATCCGCCAAAATGGATGATTGATATTAAGGATGTTAGAGCCGGCTCATGTACCGTTAATATCAATGGAACTTGGGTGTCGATAAGGAGAAAACCTAAATCCACCAAAATGGATGATTGATATTAGGGATACAATGAGCTTTCCCATGACCTTTGTCTGGTGTGACTTGCTTGATCCTTGAGTGCGATTGTTGCATTCATGCATTCATGCATTCATCTGCATTTCATGTCATCAGAAAAAGAGAAAATTTTCAAGGAACTTAAAGGGTTTATTTGCAAAATTTTCAGACATGGAAAGACCAAAAAGGCATACAAAGAAGTACAGCTTTAGACAGCCCGATGTGAAAGAGTTAAGGAATCTGACATCTTATGTATTAGATCCCTTAGGTTTCAAGGCTCGTTATGGGAAGCTTCTGCCTCTGTTGACTACTCAGGTTGATGAGGGACTGATGAGTACTCTGGCTCAGTTTTATGATCCTCTGTATCACTGCTTCTCATTTCCGGACTTCCAGTTGCTGCCTACCTTGGAGGAGTATTCTCACCTTATTGGGATCCCGATTCTGGATCAGGTGCCGTTCAGTGGCCTAGAGAGTATTCCGACTGCTCGAGAGATTGCAGATTTGTTGCACATAGATGAAGCTTTGATTAAAGCTAACCTGACTACCAAAGGTGGAATTCAGGGTTTTCCTTCCGAGTTCCTCGTCGCTCAAGCTACCATCTATGGGAAGGCCATGAGTGAGGATGCCTTTGAGGCTTTATTTGTGCTGCTCATCTATGGGTTAGTCTTGTTTCCCAACTTCGACAAATTCGTGGACATGAACGCCATCAGGATCTTTTCGGTTCTTAATCCCGTTCCGACTTTGTTGGGTGATGCCTATGTCTCTTTGCATCTGAGGAATGCAAAGGGTGGAGGAGTTATTGTCTGTTGTCTGCCTCTGCTGTACAAGTGGTTTATTTTGCACTGGCCGCAGACACTTGCTTTCAAGGAGAACAAGGGATGTCTACGGTGGTCTCAGAGACTCATGTCTCTCACTAATGATGATATCTCTTGGTATGATCGCGTGTATGATACCGTTCAGATCATTGACTATTGTGGTGAATTCCCTAATGTGCCTCTTCTTGGTACATGTGGTGGGATCAGCTACAATCCCATTCTCGCACGTCGTCAGCTTGTGTTCCCCCTAAAGGATAAACCTCATAACATTCTGTTAGAAGGTGTATTCTTTCAGGAGGGTAAAGATCCCCAAGGCCTGAAAGCCAGATTCGTCCGCGCTTGGCGCAAGATCTGCAAGAAGAGTAGGAATGAGTTGGGTCCGAAGAATTGCATTGCTTTGGAGCCTTATACTTCCTGGGTCAGACAGAGAGCTGCCGTGTACTTGATGCCATACGATCATCCGATACCTACACCGTTGGATGTGGCTGGGCCTTCAACCCTCCCTACCCAACGTGTAGAGGAGTTGAGAGAAGAAGACCTTTCACGTGCTTGGATCCGTGAAAGAGAAGAATTGCTGCAGCAGCTTAAGGAGAAGGACGCTCTGATTGAGTTTCTCGAGCATCAGGTGATCGACGATCCCAACGACACTTGGACTTCTCTGCTTCCTCAATCTTCCAAGTTCTGGAAGAGGAAGTATGATCAGCTGGCTAAGGAGAAAGCAGATATGGAAGCTTCCTATGAGAGAGAGATCAAGAAGCTGTGTGCTTCTCGTCTTCCAGCATCCTGAGCTATTAGGGATCCATAGGATGTTATTTTCCTTTTCTCCTTGTAATTGAATCAAAAATGCTGTACTTCTTTGTCTCGATTATATTGAATGAGATATTTTCCATAATGAAGTTGAATGCTTTAAAAATTTCAAAAATTGCAAATAATACCCTAAGGGTTCCTTGAAAATAAAATAAAGCATATGCATTTGCGCTTCATGCATCATTTTGCATAAGCAGGTACCTTGTTTCTGGTCTTCTTGTTCTGACTCTGTGTTCTTCATTTATTTTGAAGACAAGCTGACTCACCGGTATTATACTCGAGCCAATTCTGCAAGAGTAATGGATCAGCTAGAACAAGAGAACCGTGAACTGAAAGAAGAGGTTGCCAGACTTGGCGCTTTGATGGAGCAACTTCTTGCTTCTCAGAATCAGCCTGCTCAACCGCCTGCAACTCCTGTTCAGAGGACAGTCATCTCAGAGATTGTGGTTCCGACTGTGCCAGCCGCCAGTGCTCATTATGTGCCCAATGCTATGCCATCCGGGTTCCCTTGGGGTATGCCTCCGGGTTTCATGCCTGATATCCCTGCCCCAACTTTTGCTCATATGCCGGCATCTAGCCCGGTCCCTGTTGCTGCTCCTCCTGTCGTGCATACCATGCCGAGGGTAGACGACACCATCTATCATTCCGAGCCGTCTGAGGGCCCGGATGTTAATGAGAAGATGGACGCCATGAATGACCAATTCCTTGAGCTGAGGAAGGAAATGAAGACCCTCAGAGGTAAAGATTTGTTCGGCAAGTCTGCTGCCGAGTTGTGCCTTGTTCCCGGTGTCAAGATACCGATCAAATTCAAAGTGCCTGACTTTGAAAAATACAAAGGGAACACCTGTCCACTTGCTCACCTGGTCATGTACGCCAGGAAGATGTCAACCCAAACAGATAATGATCAGCTTCTGATCCATTATTTTCAGGACAGCCTGTCTGGCGCTGTGCTCAGATGGTATATGAGTTTGGACAGTGCTAATATCCGATCCTTCAACGATCTTGGCGAAGCCTTCGTCAAGCAGTATAAATATAATGTTGATATGGCTCCTGACCATGATCAGCTCAGGGCCATGTCCCAGAAGGAAAAGGAAACTTTCAAGGAGTACGCCCAGAGGTGGCGAGAGCTGGCTGCTCAAATTACTCCAACGTTGGAGGAGAAAGAGATGACTAAGATCTTCTTAAAGACTCTTAGCTCATTTTATTACGAGCGGATGGTAGCAAGCGCTCCCTCTGATTTCACCGAGATGGTGAACATGGGGATGCGACTTGAAGAAGGAGTCCGTGAAGGACGATTAGAAAAAGATGAGAGCTCATCTTCTAAACGGTATGGGGCGTTTAAGAAGAAGGATGGGGAGGCACATGCTGTGCAATCCCATACCAAGCCCAGAATACCCTCTGTTCAGAGGAAGCCTGCACGGCGCAACAGCAATCAGCACCAGGTGGCTCATATAGCACCTGTATTCAGAGACAGTGCTCAATACTAGCAACCTCAACATCAGCATCAGCAGCAACAACCTCAGTATCAACAACAGCGTCCATAGCAACAGGCTTATCAACCTCGTGGCAGTACAACCAACCAAGCTAACTTGAATTATGATAGGAAGAAGATCAACTTTGATCCGATTCCTATGTCATATGCAGAGCTTTATCCTTCCCTGTTGGAAAGGAAGTTGGTTTCTCCCAGAGATCCTCCTGCCGTGCCTGTAAATCCCCAATGGTGGTATAAACCAGACCAGCACTGCGTTTATCACTCCGGTGCTCCGGGTCATAATATTGAGAATTGCTATCCACTCAAGACTAAGGTTCAAGACCTTATGAGATGTGGAATTTTGAGCTTTGAAGATTCAGGCCCGAATGTCACCAAGAACCCATTGCCCGCGCATGGGAAATCTGTGAATATGGTCCAAGGGTGTCCTGGCAAGTACAAGGTCAAATATGTCAGCCATATTAGACAGTCGTTGGTTGAATTACATTGGTTGCTGTGTCAGTACAGCCACATGGAGCATGACCACGACAAGTGCCGTATTTGTTCAGTCAACCGTCTGGGTTGCAATCAGGTACGCAGAGAACTTCAAGAATTGCTGGATGAGGGTACCATTGAGATTTTGCAAAATCGCAATGTTGATGAGGATGAACCAGAGGTAAATGTGATATCTCCAGCGTTCAAATTACCCGAGCCTGTTGTTATTCGCTATGATAGCAGGAAGCCGAAGGTTTCTCCATCTTTGGTGATTAAGCCTGCAGGCCCGGTGCCTTATGTTTCAGACAAAGCCGTGCCGTTCAGATATAACCCTGTTGCTGTGCAGGATGGGGTAGAAGTGCCTTTGCCTTCGACTTCTGTAACTAATATCGCTGATGTGAGCGGGCTGACCCGTAGTGGTCGTGTGTTCTCTGCACCCCCCAAGGCTCCTGCTGTTTCTGATTCCGTTGAGCGTCCAGTTGGGACGGCTGTGAATATTCAGAATCCGGCACTTGATGTTGCCAAACCCTCTTCCTCTGTACAAAAGGCTCCTACTTCCTCTGTTGGCCCGATGGGCATTATGAATGAAGAATCTGATGAGATGCTGAAGCTCATCAAAAAGAGTGAGTACAATGTTGTAGACCAGCTTCTACAAACGCCATCCAAGATTTCTGTTCTATCTTTGCTGTTGAATTCAGAACCCCATAGGGAGGCTCTGCAGAAGGTTTTGGATCTGGCGTATGTAGATCACGACGTCACTGTTGAACAGTTCGATAGTATCGTTGCAAACATTACTGCTTGCAACACGTTGAGTTTCTGTGACGCTGATCTCCCCGAGGAGGGAAGAGACCACAACATGGCTTTACACATCTCCCTGAATTGCAAATCTGATGCCATGTCCAACGTGCTGGTGGACACTGGATCATCTTTAAATGTATTGCCAAAATCCACTCTTTCGAAGTTGTCATATCAAGGTCCTCCTATGAGGCAGAGTGGGGTTGTTGTAAAAGGCATTCGATGGGTCGCGCAAGACCGTGATTGGGGAAGTTGATCTCCCAATCAAAATTGGACCAAGCGATTTCCAAGTTACCTTCCAGGTAATGGATATCCACCCATCTTATATCTGTCTCTTAGGCAGACCATGGATTCACGAGGCTGGCGCCGTGACATCCACCCTACACCAGAAGCTGAAATTTGTGAAGAACAAGAAACTGGTTGTGGTAGGGGGAGAAAAGGCTCTCCTGGTTAGCCACTTGTCTTCTTTCTCATATATTGACGCTGAGGATGAAGTTGGAACGCCGTTCCAAGCTTTATCTATTGATGAACCAATTGAGAAGAAGTCTCCTTCATTTGCTTCCTACCGTGATGCAAAACTGGCCATTGAATGTGGTGCAGTAGCTGGTTTAGGGAAGGTGATTGAGATTGAAGACAACAAATCCCGGGCTGGCATTGGCTACTGTTCTGGGGCATTTAATGAGCATGGGTTGTTCAAGAGTGGAGGATTCATCCATGATGATCAACCTGAGGAAGAAGCTGCTGCTATTCTGGAAGAGGACGCAGAGGACTTGAACAATTTCGTCATTCCTGGTGGTGTCTGCCACAATTGGGTCGCTGTAGATGTTCCTACAGTCATTCATAGATCAGAGTAATTGTTCACTTTGTTTAAAACCCTTCTCCCATGCCAAAAGGAGAAGTGATGACATTGTTGGCAGCATTTAATACAATGATGTTTTCATTCAATTAATGCATTGTTAAATATTTGTTTTTCCATTTGTTTTCACTTTTTGCTTTTTGCATGAAATCAGTGATCACAAAAAACCCATAAAAACAAGAATAAAAGCAAACATTTTTCATCTGCATAATGATTTGCTTGTTTAAATTCTAAAGTTTTTCATTAACCAAAATCATTATGCAGGTTGATCCTAAAACCCATTGAACATAATGATCCAACACCATCTCCCAATTTTGAATCCCCTGTATTCGAGGCAGAGGAAGATGATGTTGAAGGAATTCCTGATGAGATTTCCCGTCTTCTTGAGCACGAGAAGAAGATCATTCAGCCGCACCTAGAAGATTTAGAAACAGTCAACTTGGGGTTTGAGGATTGTGTTCGTTTGGTGAAAATTGGGGCACTTCTTGAAAAGTCTGTCAAGAAGGATTTGATCAGTTTGCTACGAGAATATTCAGATATCTTTGCTTGGTCATATGAAGACATGCCGGGTCTAGATACAGATATTGTGTAACATTTCCTGCCTTTGAAGCCTGAGTGCGTGCCTGTGAAGCAGAAGCTCAGAAGAACTCATCCAGATATGGCAGTGAAGATCAAAGAGGAAGTTCAAAAGCAAATTGATGCGGGGTTTCTGGTGACTTCTACATATCCTCAATGGGTGGCCAATATTGTGCCTGTTCCTAAGAAGGACGGAAAAGTCCGTATGTGCGTTGATTACAGAGATTTGAATAAGGCTAGTCCAAAAGATATTTTTCCTCTACCACACATTGATATGTTGGTAGACAATACAGCTAAATTCAAAGTCTTTTCTTTTATGGACGGATTTTCCGGATATAATCAAATCAAAATGGCACCCGAAGATATGGAGAAGACAACATTCATCACACCTTAGGGAACATTCTGTTATCGAGTGATGCCCTTCGGTTTGAAGAACGCCGGAGCCACATATCAACGAGCTATGACTACCTTGTTTCATGATATGATGCACAAGGAGATAGAGGTCTATGTTGATAATATGATTGCTAAGTCCCGAACGGAAGTTGAGCATGTTGAGCATTTGTTGAAGCTTTTTCAGCGTCTGAGGAAGTTTAGACTTCGCCTGAATCCGAACAAATGTACATTTGGAGTCCGTTCTGGTAAGTTGTTGGGTTTTATGGTAAGCGAAAGAGGTATTGAAGTTGATCCTGCCAAGGTCAAAGCAATACAAGAGATGCCTGCACCCAAAACTGAAAAGCAAGTCCGAGGTTTTCTTGGCCGCTTAAACTATATTTCCAGATTTATATCCCACATGACTGCCACATGTGCGCCGATATTCAAGCTCCTCCGGCAAGATCAGTCTCATGATTGGACCGAGGATTGCCAGAAAGCTTTCGACAGTATCAAGGAGTATCTGTCTGAACCTCCGATTTTGTCTCCGCCTGTGGAAGGAAGACCTCTGATCATGTATTTGACCGTGCTTGAAGACTCGATGGGTTGTGTCCTCGGTCAGCAAGATGAATCAGGGAAGAAAGAATCTGCTATCTACTACCTCAGTAAGAAGTTTACTGATTGTGAGTCTCGGTACTCTATGCTTGAGAAGACGTGTTGTGCTTTGGCTTGGGCTGCTAAGCGTTTGCGCTAGTACATGATAAATCATACAACTTGGTTGATATCCCGAATGGATCCAATCAAGTATATTTTCGAGAAGCCTGCTTTAACCGGGAGGATTGCCCGTTGGCAGATGCTGTTGTCTGAGTATGATATTGAGTATCGAGCTCAGAAAGCTATCAAAGGTAGTATCTTGGCTGACCATTTAGCGCACCAGCCGATTGAAGATCATTAGTCTGTTCAGTATGACTTCCCAGACGAGGAAATTCTGTATTTGAAGATGAAAGATTGTGATGAGCCTACACTTGATGAAGGTCCGGAACCTGGTTCCAGATGGACGATGGTGTTTGATGGCGCTGTGAATCAGTACGGAAATGGTATTGGGGCAATAATTGTTACTCCTCATGGCACACATATTCCGCTTGCAACAAGGCTAACTTTCAAATGCACGAATAATATGGCTGAATACGAGGCCTGTATTATGGGACTTGAAGAATGTATTGATTTGAGAATCAAACATCTCGATGTGTATGGTGATTCGGCCCTGGTTGTCAATCAGATTAAGGGTGAATGGGAGACGAATCAGCCAGGTCTCATTCCGTATAGAGATTATGCAAGAAGGATTTCAACGTTCTTTACAGAAGTTGACTTTCATCATATTCCTCGAGAGGATAATCGGATGGCAGATGCTCTTGCTACGCTTGCTTCAATGATTGTTGTTAAGTATTGGAATGAGGTTCCTAATATTGCCGTGATGCGCTTGGATAGACCAGCTCACGTATTTTGCAGTCGAAGAAGTGAATGATGACAAGCCTTGGTATTTTGATATCAAGAATTTCCTCCAGAACCAGGTCTACCCGCCTGGGGCATCTGTGAAAGATAGGAAAACTTTGAGAAGGTTGTCAAGCAGTTTCTACCTCAGTGGTGAAGTGCTGTATAAGAGAAATTTTGACATGGTTCTGCTCAGATGCGTGGATAGACACGAAGCAAACCAATTGATGACTGAGGTCCATGAGGGTTCATTTGGTACTCATTCCAATGGACATGCCATGGCTAGAAAGATGTTAAGAGCAGGCTACTATTGGCTGACAATGGAGTCTGACTGCTGCAAATATGTGAAGAAATGCCACAAATGTCAGATTTATGCGGATAAGATTCATATTCCTCTGACACTTCTGAATGTGATTTCATCACCATGGCCTTTCTCTATGTGGGGAATCGACATGATTGGCATGATTGAGCCAAAAGCGTCCAACGGACACCGGTTTATTCTCGTAGCAATTGATTACTTCACCAAATGGGTTGAGGCCGCTTCGTATGCGAACGTGACCAGACAGGTGGTTGTGAAGTTTATCAAGAACCAGCTGATTTGCCGTTATGGTGTGCCAGATAAGATCATTACTGATAATGGATCTAATCTGAATAATAAGATGATGGAAGATTTGTACGCTGAATTCAAGATTGCACACCATAATTCCTCTCCCTACAGACCCAAGATGAATGGGGTTGTTGAAGCTGCTAATAAGAATATCAAGAAGATTATCCAGAAAATGATTGTCACGTACAAAGATTGGCATGAGATGCTGCCATTTGCTTTGCATGGATATCGTACATCTGTACGCACTTCAACAGGGGCAACCCCTTTCTCTCTTGTCTACGGCATGGAAGTTGTTCTCCCAGTAGAGGTGGAGATCCCATCAATGCGAGTCTTGATGGAAGCCAAGTTGACTGATGCTGAATGGATTCAGAGTCGCTACGACCAACTGAATCTGATTGAAGAGAAACGATTGACTGCCATGTGCCATGGTCAGTTGTATCAGCAGAGAATGAAGAAAGCATTCGATAAGAAGGTCAAGCCTCGTGTGTTCCGAGAAGGTGACCTCGTGCTCAAGAAAGTCTTGTCTTTCGTGCCCGATTCCAGGGGCAAGTGGACTCCAAACTACGAGGGTCCATATGTTGTTAAGAGAGCCTTTTTCAGGCGGAGCTTTGATGCTTACAACAATGGATGGGGAGGATTTCACTCGTCCTGTGAATTCAGATGCAGTCAAGAAATACTTTGCCTAAAAAAAAGTATATGCAAATGAAAAACAGAATAGCTCGCTAAGTTAAAAACCCGAAAGGGCGGCTTAGGCAAAAATGAGCGTCTCGGTGGAGAACCCGCAAGGGCGATCCAGGAAAAAATTAGAGACTTGAAAAAAAAAGGGTATATTTGCATCCCGCTAGATTGAGTACCTCACCCTGGGGCAATCTAGGCAAAAATTAGGGATTTGGCAAGTAACTGCATCCTGACAAGACTTTCTGTTCCACAACCGTCTTTTCGTCAGAGGGTTCTCGATTCGTCGTCGACTGAAGCTTCGCATACATCGAGATTCAAATTGGTAGAGAAAGGATCATTATGTTCAATGTAGCCCTCTTCCAATATACATCACTGGTTTCAAATTTGTATAGATCTATGGAGTCTTGCCATTTGCAGGCTACCATTCCATCAAATAAATTTGAGCTTTTTATCCAATTATTTGCACTCCTATTTGTTTCAATTCAACAAATGTTTTGCATGTTTAATTGATAAAATATCATTGTTTTAAACAAAGAATTTTTCAAATTGTTGTTTTAAACAAAGTGAATATTCACAATGATGAAAAGATACTCAGGAATCTCTCAGTGCTCTCCCAAGGGTGGCATGATTCCCAACAGGTAAGACATTGGTTCATATTCCTGGCGTTTGATTGTATCCTCTTTCTACCGCTTTGCTGTTGGGGTTGTTCCATAAGCAATGTTGTTGTTGGGGTTGTTCCCCAAGCAGAGGTGGTTGTTGAAGACTCAGTTTCTTCTCCAGCAGTAATCTCCCCAGCATGGGTGTTTTCCTTGTGGTAGATTCAGTGGTTGGTGGATTGATATCCCGGTACTCACCGCTTTCCCCCAGCATTGTCGCGAGCAGAACTGTTGATGGGGTTGTTCCCCGGTATAGTCGCGAGCAGAGATGTTGTTGAAGACTTCGCGTTCTTCTCCAGCAGTAGTCTCTCCCCAGTGCAGTCGCTAGCGGAGTTGTTGTGTCTCTCCTTAGCATGGTTGCTTTCCTTTTTTTCCAGCTTAGTCTGCAGAATGGTTGTTGTGGCAGTTTCTGCCTGTTGAAAGCTATCTCAATCCCCAGTAGGGTCGGTTGGTGGCTCTAGCATTCCAAAGATTGGAATGATTTCCTGATTACTTTTGATCCTCAGTAGAGTGGCTTATTGCAGAATCTACTTGTGTGATCCGTCGGATGTATGTTCTCCCCGAGTAGAGTGGCTTGTTGCAGGGTCTACTTGTGTGGTGCTTTTTCCTTCATTGGTTTGTTCTCCGAAAGGATAGTTAACAACTTTCCCCAGTAGAGTTGCTTGTGCAGTTAGATTCTACTCGGATGATTCTCCTGCAGTGGGTTGTCCCCCGGAGTTGTTTGGAGTTGCTTTTGCAGCAGTTCTGGGTTGTGCCATGAACTCTTGTTTCTCAGTTGATGCTGGGATCCCCTGCAGATATCCTCAGGATTCTCCTGATCCCCTACAGATTAGTCTTGGTGGCAGTTTTGCCTGTTGTGACTTTCTGTACCCTGTTTGGGTTGTTTTTGATCCATCGCTCAGAGATTTAGTGTATCCTGATCTCTTTGTATCCCCTGCAGTACCCGCAGATCTTTGCTTTACAGCATGTGGATCTCTAGCAGATTGGCTTTCCAGTTGGTTTTTCCCCTGGAAGTATAGTACCGGGCGTTTGATTCCTGGGTCTGTTTGTGTTAGATATGTCTGTTTTGTCAGCATTCATCAAACATAAATCACGCATATTCATGCATTGTTCATAAACATTCAGATATTCATGTTGCATTTTTTGCCATATATCTTTTGTTTGTTGTCTCCTGCTTTGGGTGATGTAGATCTCTTTATAGATCTTCCCAAGTAGATGTCGGGTGTTTAAATCTCTCCATATAGAGTCAGCCCATAAGCAGAAAGTGTCTGTTTTTTCTTCTGCAGTTCCCCACTGAGATCATCCTCGTGGATGACGGTTTCTTCCGTTTCCTCCCAACACATATATTGGGATGGATTTTCCTATTGAGTTATATCCTCATAGGACGTGTTTTGATTCAGTCTGTCTTTTCGGATCAATCCCGAATCGGCATTGTGTCAGCTGTTTCTTGTGCTTCCCTGTGGAAGAAATGAAGGGTTTACCCAGTAACCGGCATCAATTCATTTATCCCCAGCGGAGTTTTGTTGGGCCTCTACCCAGTAACCGGTAGTTGTAAGTCCTATGTTCTTGCTTTTTGAGGAATTGGTGGTTATATACCTTTTATTCCTCAAGCAAGAGTTGTTGGTCTTCTACCCAGTAGTCGGTAGTCGTAAATCCTATTTGCCTGCTCTCCAGCAGTTTGTGGTTTGTTACAAACCCTATTTTTGTTTCCCGTGCGGATTTGTGATTGTTTCCCATCCCCACGCGGAGTTGTTAGTTTTCTACCCCGTATTCGGTAGTTGTAAGTCCTATCTTTTTTTCCCCTAGCAGAGGTAACCTTTGTGGTTCGTTCTGGTTGATGGTGGATTCTCTGTTGTTGTGGTTTTTATCCCCAAACAGAGTTTGCGCTGCCCTGTGGAATAAGTTGAATAAGTGCTCAGTATTTTGGCCTTCATTCACCCTATCCCCAGTGGAGTTTGTGGTCTTCCACCCCGTATTCGGTAGTTATAAATCCCATGTTGTTTCGTTCTCCCCGGTGGAGTTTGTACCTTATGGTACGAGTGGATAATTGCCGGATGCTAGCAATTTATCCCCAGCAAGTTGTCTTCTGGATCATTGCCGTATGCTCGCAATGCTATCCCTTTTGAAGTTGCCAGTGGGTCTTTTCACTGTTTGCTAGTGATTTGTTCCCCGGATCATTGATTGTTTATCAATGTATCCCCAGCCAGTCCCTGTGGGTAATTGTCGGATGCTTGCAATTCATCCTCAGCAGATCGCCTTTCATTTACCCGTTTGCTCGGTAATGATTGTTGCTTCTTTGATTGGTCATCATTATATACCTAGTTTTGGTATCCCGATGCCTTTCTTTTCGGTCGATTTATCCTTTGTTAACCCAGTAACCGGTTGTGGATAATCTTCCATGCGAGTGTGTTATCCATGTTCTGACGGTAATGGATAATATACCTCATGCACTCTTCAGTCGAAGCCTTTTGTGTTTCCCTAGTCGAGTAAGATTCGTTATTCCCTTTACGGAGTCGAATATTTGTTGTTTGGATAATTGCTGGATGCTTGCAATTTATCCTCTTTGAGTTGTCTTTCGTTTACCCGGATGCTTGGTATCGATTGTCTCTCCTTTGGTTAGTCACCTATTATATACTTCGGTATCTCTGGTGCCTCTTCCTTTTGAGTATATTATTCACGGTCTGCCGGTAATGAATAATATGCCTCATGCGTTCTTTGGTTGGAGTCCTTTGTTGATCTTCCCCAGTAGAGCAAGATTCGTATTCTTCGTAGAATCGAATATCCGTCCTTTAACCAGTTTGTGTTTTGGATGATGAGTGTTTTGGCATATATACCAATCCACGTTTTCGGTAGATCACCTATTATATACTTCGGTATCCCTGGTGTTTCTTACCATGCGAGTGTATTATCTACGGTCTGCCGGTAATAGATAATATATCTCATGCGAGTATTCTATCCACGTTCTGACGGTAATGGATATTGTATCTCATGCACTCTTTGGGTTTGTGTCCCCAGTTGAGTAAGGTTCGCTTTCCTGTTATGGATTCGAACTTCCATCCTGTAAGTCGATTTGCTTTTAAGCCCTCCTTTCGGATGATGAGTATCTTGGCATATATACCAATTCACGTTTTGGTAGGTCACCTATTATATACCCCGGTATCTCTGGTGTCTCTTCCTTTTCGAGTATATTATTCACGGTCTGCCGGTAATGAATAATATGTCTCATGCACTCTTGGGTCAATCTTTTGATTGTTTTTTCCGCGGAGTAAGATTCATATTCCTTGTGGAATTGAATATCCATCCTATAAACGAGTCTGCTTTTCTAGCTTTCTTCAGGATGATGAGTGTCTTGGCATATATACCAATTCACGCTTCGGTCGGTCGCCTATTATATACCTCGGTATCCCTGGTGTTCCTTCCTTTCTGCTCCCTATTATGACCTTGGTCCCCTGTGGAGTCAGATTTGCCTGAGTTGATATACCTTTTTCAGGTCTTTCTCAGATGTTTGGATTGATTGATATCTCTCACCCTTATACCGGTCTTAGATATTCATTCTTCCTGAGTTTGTTGCCCTTATACCGGTGATATCTCATCCTTGGCTTCCCCTGGAAAGTCTTTTCTAGATTTCCCCAGCGGATTTGTGTTCCTATTCGTGTTGCTGTATTGGTGTTATCCCCAGTACGTGCATTTTGTGGGTCAGCTTGAGTCTTTCCAATGGAAGTGTTTTCCTTTGGAATTTCTCTCTTTCCCCAGTGTGAGTCCTTTCCTTCGCCAGTAAGGTCTCCAGTCTGTTTTGTTATCCCCTAAATCAAAGTCGTGTCCTGCTCACGCCTTCTTTTTCTTTTATTATCCCCATAAGAGTCTTGTTAGAGTCTCTGTTCCTGGTGAGTGTATTACTCCGATGGATCGTCTTTTCTTCTGTGTGAATCATTATTCCCCACAGAATTTGTGTCTTTTACACGCATACATTTGCATCATGAGGTCTCTTAGGGACCAAAATTTGTCTCATTACTATTATTTAAGCCCATTCTACCGCGTCGAGATGAAGATTTCTAAACTTCACTTCTCCGGGTAGAATGACCTTAAATAGGGGCATCTGTAAGACCCCAATTTTTGCCCTAAGATCCCTCATGGCATCATGTCATATCATATCATTGCCTCAAGGATCATTGTGCACCTTTGCTTGCCTCCTAGTGGGTGGGTATCTTGTGAGTGTAGTTCTTGATCACCAAGCATGTATTGCATTTGTATATCATTGCTTTTCATTTGTTTACTAACCCAAAAATACAAAAATATTGTCATCTAACCTTGTTTCTTGCAGCTGAAGCAAACTAGGTCAAACAGTCAAATCATTCGTTGAGCAATGGATGGTGGCCATTCTTGAAGAATTTGGGCACCATGATCATTCATCAAGAGTTCATATAAGTTGTGACATCATTTGGAGTCAAGATCTCAAGAGAAAGAGGCTTGAAATTCATCAGAACATGGCTCAATCAACCAAAACCCTAACAAAGTCAACTGTGGTCAACTGTGCATTTAATCAGGGATTGGAAGGTGTGAGATGGTTGGAAAGGTCTCATTCATGTCCATACAAGCCTCATATAACATGTCAAACATCATCATTGAAGGATTTGAGGTCAGACAAAAAGTTTCCCAAAATAGTAATGATCTGTAATTTTCAGCTGCCAAAAATGGAAAGTCATTCTCCTCAAAATTACATGTCCAAGCAAGCTTCAAATCAAAATTTGTCCAACATGAAAGTTGAAGATCTTGCTCTTGCCTTTCTAAAAAGTCCAAGAACACTCATTTCTCATTTATGGTTGGCAAGTTATGATCAAATCATTTTCAAGAATTTTGGGATTTCAAAGTGGCATAACTTTCGAACCATTTGGCCAATTTGGGTGATTCTTTTTTGAGCAAATCCCATTTGACATGAATTATCATAATGCATCATCACATTTCATCAAAAATCATCACATAAAAAGGTCATTTTTCAAGTGAACCAATTAATTTTTGGTGGGAAAAAAGGCCATTTTCAAAAGTATATGGAATTTTCATGCCAAACCAATTTGAATAGCTTCTAAACATGATTTATGACTTGCTGCAAGCAAAAGTTTACTGTTACATTGGTTCAAGGTGAGAAAGGGAAATTTTGCCAATTGACATAACATGAGCTTCTTGCTAATCACTTCCAATTTGGCTTAATCATGTTTAGTAGCTGGATTAACAGAAGGTATAAGAGCCTAATCATAACAGAAAATCCAGATCCACAATCACTTTTCAGATCCAAACTCAGAAATCACCAAATTCTCTCAATTTTCTTCAAAAACTTTTTCACACTTTTTTCACCATTTCCATTGAAATTCATCATCCATCGTGCTTGTTCTTGTGTGATCCATCTTCTACAGGTGCTTGTGAACATCTGTTGAGCAAAATTGTGGCAAGAACATTGGAGAATCGCAGCTGTCATCATCTTGAGCATCCATGGCAAATTGATCATTCTTGAAGCTGGAGCATAATTGAGCTACAAGATCTACTCCATTCACTTCCTAGAGCATTAACCTACTTCTGTTTCATCAATTGGAGCTGTGAATTCACCAAATCGAGCAACTGCCACTTTAAGAGGTTAGATCTCGAATTCTTTAATTGATGGAATTGTGATATGGCTTGTGTAGATCTTAGATCAAAGAGCATGTTGCAACTTGTAGTTTTGAATTTCATTAGGTTTTGAGTGAGAAATCTGGAATTGAAGGTTTGATGTCAAATTTTCCTTTGATCGATTCGTGCTGGATACTTAGAATTAGGTTGAAACATGTGGATATTGTTGATGTGCTTCATTAGACGCGTTCATTGATATATAGTTTGCCAATTTTTGTGATGATTTGTTCTTGATGATTTCTGGAATGATGAACTTGTATGAATGCTCAAGAACGCGTTCCAGATGCTTGTTTGATCCATATTTCTTGGCTTGGCTTTCAAATTCATGTTTCCCGCGGTCTCCAACCAATCACGCGTTGCCAGCCACTTAAGTGAAACGCAGCGTTTCACTTAAGTGGTTATGTATTTACAAAATTGCCACTGCAGCATTTAAATTCATTTTATGTTTTAAATGTTTATTTCATTTTTCATCATAAACTTCAAAAATTCATAAATAATTCTTGGATGATCCAAATTGTGTGGGGATTTTTGCGTCCATCTCCATTTTTCATCTAGTTTTTTATAGGTATGATAACATAAGTTGTGCACGGCTATGTTTTATTTTGGTCTAATATCTTTGTTCATGTATGTTTCTTGCATATGCTTTGCCATTCCATTCATGAAATCTTGATGCTTGCTCCAAAATGTGTGAAATTTTACATGTGCATTCTAGACTCACTCCTGGTCATTTTGATATGTGGTTTGTAATTTTTGAGTTCCTGGATTGAGAGATATAGTATGATCTTTGTAGGTGTTACATTTTATGACATACCATTCCTTGTTCCTCTTCATGATTTTATTTGCCTTACCATTTGAACTTGAATTGAGCTGGATATTTGCATGATTGATCTTATGAATGTTGATAATACATGTGAATTTTTCTGGATTTGTTGAGTGCATTTTCTATTTGTTTGATAATTTCTCCCCTGCTTGACTAATTGTTGACCATTTGTGAGACATGTTTGTATTTGATTTGTGAAATTCTGGTTATTAATTGGATGGATTTGAAATTTGGCATGTGTATTGTAGACATCTTGAGGTTTGCCATGGTTTTAGTCCCATTCATTTATCATATTTTATCTCTGTTTTATGATTGGTTGAAGTGGATGCATGTTTTGATGCCATGTATGAGCTTGTATGAACTTGTGTTGACTTTATGATTTTCATTGACTTGCTTCCCTTGGTCCAAATGAGCTGAAATTTGGTGAGATTGACATGTTATGAATGCTGTTTAAGCTTGAATTTTCTGGGAATTTATTGAAATATTTTGGTATTGGTTTGATTGTGATCATTCTGTTTTCTCCAATGTGATTCCAAAGTGCATAGTTTGACATGTTTAGCTTATGAAATGGATTTGGTGTATAGTTTTGATGTGAGACCAATTGGATGCTATTCTTGTTTGATAAATATTGATTTTGATCAATTTTCACTTGCTGTTTTGAATTTTTCACCTCCTTTTGACCCTAGGCTTATCCTAGTGGTCTTACTTCTCACATTTGAGTTGTTTTTTCAGGTTAAAGAAGCAATTGCTTTAAGGAGTTTAATTCAAGTTGATTGAGTTTGGTTTATTTGATTATCATGAACTAACTTGGTTTGTTTTGTAGGATGCTAACTCATTTGCTTTGAGTTTGTGCTTTGCACATGTGATTGATTGTGTTGACTGTTGGTTCATAACTTGTTTGTTTTGACTTTGTGATTGGGATACTGATTATATTTGATTGATTTCAGGTACCATAGTCGCTTTAGTTCCTTTGATAACTTGCTATTGCTTTTCTTTGCTTAAGCATTGAGGTAAACTCTCTTGTCTCCATGTAGTCTGGAAGACCTGGCTTGTTATTTAGCCAGGCAACTGTCTGAAGTCCTCCTTAAGAGGCAATGTTTGTGATTGTTTAACTTTGTCCCCAAGCAGGTAAAGACCTCATGTGAGGCAATTGGTAGACAAAAGAGATATGTAGCCTATCTCCTACTATTCTGTGAGTCACTCACCTTGCTCACACCACATGTGTTGATGCATAGTGAGTAAAAAATTCAAGATCTATCGAGTCCTTAATTTGTGGAGAGAGTTCCATCTTTCTGAACTCCCACACCTTCTGATATTCAATGCTCTCCCTGACCAGGGATAAGAGTGATGAGGCACACCCCTCATATCCTTTCATCTGCTTCACCTTGGCTCTCAATGTCAAGGTTAAGAGCACCATTTACCCTATTCCAGTTGACTTTTAAGTCTAACCCTTTGATTGAGCCTAATTGTTTGGTTATAGTGAGTGCTAAATGAATTTGTTTAATTGATTGATTGTTGCATTTGTACATGTTTGCTTGCTTACCCTTGTGCACTTATCATCATTGATTGTTCATTATTGCATGATCATCATTGCATATCTTTGTGATCCATGTTTGAGTTTACCCATTGAGGACAACTGTAAGTCCACTCATTGGCCATTGTTCCTATGATTTGGAAGGGATAGAGTGCAAGACCATTTCACTTGGTCACTCATGTCCATTGCTTATTGCATTGTTTGTTTGTTGTATGTGAGGATGCAATTGTAAGACCATGTTGTTGGCATTTGTACTCCCATGATCATCCTTTGGAGGTTGGTATAAGTCCAGATAGATTGGCATCTGACATCCAAGTTTTGTTCTACTTTAGGAGATTGGTGTAAATCCATTTATTGGTATCCGATGTCCGCTTTTGCTTTGTGAGATTGGTATAAGACCATTATTGGCATCCGGTATCATTGTTTTGTTTTAGGAGATTGGTGTAAATCCATTTATTGGTATCCGATATCCGCTTTTGCTTTGTGAGATTGGTATAAGTCCATTGATGGCATCCGGTATCATTGTTCTGTTTTAGGAGATTGGTGTAAATCCATTTATTGGTATCCGATATCCGCTTTTGTGTGTGAGATTGGTATAACTCCATTGATGGCATCCGGTATCACCTTGCATTTGTTTTGCTTACTTGCTTTGTTGCCTATTCCTAAGGACACACTTGAATCATCTTCTATATGATCTCAAGAGGTGAACCTTTCTAAGAAGTTTTACATTCCATCATCCATACCCTCTTTGTCCTAAACCTTTTCACACCTGACTTTCAAAAACTTTGACTTGTTGTGCAAACATCTTCATGTCTTTTCAAATTAGAAACCTGGACCCTAAGTCCTTGATTTTTCAAACTTCACTTTTCATAACACTTCTTTGAATCAATTTTAATCATACCTTGACCATATTTTGTGAATAATCATAATCAATTAACTTCACACATTCAATTGTTTTGTGGCTTCGTCCATTGTTAATATGTTTTCATGCATTAGCCTTAGGTTTCAATTACCATAGTGGTTGATGTAAATCCTACCTTATCCTTAGTGAGTTGATTGTAAGTCTTCCATGCTTATTATAGGGTTAACCCCTCACTAGTATGTTGAAGTCGTCCTCGCATGGTGGATTGTTGATTCGGGTTGAGTTTTCTCCCATTGGTAATGAAAAGCCTTAATGCTTGCGTTTTAAAATGAACTCACTAATTTTTGGAAATCTTTTAGCCGAACTACGGCGTTTTGATCCTTACCTTTGATGGAAGGTACGTAGGCAACGGGTTCATCCGTTCAAACACAAAAATAATTAACTTGTACATTCTTTTCTCATCATCCCATTCATGTTTGCACAATATGTCAAAACAAATAAACATTTTTATACAACAAGTGTGAAAAGGGCTCCCTAGGAGTACCTAGGACGTGATGGGTGCCTAACACCTTCCCATTGCGTAATTTACCCCTTACCCAGATTCTCTGATCTTTTCATTAGTTTTCTACGTGTAAAACTTCTTAGGTTTTTGTTCGCTTTTTAACCAGTTCTTAGGATAAATAAAAGTGCGGTGGTGACTCGATTCATTGTATACTTTGCTTATGGTTTAATCAATAAATCATATAGCGACGAATACACCGCTACAAGACCACATCAGTAAAATTCGAGGCGTTGCAACCCACCAGACGCTCCAAATAAGATCCAGGCAGTGTGTTCATAAACATGTTGGCCATCTCTTTTTCCAACATCGGAGGCTGAACACGGGAAGCCAACTCTCTCCAGCGTTGAGCATACTCTTTAAAGCACTCATTGCTCTTGAGAGACAGATTCTGGAGCTGAGTTCTGTCAGGTGCCATATCCGCATTGTACTGATATTGCTTCACAAAGGCCTTAGCCAAGTCTCTCCAGCAGTGAATATGGGCTCTGTCCAGCCTCATATACCACTCCAAGGATGCCCTAGCTAGGCTGTCCTGGAAGAAGTACACGAGCAGCTTCTCATCATCAGAATACGCAATAATCTTGCGGAAGTAAGCTTGTACATGAGTCTTCGGGAAAGAGTTGCCATTGTACTTATCAAACATGGGAACTTTGAATTTTGGAGGAACTCTCACACCTGGGACCAGCCCCAAGTCAGCAACATCCACACCAAGAGCATTTTGCCCTTCCACAGCTTTCAACCTCTCTTCCAGTCTCCGAAACATAGGGTCCATACCATGGCCCATGCTAAAGTCCTCCTGAAGCAGGGGGAATTGATCCTCCTGATCATCATGGATGGGTTGTTGACCAAGGTTGCCATGTGGGATTGGGATAGGCCTCGGTCCATTGGGTCCATTAGCCTCTCCATTGGGTCCATTGCGGTGGTACCTGTTATACAAGACATGCTAATGAATATGCAAATGCAATGACATGTTTATCAATTTCAAAGGGTATTCTACCCCTTGATTCCAGTCTCACATTAGATAAACAATGTAAGAAAACCCCGACTAGAATCAAGAAGAAGAAATAAACCCCTAGGAATAGATAAACATGATGCATGCAATGCTTATGATTTAATTTTTATATCAGAGGAACTTTAGAGTCTTATTTGCAAATTTTGGAAATATTAAACGTTTATCACATACAGAAATATCACGTCAATTAATATTTGGAAATGTTTTTACGCCAAAGAAGTACAGTCTTGGTAACCAAATACAATACAAGGGAGAAGGAAAATGAACATCCTATGGATCCCTAGAAGCAATTGTCCAAAGCCCTCGAGACTGGAAGATTAACTGCACGAAGCCTCTTCATCTCCGTCTCATAGGCTGCCTCCATATCTGCCTTCTCTTTGGCGAGTCGATCATACTTCCTCTTCCAAAACTTGGAAGACTGAGGAAGTAGAGAAGTCAATGCGTCATCAGGATCATCAATAACCTGGTGCTCGAGGAACTCTATCAAAGCATCCTTCTCTCTGATCTGTTGAAGCAACTCCTCTCATTCACGGATCCAAGCACGCGAACGGTCTTCGTCTCTCAACTCCTCTACTCCTTGGCTAGGGAGGGTTGAAGGCCCAACCACAACCAAAGGTGTGGTTCTTGGATACTCATAAGGCATGAGGTACTCGGAAGCTCTCCTCCTAACCCAAGAGGTATAGGGTTCCAAAGCGATACAGTTCTTCGGACCTAGCTCCTTCCTTCCTTTCTTATGGATCTTGCGCCAAGTGCGGACCATCCTGCCCTTCAAGCCTTGGGGATATTTACCCTTCTGAAAGAACACACCCTCTAATAGAATGTTATTGGGTTTATCCTTTAGGGGGAACCCAAGCTGACGACGTGCCAAAATAGGGTTTTAGTTAATTCTACCGCATGTACCAAGAAGAGGTACATTGGAGAATTCACCACAAGAGTCGATAATCTGCACACCATCATATACACGGTTGTACCAAAAGATATCATCATTAGTGAGAGACATAAGTCTCGTGGACCACCGTAGACATCCTTTGTTCTCCTTGAAGGCGAGCGTCTGAGGCAAGTGCGAAATAAACCACTTGTACAACAGAGGCAAACAGCACACAATGGTACCACCGCCCTTTGCATTCCTCATATGCAAAGAGAAATAAGTGTCACCCAACAGAGTAGGAACGGGATTAAGAGTAGAGAAAATCCTAATGGCGTTCACATCCACAAACTTGTCGATGTTGGGAATAACACTAGCCCATAGATGAGAAGTACAAATATGGCCTCAAAGGCGTCCTCACTCATGGCCTTCCCAAACATAGTAGCTTGATCAATGAGGAAATCAGACGGGAGACCTTGAATTCCACCTTTGGTAGTCATATGAGCACCAATAATAGATTCATCTATACGCAACAGATCAGCAATCTCTTGAGAAGAAGGAACTCTCTCCAAGCCACTGAACGACAATTGGTCTAGGATAGGTATGCCCACAAGATAGGCATACTCCTCAAGCGTGGGTAAAAGCTGGAAATCCGAAAAAGTGAAACAACGGTACAAGGGATCATAGAACTGCACCAATACACTAATCAGACCTTCATCCACTTGAGTAGCAAGAATAGACAGAAGCTTCCCATGACGAGCCTTGAACTCCAAGGGATCTAATACATAGCATGTCAAACTCCTTAACTATTTCAAGTCGGGTTGTATGAAACTGTACTTCTTTGTATTCCTTCTTTGTCTATCCATGTCTGAAAATTTGCAAATAGACCTCTTAAGTTCCTTGAAAGTTTTCTCATTGTTTGATGATATGGATGTATATGAATGCATGAATGCATGGATGCAACAATCACATTCAAGGATCAAGCAAAGCACACCACACAAAGGTCATGGGATGGATCAAGTCATCCTTAATATCAATCATCCATTTTCGTGGATTATGGTTTACACCTTATCAACACCCAAGTTCCATTGATATTAAGGATATACAAGAACGGATCAACCACGAATCAAGGGTTTGTTGCGAGTCGCGAGCATGGAGTCTTGGTTAAGAACCACCCAAAGGGAGTGTGCTATGGTTAAACCTGACAATCATGTTCTACAAGAGGTTCCCATAGTCATCATCCCATCTTTCGGATATTATCAGATAAACAACTACTCGTATTCCAAAAATATTCTCAAGAAAG
This sequence comes from Lathyrus oleraceus, assembly GCF_024323335.1. Taxonomy (NCBI): domain Eukaryota; kingdom Viridiplantae; phylum Streptophyta; class Magnoliopsida; order Fabales; family Fabaceae; genus Lathyrus; species Lathyrus oleraceus. The sequence goes on from NC_066584.1 coordinate 134,863,542, forward strand.
ACTCTTATGAGTGTAGTATCGCGTAACAATCGTATCAAATCTTACACTTGAACGATCTTCGCACTACGTCCTAAAAATAGGCCAAGATGGGCGTGGTAAACTAAGGTCCTTGGCTTCTAAGGCATATATTGGAAAGAGTAATGCCTAACCACGACTACTCGTGTGACATTATTGATCCCAACATAACCTCCACCAAGTGAATGGGCTTGCAAGTCAACTTGCTAAGGAATAACTCCACACAAGTCAACAAGACTATGCCATTCTCCTATCCTAAGTACACTCGAGTTTGGGTATAGAACTCATCTCACGAAGATCACCAAGCATACAAGGAATTAATATTCAAACAATTCAATCATTATATACAATACAATAATCCCAAATTGCACAAAAATACGTCACAAAGCAATATACCATACAATACAACAAATATGAAAAGTAGGCAAAACCCACTAGGCAAATGATAGTCCCCAACAGAGTCGCCACTTTTCTGTAGTGGGGTATTCGTTACCATTAGAGATATTGACTAAATCCAAGGTAAACCATACAAGTCGAGTCGCCACCGCACTTCTATTTATCCAAAGGAATGGTTAGAAAGCGAACAAAAACCTAAAAGTTTTACAAACAAAACTAGTAAAAGAAACAGAGATCTGGGTAAGGGGGTTGGTTATGCAATGGAAAGGTTTTAAGCATCCAAAACATCCTAGGTACTCCTAGGGAGCCCTTTTCATAAGTGTTGTTGTAGTCTAAAGGGTGTAGGTATATCTAAAGTACTATTTACTAAAAGGAAGGTTAAAAGAAAATGACTCGCAAGGATGTCGCATCCACTGCCTACGTATCTCATCTGAATATGAGAATCAGAGTCTTCGTAGCTCGGCTACCTATGGGTTAAATAGAAGTGTGCTCGGTAAGACGTCGCGTCTTATGCCTACGTATCTCATCTGGAATGAGAATCAGAGCAAAACGTAGTTCGGCTAACTAGGGGAACAAGGGTCTCGATTGCAACTAGGGCAAGAGAAAGGGAAGGTCTCGATCGCAACGAGGGCGAGAGAAAAGAATCGCAACAAGGGTGAAAACAAGCAAGGATTAGTTGTTAGTCGTCAGTCAAACTCGACAAGACATCGCATCTCGTGCCTACGTATCTCATCTGAACATGAGAATCAGAGTTGTCGTAGTTCGCCTAACTAGGGGTTAAGGATTGCCATCTGAACATGGACTTACAAAAGAGGACACCAGCTGTGTCAAAGGAGGGTGGGCAGTGTGTTCAACGTCCTAGCCGTAGGTGTCGCAGCTCGCTGAATCGAGTCTTAGGCAGTTACCTCTTTGCAATAGAATGGACTGACATGCCACAAGATCGGAGACGTACGGAAGGTCTAAAAGTGGGGAAGCTCTGCTCTAGAGTTGTCATGCAATATGGACCTATGTGTTAGGATTTACAAAGGGGAACATCTACCTAATGTTAACATGCAAAGAATAAGGGAATTCTACCTATGTTATCATACAAAGGGTTCTACCTAATGGGTGTTACCTAAACGGAAAAAGAGTCGACGGATGGAGCGCGGAGAGGAGTTACGGATAAGGGTAGATGGCGATACCGGAGGCAATCAACTTACAGGTAGATAGCGATGCCTAAGGCAATCGACTTACAAGAGGATGGATGAATGCGTGCTGGTTCTATTAAGTTTTGAAAATGATTACTCGATGTTGGATCGAGCTTTTGATCTTATTTTAAAATGGTTATCGGATGTTCGTTTTAATTCTTGTATTAACAGGTGACTAAAGAAATAAAGAAATAAATATTATACACTTTATGGGAGAGGGGTACATTTGTTATGAATGGGGATTGTTCATGGCAAACAAACCATAAAAATATATGCCTCATACATCATACAAGTAGGCAACAATTATCAATCAGATCGGATAAATAAACAATATATAATCAAACCAAAGAATCAAATAATGGAGCATTTAAACAATTCATGGGAGTATGAACATATTAAATAATTAAGCAATAGAAAGCATGAATGAGAGAAACAAGTATAAAAGATAACAGATGAATCAAACAGATGAAAATATGCACACGAAGGGTCCATTGAATAATTTAATCAGGAAATGAGGTAAGGACCAAATAAAATCAAGGTAAAAGGCCTCTAATACATGGCATATGAGATGAACGAGGGAGGATCAAAAGATCTCTTCAATTGCCATAAGCAATCCCTAAGTCAAACATCGATCATAAAGAAGTCAACTGAAAATTCAAGTCAACTTAAAAAATAACAAATAAATAGCAAATTAATCAAGAAAATTATGAAAAATTAAACTAAATAAGTTGGGGTCAAACCAAACTTGGCACGTGAATTAATTAAAACAAAACATAGGTCAAACCAAAAGTCAATTAATAAGACTATGTTAGAAATAAATCAAGAATAAATAGTAAATTAATCAAGAAAATTATGAAAAATTAAACTGAATAAGGTGAGGTCATGATATCATCATCCCCCAAAAATATTTTTAAAATAATGAAAATTGGCACGTGAATTAATTAAAACGAAATATAGGTCAAACCAAAAGTCAATTAATAAGACTAGGTTAGAAATAAATCAAGAATAAATAGTAAATTAATCAAGAAAATTATGTAAAATTAAACTAAATAAGGTGGGGTCAGGAAATCATCATCCCCCAAAAATATTTTAAAAATAATTAAAATTGGTATGTGAATTAATTAAAATAAAACAGAAGTCGAATTAAAAGTCCACCAACCAAACCAGGTCAAAAATAAATCCATAATAAATTGAAAATGTGAAATAAAATTCCAAGAAAAGGTCAGGTTGATCATGAGATAGTGGTCAACCTTCATCTCAAAAATCAAATGCTAACAATAATTTTAAGTCATAAAAATAAAATCAATAAAAAAAAGTGTGTTAAAATGGACCATTTAGAATAAATAATTAAAATAAAATATTAATATTAAAAAAATACGAAAATAAAAATTATTAAAAATTAAATAAAACGTTAATAAAAGTGAAAAATATTTTTGGGTAATTTTATGGATGAAGAAAATATTTTAAATAAGAAAAAGAAATATGAAAATGGAAGGATTAATGGTGATGAACATGGTAAGCAAGCGTAGATATATCAAAACATGGCCATGGAAGAGATGATTACCTGATGGAAAATAGAAGTGGAATGGAATATGATATGTGATGAAGCTTTGCCTCCTCTCCACGAAATTCCAATGCTCCTTTAGGGTTAGGGTTTCAGCTTCTTAAATAGGGTGGATTAGGTGTTCTCATGGGCTTTTTAATAAGTGATTTATCCATAAGAATAAAAGTGTGAAATGAGGTGTAAAATGTTGTTATTTTGGGCCAAAATTAAGTGAATGGATGTCCTATGCATGGCCAAAAAAGGTAAAAAAAATGTGACTGGTTTGTGCAGCATGCTTAGAAAATCTGTTTGGGCCAGCCAGGTCCAAAATCTGCCTAGAAAATCAAGTCATGGTGCCCACTTTAAATGAATGTATCTCTCAAACCATGGATCCAAATGAGATGATTCCAAAAGAATATGAAATAGGACATGGCAAGGTACAATTGTTGTGAAGAAAGTATTTTCAAATAATACCTTGAAGTGCAAGAAAACTGGCCAAGAAGTCTTGACAAATTTTGAAGATTTTGGACTTAGAAATTTTTCTAAGTGTCCTAAAAAAATGTCTCACTTTGACTAAGAATAACTTTCTCAATTCTAATCCAAATGGAGCAAACTTTATATATCTAGAAAGCTTGGAACAAGAGGAACAACTTTCATGTTGGAGAAATTTTCAAATGGAAACTTTATATTGATGCAAAATGGGCTTAAAGTGAGTGCAACGATCATGAAAACTTGCCCTAAATGGAAAGTCAACCATTTCCAAATTAAGTAACTTTTCCAATTCCTGATTAAATGATGAATCCATGATCCAACCTTGATCAAATTTCACATGTAGGATCCCCTAGGCATGGATTTTGAGATTCCACTCTCAAAATGTCAGGAGTTGACTTTTCTAGCCCCACAGTTGACTTTTCCCAAACTGTCTGATTCCCGATTCCATTGATCAATTGAAGCACTTCTAGCTCAAATAAAGAGCTGATTTTTTGTATGTAGACCCTTGTAGACATATGGAGGGCCACGGAAAAGAGTTTCACCCAAAGAATCAGAAATAAACTGATTTTATACCAAACCCTAGTTTTAGGGAAAAATGATCAAGAACTGATTGCACTGATTGCCAATGGATCTTTCTGAGATAATTGTGAATCTTCCTAGGCCAAGATGCCTCTCTAATCATGACATGGATGAGCTCCTCTACTTCCAACCAAACATTGCCTGTTGCAGGTAGCCATGAAACCCTAATTTCCTAATTAAGTCCATATGAACACTCTGATAGCTCTGAATCTTTCACTGATGAACTAGGGACCATAATTAGATACTTGGACCCCCCTGAGACCCTTGAGACTTGTATACTTAGAAAATGAAGTCCAATTCTCAATCTTGCTTTGTGTGGGCTCCTTCTGTTAAGGAGTGATCGATCAAAACCTGATCTCCATGTCACTAATGTAGTATGCAATGAGTATGACCTGATATGATGCTAATGAAGTGTAAAACATAATCCCATGCTTCCAGGAAAAATGAAGAGTAAATTTTGGGGTATTACAGCACTGTTTGAGCAGCGTGAATTATCGAGGATATTGCCCTCCATCCTAAGCATTGGGGGCCTGAGGTGCCCCTGTCTGTGCATGCTGGAGTGCAGGGCAGGTCAGCATGGGCATGGAGGTTGCCCCAGGATAACCAAGTGGAAAGGTCGGGACTTGACTTGCGCTCACAGCTTTAGCGGTCTGAGCGGGAATCTGAAAATGGAGGTGCGGGCCTCGATAGTCATCTTCAGCGTCAGGAATGTCGTCAGGAACCTGACCTTGGTTGTTCTCCGGATCAACGACATTGATCGTAGGAGTTTGGACAGTGGGAACACCCCAAGGGAAACCAGGGTTTCCGGCAGCAGCAGCAGCAGAGAGAGTCGAATGAGGGAATAAGGCCCCCCCATGAGCAGCAAAATATGGGGGCATCCCCCACGGGTAGGCAACAACAAGCCTAGCAGAGTCAACGGGGATCATCTGACGGTACCTAGTGTTCGGTACCACAGTTTTCGTCGGAGTCTCGACGGTAGTGCCAGCAGCAGCAGTAGGATTGGTCACCCCAGCAACATGGGTGACGTTGGCAGCAGTAGAGGCATGGGTCCTCTGAGATTGGAGAATCTCCAAGATGGTCTCCATGTTTCCCCTGAAGAGGTTCATCGCCTTGAACCTGGGAAAGGGACTTGCGAACAATAGCATTGTCGGCTTCATATTCGGCCATGATCTTTAACTTGTTAGAGCAGTGTAGTATTGATGACGATTCGTCGTTGTTGCTGTGGAAAAACGGCGAGAGTAAGCATTTTGTTTTCTGGAGGCTTTTGACAAATAAATGCGTGGATGTATGTATGTATGCGAAAAGATTGATGTGTACATTTATTTTTCATTCATTTATTTTTTGTAAAGGAAAACAGTTCCAAGGAATCCGAGAGTTAGTTTATTTAACACAAGTGGATACAAAGCATAAAGAGAGACGGTTTATGAAGCCAATAACCGAGAAACTCTTTTATTCAAAATCAGAATACAAGTACATATCAAGGAACTGCCAATTGGGCTAACAGAGTGTCAACATTGGTCCTATCAGACCTCAACCTAGTGAATTACAAGTCAAACTTAAAGAGCAGTAACTAGAAACATCTTAATAACAACTCTTCGGAATAAGTTTGAGACTTTGGTGATAGACATGTGCCCCATTTCCCCAATATCGCACTCCCTTCAGGTGGTAAGTCATGATCTAGTTCGCTTGGAACGCCGCTCATAACTGTCTTCTCTCGGTTGGGGAGATCTTCAGGATGCCTATTCACTTGTGTGTTGGTGTCTTCCAGGTTCTTATGTGATTTCCCTTTTAGCTCTCGAATCTCTTCTAGTCTCTAGTTTAGCTCGTACTGATTCTGGCGAAGGGTGACTTCTAGCTGCTTGGTGCGACTTTTCTCATCCTCTACCTTTTTCTTGCAAGCTTCTAGAAGACTTTGGAGTTTCTTGGTTTGTCCCATGTGTTCAAGTTCCGCTTTGCTAGCTCGGTACTGCGTTTTGGCTAATTGCTTCTTTTTGGCTGTCAAACTGGCATAAATCCCTTTGAGTGTGTCACCCACTTTGAGTCTTTTGAATACCTCTATTTTCACCTCATCATCTGCTTGACGAACTCTATCTCTCTTCTGATTCAGATTTAACTTCAAGGTTTCTTTCTCTAAAGAGATCTTACTAAGCCTAGATTTGAGATCAACATTCTATTTCTCTAGCCTCTTGATAACCTTCTTCAATTCATCGACTTCAGAATTTTGATGGTTCACTGTTTCAAGAGGCTTGACGTTTATGGATGGTTCGGGCGGAAACGACAACAAAATCTCACTGACTCTGTCTGTGACCCATCTGGTATAAGCTTCCTTGGCGATGCAATTCTTCTTACCCATCTCTGCTCTTCCTTAAGGACAAATTGGTCCCCAAGCCTTGACAATCTTCTTGATCAATTTTGGCTCTTCGGCCCCTTCATATGAGACAAAACCTTCTACGCTCTTGAGATCAGGCTTGTCCGCCATAGGGTATCCCAGTTGTCGTAATGCTAACCTCGGGTTATAGTTGATTCCTCCTTTTGTACCAAGAAGAGGTACATTAGGAAAATCCCCACAGTTGAGGATAAGCTTGACACTGTCGTAGACTCGAGAATACCAAGAAATGTCTTTGGCGTTTAAGGACATGATCTGCTGGGACCACTTCAAGTTGTCATTGTCCTCAACAAAAGAGCCTTTGCTGGGTAGATGCGAAATAAACCATCTATACATCAAAGGGGTACAACAGACGATAGTTCATTTCTTCTTCTGATTTCTCATTGTTGGTGTAAGCCCTAGAGGCCAATACTTTTGGTACTTGTATCGAATTATTTATTAACAATAAAAGGATTTTTCTTTATTATGTTTGTTTAATAAAGTCCCTAGAATAACTAGTCCGTTTAATGTATCAAGTGTGACTTAATCATGAGATCCCATTAAACATAAGGACAATATTCTTAAAGTATCCGTAGCCTAGCTTTATTGTGAAGTGGGATAATGAAGCTAGCGGAAATATACCCAAACGTATCACACGCTCGAACATACAACAGAGTCTCCATTGAACTTTATTTATCCCTAAAGGGAAGGGAAAACATCGATAAAACCCGGGGGAAAGAGATATATTGGGTAAGGAAGTCGGTTATGCAAGGGGAAAGTATTAGCACCCCAAACATCCATGGTACTCCATGGGAACCATTTGGATTGTTCTCGCTCAAAAAGGTGTGATATCTAAAGATTACTCGCAAAAGATGGAAAAAAGAAAACAAATAGATAGAGTGATCGGTGAGGATTAGGGCCCTCATGCCTACGTATCCTCATAATGCAATGAGGAATTCAGAGCTCCGTAGTTCAAAGAACTAGAGGCGAGAGATGGAAAGAAGTGTGATAGAAATATGGTCTGAATCAAAGAATTATGTTATTTGAACTCCAAAAAGGGTGAAAACATGAACTCAAGAGTAAACAAGTATGAACCAACAAGTGAGGGCCTACAACACTTGTATCACTATATTGGAACAACCAAAAAAGAGAGGAATTAGGTGTTTGGGTTAAGGGCTAAACAACTCTTGGTTTACAAGGAGGTACCAAGTGGAGCACAAAGGTATAATGTATTTGGCACAAAGATAAGGGTGTATCACATGGAGTGAATGAAGGTAGAAAACAAATGCATCATGGGATGAACGAAATGAAGCGACCGAAGTCACAGAATAGAGTATATGGTGATAAGTGACTGAAGAGGTATTGTTTGAAATCGAAAGGTGAAAGTGTATTGGAATCCATAAGAGAAATGAGATTTCTACCATAGAGGAAACAACTCTGATCGGGACAGGGTGTTAGCTAAAAAGGAAGGAATTAAGTGTTTGGGGTTGTTTTCCCAAACAACTCTAGGTAGAAAGACGGACTACATTAGGTGTCCTAAAAGGATGTATATGGAATCCTAAAGAAAGTGTATTTCGATGTCAAAAGAACAATATGTCACTGGATGGACGATTTATGATCGAAGGCAGGTAATGGATCATGAAAGATATGAATGGTGCCAAAAGGCAGAAGAGGAATAATTAAAAATATGCTCGCCAAGTATTCACATCCTCGTGCCTACGTATTCTCATTGTGCAATGAGAAATTAAGAGCAATCGTAGTTCGAAACTATGAGAATAGAGAGAAAGAGATATTTGTCTAAGAAACAGGGACTCACAAGACAAACCCATCTTCAAGGAAGGATTGCAGTACTGGAGTGCAAGGAGTAGTGTATCACTTGCCGGGGAATCAATAATTCGAGATCAAATAAGGATAGTAGCTTGGATCCAAGAAAGATAGACTCTTAATCAAAGGGCAAGGTAGGCATTTACCAATACGTGGACTAGCAGGCCACCACTATAAGGTAAAGCCAAAAAGAAAGACTGAATTAAGTGTTTGAGGTTGTTTTCCCAAACAACTCTAGGATGAAGAGATGGACTGTCATTAGGACGTCCCAAAAGGATAGACAAGGAGTCCAATGAGAAGTATGATTGATCTCAAAAAGATGGTATTGATAGAATGGATGAAGAATGATTGATTAATAAATAGGGTAGCTTGCAAAGAATTGGGTTCTCCTCTCTACGTATCCTTATAGTGCAATAAGGAAATTAGAGCTTTCGTAGTTCAGCCCACTAGGGCTGAAAAGAAATTGATTGGAGGCAAGAAGAAATGGATGATTGAGAATTGAATAGAATGAAGAATGGATAGACTTGATAGTTACTGGATGAGAATCACACCAAAGTCCATGGGTAAAGATGGATACGATAAGCAACGAGCCAAACGTCTCGCACCCAAAGATATCCAGAATGAATGTAGGAAAGCTCTAGTCTCATTCCTTCTTTACCACTTGAGGCTCGTGGCATGTAACTCTCGTCTTAAACTTCAAGTAGAGAAAAAAAAGTCTTTGTAGTTGTTTCTTGCATTGATGATGATGAAGACCTTATCAATCGCTTGACTTGAATTGCACTAAAGTCTATGAATGGAGGTGAATACGATGAGCGATGGGCCATACGTCCCATACCCAAAGATACTCATAATGGGGGTAGGAATACTCCAGTCCCACTCCTTTTCCATTACTTAAGGCTCGTATCGTACAACTTGATTCGGGATTGATAAGTTATTGATTGTAGTCTTTGCTTTGTTGTTTTTTCTTTGTGAAGATAGACTTGTCAATTGCACGATTAGAATTGTGCTAAAGTCTATGAATAGAGGTGAATATGATGAGCGCTGGGTCATACGTCCCATACCAAAAGATATCTAGAATGGGGGTAGGAATACTCCAGTCTCACTCCTTCTCCATTACTTAAGGCTCATGTCACACTCTTCTAACTTTGATTTAACAAGTGTTGAAGATGCCACCTTTGACGTGCTTGAATAATCCGCTGCTTGGTATGATTGAGGATGCCTTGAATTAAGATCTTGTCTTGAGGCCTTGAGCTCCACAACTTGGAAGAAAAGTCTTATTAAGTGACCAAGGGTCTTTTGGTCACTCAATTTGGACTGTGGGATTATACAAGTTCAAAGGATTTAATTAATCAAAATTGCTTTTGATCAATTTAACCATGGGTTTTATTTTGTTTTTGGGGAATTAGGTTTGGATCTAATCAAGGTTAGTAATTGTTAGAAACTACCCTAAGGGATCATGCATTGAAAGTTAAATTCTAAGTTAGAAGTCCTAAGGGAGCATGTACATATTGGTCAAAATATTGATTAAAAGGCCTATGTATAAGTCCCAAAATTGCAAGGAAATGAGTAAATTCTATGTCACATTCTACTCCTAAAGGGATCATGCCATTCTAACACAAAAATACCAAAATAAACCCATAAGGGCAAAATGGTCAATTGCAAAAATATATCAAATTCTATGGTCAAAAATTGGTCCTACCCTAATGTTGATCTCAACCTAATATTGAGAATCATCATGATTCTAAATTCAGTCAAGCATAAATTGTTCCTAATTAGGAAATTCTAACTAAAACCCTAATTAAATTTCTAATTAAAATTCTAGTTAATATCCTAATTAAATTCTAATGTCCTAATGACCAAAATTTAAAATCTAAATCTAACAATTATCCTAATTAAACTGATAATACTAATTAACCTAATTAAAAAATAAAGAAAGCAAATAAAATTGGAAAAAGGGGGTGTAAATGTCAAATGGGTGGTGTGAATTAACTTCAGGTTAATGGGCTGCTAGTTGAGCCCATTACTGATTTTTGTACAGCCAGCAAAATCCAAAAACAGGGGGTGTGTGCAGCGAAACTGGAAATGGGCCGCTTGAGCCCAACGCTACAACTTAATCCTTTCCAAGGGGGGTACGCTCTGAAATCATGCGGTGAACTAGCAAAATTGCCAATGGGCCTAACGAAGCCCAAATCCATTTTATTTTGTAAACCTTTGGGGGGTGCGCTAGTAGTGTAAGTGTATAGAGAGTAAAATACCATGGGCCTTATTGATTGAGCCCAATCCTCACCTCTGTTGACTTGTCCAAGTCAACAAAGTTCAAACTCACAATCTAACATGCATTCAATTCATCGTCTCCGCCTTGGTTCGCTGCACCGACGTCTATCACCGGTGCCGGTGTTAGCTTATGGTCCTAATTCTTACCTCAATCGAAACACCAAGTTAGGCTGAACATGAAAATGGACATGCATTGGGGAAACGCTCCTCGCACTGGCCAAATCGCACCTCTAAAGGGAAGAACCTTAACATCTACAAGCTAAATTAAACAGCATATGGCCCAAACCGAACCTCACAACCATGGGGCTTCTACTCCCTCTTCAAGATACTACCAATTGGTGAGCTCAAAGCAAGAAAATGCAACTGAATCGGAAATGACATACTAGAGAAGACGATCAGAACAATTCGTCGGTGAGTTATCTGACCTTGATTCCTTCTTCTTCTCCTCGCTTCGTCTCTTTCTTCTTCTTCTAGCTTAGAACAGTGGAAAGTATGAATGTTGTGGCTTAACTCAAGAGAAATTGAAGCTTCAATGGCTTTTTGAGAGAGAAATAGAGCTCTGGTGAGGGTGAGGGAAGAGATTGCAGAGAGTGTTTGCACAAAATCACATAAGGTTTCCAAGGTTCTGAAAATGAGAACCATGAATTGCTTAAATAGGGCTTAGATTTGGAGTTAGATTAGGCTTGGGATGAGGTTAGGAGTTAGTTGAGGATGGCTTGGAGTTAGTTAGGGATGACTCACTGAGTTGACATCAAACTCAGTTAGTTAATGAGTGATGAACTCAGTTAGTTAAGTTGGTTTTAGTTGGTTAATGAATGAATGAAAAAGAATTTTGACTGGCTGTTGTAGGTGGCTTTTAAGTGGAACAGGTTTATTGGTTTAAGTGATGACCTGTTGAACAAGTTTTTCTTCTTAATACCAACTTGGTCAATGAATTGAATTTTGTGAATGAGTTTGGTGAAGTGCTATGTGTGAATTTCCATTTCATGGAATTAGGTTAGTCACCTATTGAAACCGTTGCAGGTTATGACAATTTGCAGGTTTAGATAGATGGCTTATCAAATCCCAAATCTGCTGAACATGATGCTTGTGATTGCTTGTGATGTCCATTGTTGTTAGCACTTGTGCATATTGGATTAGTATGTTAGCTTGTTAATTCATGTTAGTATGAACTGTTAGTACATTCCCTGTTATATTGCAATGGTTTAAGTGTGGTGTTTACATTTGATATGCTTCTGTTCATGTTGATGCAGGTTTGGACATTACAATAGTTTGCTGGCAGAATTTAGTCAAGTGGTTGTTATGAAATTATGAATGTATGCAAGTGATCCCCTGATCAAGTGATTGGATGAATAAGTAAGAAAGGGGAGGGAAAATTTTGGGGTACAACAACTGCCCCTATTTAATCTTCTTGAACCTGAATACAAGAATTGCGGGAGCTATTCAGGTATTCGAGGTGGAAGGTGATTAAATACCGACGTATCCAAAATTTTCTTGGACAGGTGATTGAATTTATCCCATGCTTTGGGTGTTCACACAAGATATTATGGGGAAGATGTTATATATGGTGCATGATGTATGCTTATTTTTTATGATGCATGTTTTTTTTGCTTATTTGTCATTTGTGGGGATGAGTCTTTATTACGATGGGCATTCCGACTCGTCATCGAAGATTGGAAGATAGTTGTCGTGATGCCAACACTGTTGTCAAGGAATCTTTGCCTGTTAAGGAACACTAAACTGTTGGAACCAGTGTGGCATCCCAGCCAATCGAGTGTCAGAGGCGTTCAAGTAAAACCATTTTTGAGTCACCGATCGTCTTTCAAGTTTATCGGGTTTTAACAGTAATGCAAAGTGTTTCTCCTTAGTGTAGCTTTTTATTATTCCCCAAAATTTTAAAGCATTATGTGAGTAAGACAAGTCAATTATTTTTCATACAAAACACAGAAGGAAATGTTTGCTGGAATAATTGAATTCTATTGATATGAAATTGTACATACGGTGAGTACAAGGATGCAGACACCCTTAATGAGGATGTTGCAAAAATTGAAAAAATAACTAAAATGGCAATGGGAAATATTTTTGTATATTTTTCTCCATTGATTACAATATTGGCCTTAGTCTACCATAAAATCAGAATCCCAAGACCTTGCTTCGGCTGACGATGATTGGACCGGTCCTTGACCCTCTGATGTCTAGCTTGTAGTGTATGGGCTTAAGGTCATAGTCAATGCCTTTATCCCTAACTTCTTCCTGGACATTTCAATTCTTTTCGTCCACCGGGATGCTCCTTTTTTCCTAAGCCGCCCTTTCGGGTTTTCGACTCAGTGAGCTTCATATGTGTTCCCTAACTTTTGCATGGACAATTCATTTTTGGGTCCATCGGGATAGCCATTTTTGCCTAGATCAACCTTGCGGAGATTAATCTAGCGGGCTTTCATCCTTTCTTTTTAGGCATAATATTTTTTGACTATGTCTGCATTCACTGGGGAAGACAAATCTTCCCTATCCATTGTTGTGAGGATTAGAGACCCACATGAGAATGCCTTTTTAATGACGAAAGGTCCCTCATAGTTGGGAGTCCATTTGCCTCGCGGGTCTGAGTGAATATCAGAATACCTTTTGAGCACGAGTTGTCCAGCGCGATACTCACGAGGAAGAACCTTCTTGTCAAAAGCTCGTTTGAGACGTCTTTGGTATAGCTGACCATGGCAGACGGCCGTCAAACGCTTCTCTTTGATCAGATTCAGCTGGTCATACAGTGATTGAACCCATTCAGCTTCATCAAGATCAGCTTCCATGATGACTCTTAATGAAGGAATCTCGACTTCAATCGATAAGACAACCTCCATCCCATATACCAATGAGTACGGAGTTGCCCCAGTGGATGTGCGGACTGAGGTTCTGTAACCGTGCAGAGCGAAGGGTAACATCTCATGCCAGTCCTTGTATGTCTTGACCATCTTTTGGACGATTCTCTTGATATTCTTATTAGTTGCTTCTACGACGCCGTTCATCTTGGGCCGGTATGGTGAAGAGTTCTGGTGCTCGATCTTGAATTCTTTGCACAACTCCTTCATCATATTGTTGTTGAGGTTGCTAGCATTGTCAGTGATGATCTTGCTACGTATCCCATAGCGGCATATTATCTCTTTCTTGATAAACCGGGTAACCACTTGTCGAGTAACATTAGCATATGAAGCGACTTCGACCCATTTCGTGAAGTAATCGATATCGACTAGGATGAATCGATGTCCATTGGAAGATTTAGGCTCTATCATCCTATTCATATCGATGCCCCACATAGAAAAACGCCATGGAGAAGTCATAACATTCAATGGAGCTTGTGGCACAAAGATCTTGTCACCAAATATCTGGCACTTATGACATTTTCGTGTCTTGGGTAGCAGTGATGTGTTGCTAGATACCGCTCATTATTTATTATGTTAAATATGTGATTTAATATAATTTCTAATACCGCGAAAACCTACAGGGTCACACACAAAAGGACAGAATAATGAGAGATAGAACACCGTAAGGTACGGTGCACTTAAGTGAATTGTAGAACATCGTAAGGTATGATGTACTTAAGTAGAATACGAAACATGGTAAGGTACCATGCGCTTAAGTGAATTTGGCATATCATAAGATATGGGCCACATACACTTAAGTGGGCTTTTTAGCTTGCAGCCCACACAAGTGGTTCTATAAATAGAACCCTTATGCAGAAGCAACTGTTCAGTTGTAATTTCGTTTCTCTCTCTCTCTCTCTCTCTCACTCAAAGTCTTCATTCGCAGCAGCTAGCACTGAGATTGAAGGAATCCGTTCGTGTGGACTGAGTAGAGACATTGTCACCATTCAACGTTCGTGATCGCTCCATAGATCTGCATCAAAGGTTTCAATCGCCACAAGAGGTAACGATTCTATCACTGATCATGCCCATTCGTAAGGATCACTAAAGGAGAAATTTTTTAAATTCCACTGCGTTTTGGATCGTTATTCTCCTTCAGTGGTATCAGAGCCTGGTTACGAAACCATGCATCTGATAGCTGTTTATTTTCTATATTAATACGATTAAAAGACAGAATGAATCAAAGAACAAACGAGTAATTAAATTTGGCATCATGTGTGTACGATTTGGATGATTGATGTTGACTATGCTTCAGAATCCGATGTTAGTATGGTGAAGCAGCGATACATCGATCGTCCATAGGTTATGCAATTGAGATCGATCAAGTTATATATATGATATAAGTAATCCTGATGCAAAATATGGTATATATGATATACTGTTTCTGTTTCGTTCATTCAAACACTTAATGATTGTTTTCCTTTGAGCGATCAATGGTGATTTGCTTCTTGATCTGACATTAGTATGGTGAAGCAATGATGTGTTGATCAATCATACTGAATTAACAATCGAGGTGTGTTTGACGGTCTGAAATTGGCGCATTAGGGTTCATGACGGTACAAGGGTTGTGCTGTCAAAGAGTTATGCGATTAGGGTTGTAACTGCGCAAGAGTTGTGCTTTAAAGTATCAAGTGTTAATGCAAAAATAGACATCGATTTCAAATGAATTGTTCATTAGAATTTTGCGTCGGGGCGCTGCCCCTTTGACCCCAGTTCCGCAGAACCCCCGGCTAACTCTGTGTAGTGTGATCTGTCATCGAAATTTAATTTGGTTTATTTAATTAGCAGAATTTAAATAAATAATAATGTCTTTACTATTATTTTCTTGTGGTGATCGGTTATGGCCTTAGTTTTCCTTTATTTTGTTTTGAGATTTTAAAATACGACCTGCGTGTCGTGCCTCTCTTTTAATCTCTTAATGTAACTTCTTTTCTCATCTCATCCCTCGTAAGTAAAATGAGTTTCTTTTATGTAATGTAATGTTATGAAGAAAGAGAAGAGTACAATATCAAAGGAGGACAACCTTGAAGATCTTGCTTGGAGAAGCTTAGATCGTTATTAGGTTAGCTTAGGTTCTCTCATTGGCTTGGGAGAACAATTGCGCTATGGGCCATAACTGTTTCATTTTGTATGTATGTTGATGCATGTGAATGTATGCTGATGCATGTGAGAGACAATAAATAAACCGGTGAGATCAGAATAATTGCAAATTCCCTCAAATTAAATATTAAGTTTATGCTTTCCAAGTTTTAGCACTCATCAAGACTAGTATCAATTAATGTAGGTTTCGCCTACGGGAGGTGCATATTCTATATTAGTAAGGTGTGATGGGATAATTGTAATATCCAATTGCTCAAACAATGGGTCAAACTTAACTAAACAAATTATAATAAGATTATATATGTTTAAAAGCAAGAGTTGGAAATGATCCATGTAATGGATTGGAATAAGGAGTTACTCACCCAACTAAAATATTCGAGAGTTGTATTAGATACAATTGGAAGGAGTTCCACCCTAAATAACCTAGTTTTGTGTAATCCGCCTATGCGGACTTAAAACAAAGTGAAATGTGGATCTCGACCCACTAGAAAATCTTCCAACGGGATTTTCCGAATCAAATGGTGAGGGTCATTTGTTTTGAGTAAAATAGTGGGAGCATATTCAATTAAAGGCCTAATTAAATATGTTATTGATACTTATATTTTCATTATTTTCATGTAGATTACCATGACAACAAACACCTCTAACAACATTTTACGATCAATCCTTGATAAGGAAAAATTCTCTGGGATAAATTTTATGGATTGGCACCAAAATCCGAGGATTGTCCTCAAACATGATAGAAAGTTGTATGTCTTGGAGAAACCTGTTCCTGAAGAGGAACCTCCTAGTTCTGCGCCTAAGGTAGAAAGAGATGCTTATAAGAAGCATGTCGATGATGCCAATGAAACTGCTTGCCTCATGCTAGCTACCATGAACTCAGAGTTGCAAAAGCAACATGAGAACATGGCACCGTTCGATATGATCGAACACCTGAATATGCTATATCAAGAGCATGCAAGGCATGAAAGGTTTGAAGTTTCAAAAGCCCCTTTTCAAGGAAAGTTAGCTGGGGGAGCCCTTGTAGGTCCCCATGTGCTCAAGATGATTGGGTATGTGGAGAACCTTGAGAGGTTGGGTTTTCCCCTCGGAAAGGAACTTGCGACTGATTTGATCTTGCAATCGTTGCCAGATAGATTCAGTCAATTTGTCCTTAATTTCAATATGAATGATATGGACAAATCTCTTCCTGAACTGCTAGCCATGTTAAGAAATGCTACACATAATTTGAAGTCAAAAGGGAAGTCCATTCTGATGATCGGAAATGGAAAGAGACAGAACAAAAGACCCATCAAGCAGGGTGATAAAGGGAAAGGCAAGGAAGTCGCCAAACCCAAACCTATTGCTCCTGCTTTGAAGCCTAGTGGAGGCATAGCAAAGGAAGACACCTGCTTCCATTGCGGTAAGACCGGGCACTGGAAGAGAAACTGCAAAAAGTACCTGGAAGATAAGAAGAATGGAGTAGAGACTTCAACTTCAGGTATTTTGGTTATTGAAATTAATTTATCTACTTCTGCATCATGGATATTAGATACTGGATGCGGTTATCACATTTGTACCAATGTGCAGGGGATAAAAAGGAGTAGAGATTTGGCAAAAGGTGAAGTTGACCTACGAGTTGGCAATGGAGCAAAGGTTGCTGCTTTAGCCGTAGGAACTTATGTATTCACTTTACCTAGTGGTTTAATAATTCAGTTAGAGAACTGTTATTATGTACCTGCAATTAGCAGGAATATTATTTCCGTTTCTTGTTTGGACAAGTTTGGTTTTTCATTTATAATAAAGAACAATTGTTGCTCCATTTATTTGAATGATATATTCTATGCTACTGCACAAATGAACAATGGACTATATGTCTTTGATATTGACATGCCTTATAACATTAATACTAAAAGGATGAGACATAATGAGTTAAAATCCAACTTACCTCTGACATTGTCGATTAGGCCACATAAATGAGAAACACATTTCCAAACTCCATAAAGATGGACTCTTGGACTCTTTTGATTATGAATCATATGAGACATGCAGATCTTGTTTAATTGGAAAGATGACAAAGTCTCCATTCACAGGAAAAGGTGAAAGAGCTAATGATCTTTTGGCCCTCATACATACTGATGTATGTGGACCACTGAACATACCAGCCAGAGGAGGTTTTCAGTACTTTATCACATTTACTGATGATTTCAGTAGATATGGTTATGTGTATTTAATGAAACACAAATCAGAGTCCTTTGAAAAGTCCTTTGGACATTGGTAGAGCCTCATGTAGGAGTTAACCCTATAGGATGCAAGTGGGTCTTCAAAAAGAAGACAAACATGGATGGTAAGGTACATACCTATAAGGCAAGACTGGTTGCAAAAGGATATAAACAAATTCATGGGGTTGACTATGATGAAACCTTTTCACCAGTTGCAATGCTTAAATCTGTTCGAATTTTACTTGCTATCGTTGCATATCATGATTATGAAATATGGCAGATGGATGTCAAAACTACTTTCCTTAATGGGAATCTTCTTGAGGATGTGTACATGACACAGTATGAAGGATTTGACATACCGGAAGAAGCCCAAAAGATATGTAAGTTACTAAGATCAATCTATGGATTGAAGCAAGCTTCTAGAAGCTGGAATCTTCGTTTTGATGAAATAATAAAACAATATGGATTCATCAAGAATGAAGATGAGCCTTGTGTCTACAAGAAGGTTAGTGAGATCATGATCGTCTTCCTGGTATTATATGTAGATGACATATTACTCATTGGAAACAATGTCCCTACCCTACAACAAGTAAAGTATTGGTTAGGGAAATGCTTTTTTATGAAGGACCTAGGTGAAGCAGCCTATATATTAGGAATCGGGATCTATAGAGATAAATCATAAAAACTGCTTGGCCTAAGTCAGAGTACATACATAGACAAAGTGCCGAGACGCTTTAATATGCATGATTCCAAGAAAGGATTCATACCTATGCAACATGGCCCGTGTCTACCAAAAACACAATCCCCTTCAACTAAGGAAGAAATGGATCGCATGAATAAGATTCCATATGCATTTGCAATAGGATCTACCATGTATGCCATGTTATGTACTCGACCAGATGTCTCATATGCTTTAAGTGCAATGAGTAGGTACCAATCTGATCCCGGTGATGCTCATTGGGTAGCTGTCAAGAATATCCTTAAGTATTTGAGAAGGGCTAAGGAATCATTCTTGATATATGGTGGTCAGGAAGAGCTTGCTGTAATTGGATACACCGATGCTAGCTTCCAGACGGATAAGGATAACTTTAGATCGCAATCTGGTTATGTGTTTTGCTTAAACGGTGGAGCTGTGAGCTGGAAAAGTTCAAAGCAAGATACAGTTGCTGATTCTACAACCGAGGCCGAGTATATTGCTGCCTCAAATGCAGCAAAGGAAGTTGTTTGGATCAAAAAGTTCATTAGTGAACTTGGCATAGTTCCTAGCATTGTGGATCCCATTGATCTCTATTATGATAACAATGGTGCTATCCCACAAGCTAAGGAGCCTAGATCTCACCAACGATCCGAACACATACTTAGGCGTTATCACCTCATTCGAGAGATAATAGATAGAGGAGATGTGAAAATATGCAGAGTACCTACACTTGACAATATTGTTGACCCACTGACAAAGCCTCTTGCACAACAGAAGTATGATGGCCATACTAGATCTATGGGCATTAGGGGTATGCCTGATTGGATCTAGTGCTAGTGAGAGATTGTTGGTGTAAGCCCTAGAGGCCAATACTTTTGGTACTTGTATCGAATTATTTATTAATAATAAAAATCTTTTTCTTTATTAGCTAGTCCGTTTAATATATCAAGTGTGACTTAATCATGAGATCCCATTAAACATAAGGACATTATTCTTAAAGTATCTGTAATCGAGCTTTATTGTTAAGTGGGATAACATTAAAGGATTAAGACTATTATGTATATAGACTGATGATCACATCTCATGGATCATGAATAAGGAGTTATCAAGTCTTAAACATAAGTATGAATATTAAGAGTAATATTTATACTGGATTGACCCGTTATGAGAATACTATATAGAATGTTATGCAAAGTGTCATAAGTTATTCTCATGGTGATAATGGTGTATACCACCCTTCGACCTGAAACCACTATGGACCCTAGATGTAAAGTCGAGTGCCTTATTGCTAATCAAATATTATCCGTAATTGGATGACCATAAAGACATTTGATGGGTGCTCCACTAAGCATGATGAGGGAATTGAGTGACCTAGATGGAATTTGCCCATCCTGCATAACAAGATAAATGTCTACGGGCCCAATATTGAACTGGACAAGGATGACACGGTCTATGCCTTGTGTTTAATATAGACATAAGGGCAAAAGGGTAATTGTACACATAAGTATTATCACAAAAATTTGTCATATCACATGACATTTTCGTGTCTTTGGTAGCAGTGATGTGTTACTAGATACCGCTCACTGTTTATTATGTTAAATATATGATTTAATATAATTTCTAATGTCGCGAAAACCTACAGGGTCACACACAAAAGGACGGAATGATGAGAGATAGAGTAAATAAGGAACACCGTAAGATACAATGTACTTACGTGAATTGTAGAACATCGTAAGGTACAATGTACTTAAGTAGAATACGAAATATGGTAAGGTACGACGCACTTAAGTGATTTTCGCATATCATAAGGTATGGGCCACATACACTTAAGTGGGCTTTTTAGCTTGCAGCCCACACAAGTGATTCTATAAATAGAACCCTTGTGCAGAAGTAGTTATTCAATTGTAATTTCGTTTCTCTCTCTCTCTCTCTCTCTCTCTCTCTCACACACACACACACACACACTAAAAGCCTTCATTCGTAACAGCTAGCACTGAGATTGAAGGAATCCGTTCGTGTGGACTGAGTAGAGGCGTTGTCACCATTCAATGTTCGTGATCTCTCCGTAGATCTGCATCAAAGGTTTCAATCGCTATAAGAGGTAACAATTTTATCACTAATAATGCCCATTTGTAAGGATAACTAAAGGAGAAATTTTTTAAATTCCGTTGCGTTTTGGATCACTATTCTCCTTCACTCACATGGATGGAGTAGTAAGTAACAACAAGAAGAGTAGGGATAGGATTCTGAGTCAGGAATATATGAATGACAACCAGGTCTATGAACTCCTCCATATTCGGAAACAATACGATCCCATAGATAAGTAAAGCTAGATTGGCGTTGAAGTTCGTCAACTCCCAGCTTCGGCGAAGGCAATAACTTTGTCCACTAGAAACTTAAAGGTGAAGCCATGAATGCCACCCTTAGGCTTCAAGTTTAGTTCTACTTCCTTCTTTCCTATGTGTAGAGCTTCGGTAGGGTCTTGATATTTAGGAAGTTCCTTAGTGCGAACATGGGGCACTTGGTTCTTGATCCTAATACCTAGAATATGTGAGTACTCTTCCAACATAGGCGCTAACTGGTAATCTTGGAAAGTAAAGTATCTCAGTGGGGGATTATAGAATTGCACCAGAGTGTGCACAACAGTGATGTTGACTTTGGTGTTCAGAATGCCCAAAAGGTTGCGATAAGCCTCCTTGAAATCATCCTTGTGCCCCAGATCTAAACGTGCCCCAAGTCCTTTCAAGACAGCTAATTAAGGTTCCACAAACTTGTAATTATGGATGTTCTTCCTCTCGGGATTCATGCTTCGCTTTGAATGCTTGGTAAATAAATCGGACTCTTGGATTCCTAGAAAATACATGCATATGCAAAAATTTGGTCATGATGCATGATAATGATGAGATGATATAAGTCACATGGATTCAAAACTTTGGTATGTTCTGAACAATCTGTATGTGCCACATGTTGCAAGTTCAAAGGTTCGATGTAACATGAGTATCAAGGTAGGTAGAGTCTATGGTTTTCTGCAATAAAAACCCATATCCCCCTCACAGGTGTGGACTATGCTCCAAGGTGGTCCCTAGAAGGTCTCCTAGAGTCATTGACTCAAAATGGAAACACCCTGCCGTAGTGACTACTCACGGGACAAAAGTACTTCCAAGTGAATCTAGTCTGGGTGTCGCTCTCGTGACAACCCAATGCGCGAAATGCATACGTACACGACTATCCACGAGTCCAACCTATGTGTATACTAAGCTCAGTTACAGAGCTTTCCTCTCATTAGTCTAACCCATCCCAACAACAGTATAACAGATATATAATATAAAGTGAGTAAGAAACGCGATAAATAAAAGCGAGTAAATCTATAAGGTAAGCACCTAAAACTAGTGAGGGAACAACCTAAACTAGGCTCGACTCCTTTTAGCGACTAGGAAGTACTCCAAGTAGCGAAGTATCCCCAACAAAGTCGCCAACTGAAGCTAGCGAAAATATACTCGAATGTATTGCACGCTCGAACATACAACAGAGTTGCCATCGAACTTTATTTATCCCCTAAGGGAAAGGAAAACATCGATAAAACCCGGGGAAAAGAGATATACTGGGTAAGAAAGTCGGTTATGCAAGGGAAATGTATTAGCACCCTAAACATCCATGGTACTCCATGGGAACCGTTTTGATTGTTCACGATAGAATAGGTGTGATATCTATAGATTACTCACAAAAGAATGAGAAAAAGAAAAGAATAGATAAAGTGCTCGGTGAGGATTGGGGCCCTCATGCCTACGTATCCTCATAGTGCAATGAGGAATTCAGAGCTTCGTAGTTCAAGGAACTAGATGCAGAAGGTGAAAAGGATGGTGATAGAAATATGGTCTAAACCAAAGGATTGCGTTTCGAACTCCAAAAAGGGTGAAACGTGAACCCAAGAGTAAACAGGTATGAACCAACAAGTGAGGGCCTACAACGTTGTATCACTGTATTGGAACAACCGGAAAAGAGAGGAATTAGGTGTTTGGGTTAAGGGCCAAACAACTCTTGGTTCGCAAAGAGGCACAAGATGAAGCACAAAGGTATAGTGTATTTGGCTCAAAGAATAGGTAAATCACATGAAGTGAATGAAGGTAGAATATGAATGTATCATGAAGATGAACAGAGTGAAGTGACCGAAGTCACAGAAATGAATATCCATTGACAAGTGTGAAGAAGTATTGTTGAATCGAAAGGTGAAAGTATATTGGAATCCATAAGAGAAATGAGATTTCTACCATAAAGGGAAACAACTTTAACCACTACAGGGTGATAGCTAAAAATAAGGAATTACGTGTTTGGGTTAACGGCCAAACAACTCTAGGTAGAAATGCGGACTATTCGTTAGGCATCCTAAAAGGGTGTATATGAAATTCCAAAGAAAGTATATTTTAATGTCAAAGAGACAGTGTGTCACTGAGTGAACGATTTATGATCGAAGGTAGATAATGAATAATGAAAGATATTGATGATGCCCTAAGGTGAAGGAGGAATAATTAGAAGTATGCTCGCCAAGGATTTGCATCATCATGCCTACGTATTCTCATTGTGCAATGAGAAAATCAAAGCAATCGTAGTTCGGAACTACGGGAATAGAAAGAGAGAGATATTTGTCTAAGCAACAAGGACTCACAAGACAAACACATCTGAAATTCTAGTTATCAGACTTTGGATGTCACACGGGTTGTTATGACATCCAATTCTGCACAGACAGGGTTTATGCAGAACTTAAACGTAAGTGCAGTAAATAACACAAGTAATTGTTTACCCAGTTCAGTCCAACATGACCTACATCTGGGGGCTACCAAGCCAGGGAGGAAATCCACTATTAGTAGTATCAATTCAAAGCTAAACTCACCCGTTTACAACTTATCACTTAATCCCTACCCAATGCAATTTCAATCTTACACTAAGATCAGAGTTCCTACTCACTCCCCCTCAATCACCTCAGTGATTACTACCTTTAATCAATATTAAAGACAAGTTGAAGTCACACTTCAAACAACTCTTGGTTGTGCTTCACAGCTTTAATCAAGATACACAACACTCACGCTTAAAAGCTTTGAGCGACACAACACTTACAACTCAATGAACACCCTATGCCACAGCAATCATCTACTTGATAATGGCTTGGCTTACAAGATACGTCTAATACAAGACTCACAAAAATACAGCAGTGAAGTATGATGGACACACAAAATCTTCACACCTCAAAATCCCCGAAACTGAATGAAGGAACGCCTTCCTTTTTATATTGCAGTACCTAGGCTTTTGCACCTGTATTCTCTTGAATTTAAGGTCACACGAGTTCCCATAAATTCAACATTTAGGTTACTAACAAATAGGCTATTTGTTAGGTTCATTAAATGTAACTTGGTTGTTGATTTCCTGGTTTTTCTCTAAGCTGTTGACTTCCTGAAGAATAGCCCAAGAAAAGCTGAAACAGAAAACTGAACAACCTACAATCTAGCATATGCTGTCAGGAATGAATGTCACGACATTCAGCTTGACATCAAGGTCCATATGCTGAGTCTGTTTTTCAGAAAACAGACTGTACAATTTTGCTGACCTGTACATGATCAAAATGACCATACTACAGTAACAGCTTACATTAATAAATGTCAAAGTGTCCAATTTAACATTTACACATTTGGCCTTAAGTTAGTTCTGTTATTCTCTTGAAGAACAAACTAAGTAACATGCTGAAGTATAGCAGAACACTACTCTGTCTAATGTTCAGTATATACTGTCCATGATGAATGTCATAACATCCAGTTTGACATTCATACAGTAGGCCTTCTGCCAGGTCTGGTTCTTCCTTGATAACCAGACTGCAAATGAATACTGAGTTCTAACAGAACACCAACTGTTCTATTCCTCAGTAGCTGCTGACAGGGATGAATGTCACAGTCTCCAGCTTGACATTCAATAAATCCTGTATTAGCTAATCCTGCAGTGACTACTCAAGTGTGTCATGACATCAGTCAAGACATCAGAGTACAGTTAGATATTCTAACCTACAATGTAGTCACATAAACATACCATGTCATGACATCAATCAAGACATTAGTAACCAGTTAGTGTTTTACCATATAATGCAGCCAATTAAGCACCTACAAACTCCCCCTTTGGCAAATTTTTGGCTAAAACACTTTGATCCCTATAACAGAGTTCATAGCAGCGGAATCACACACCTAGCAGGAAATAAGCTTAGCTAATACACTCAGAGTGGCAGCACACACATGGAAGTTAAATAAAAACTTCACAAAGCAGCACATATACAAAAGTTAAATCTAAAATCTAAACTTCAACACACAGCAGCTGCAGGGGAGGATCTTCGAATCTGTCAAGAACGTCTGTGAACACAGACCAATCTGTTGTCTGGGGTATCACCTGTTACTCCCCCTTTTTGTCAAAAATGTTGCCAAAGTCAACAACATAAACAAAAAAAATGACAGACTTACAGACTTGGTTTTACTTCACAGTTTCAACCAAGTTAGTACCTACTTGATCTTGCTTCACAGCTTTGATCAAGTAATCA
The DNA here is from genome assembly GCF_024323335.1 of Lathyrus oleraceus. NCBI lineage: Eukaryota > Viridiplantae > Streptophyta > Magnoliopsida > Fabales > Fabaceae > Lathyrus > Lathyrus oleraceus. The sequence continues at coordinate 134,888,698 of NC_066584.1, forward strand.
CCCACTTTTGCTTTACTGTAGGTACAACCATATCAGATGCCATGACTTTGTTTCTGACATCCAGAACCACTCCTGCATGAACAGCGTCCTTGAATTCCTGCAGGTGCATAGGCCTTCTCACGTTAGGGTGTCTCCTTACCCTCTTGTTGCCACACTTGTTGCACGTGGTAAAGCTATGATCTGTTGACCAATCAGAACATAGTTCCATTCCAAACATCAGTGATTGCTATAAGGTCTCAGAGAGACATATTCCCAGTTTGCCTCTTAAGTTTTCAAACTGAGTAGCATCCAGAGCCTTTGTAAATATGTCAGCCAGTTGAAGTTCAGTGGCTACATGTTCCAAAGTAATCACCTTGTCTTCCACCAGATCTCTGATGAAGTGGTGTCTAATGTCAATATGTTTGGTCCTGCTGTGTTGGATGGGATTCTTGGAGATATTGATGGCACTGAGATTATCACAGAACAATGTCATGACATTTTGAGTGACATTGTACTCAGTGAGCATCTGTTTCATCCACACCAGTTGGGAACAGCTGCTTCCAGCAGCTATGTATTCAGCCTCTGCAGTGGACAGAGATACACAATTCTGCTTCTTGCTGAACCAAGATATGAGATTGTCTCCCAAGAAGAAACATCCTCCTGATGTGCTTTTTCTGTCATCAGCACTCCCAGCCCAGTCAGCATCACAGTACCCAGATAGGACAGGCTCAGACCCATGTGAGTACAGCATGCCATAGTCACAAGTCCCATTGATGTACTTGAGAATCCTTTTGACTTGGTTCAAGTGGCTCATCTTAGACTCTGCTTGGTATCTCGCACACACTCCAACTGCATAAGAGATGTCAGGTCTACTTGCAGTTAGATATAGTAGACTACCTATCATGCTTCTATACAAGCATTGATCAACACTAGGCCCTCCATCATCTTTGGTTAACTTCAGATGAGTAGGAGCAGGAGTCCTTTTGTGCCTAGCATTATCCATACCAAACTTCTTAACGATGTTTTTGGAATACTTGCTTTATGAGAGGAACATAGAGTCCTCCATTTGGTTGACTTGCATTCCAAGAAAGTAGGTTAGTTCCCCAACCAGACTCATTTCAAACTCAGATTGCATCTGTTGAACAAAATGTGATACCATTTGTTCTGACATACCACCAAAGACTATATCATCCACATAGATTTGAGCAATCATGATTTTGCCTTCTTCATCCTTCACAAACAAGGTTTTATCTATTCCACCTTTTCTGTATCCATTTGAGGTCAGAAATTCGGTTAACCTTTCATACCATGCTCTAGGCGCTTGTTTCAACCCATACAAGGCTTTCCTCAACTTGTATACATGCTTAGGTTGGTTAGGATCACAGAACCCTTTAGGTTGTTCCACATAGACTTCTTCATTCAAGTAGCCATTCAAGAATGCACTCTTCACATCCATTTGGAATAGTTTAAACTTCAGAATGCATGCTACCCCTAACAACAATCTGATGGACTCAAGCCTAGCCACAGGAGCAAAAGTCTCATCAAAATCAACCCCTTCAACTTGAGTGTATCCTTGAGCTACTAGTCTTGCTTTATTCCTAGTAATTACTCCTTTCTCATCAGATTTGTTTTTGTAGATCCACTTGGTACCAATGATGTTGGTCCCTTCAGGTCTTGGAACTAGTTCCCATACTTCATTCCTTTTGAACTGCTCAAGTTCCTCTTGCATGGCATTGATCCAGTACTCGTCAGTCAGGGCTTCTTTCACATTCTTTGGTTCAACCTTGGATACAAAGCAGGAATTTGAGCTTATTCCCCGTGACCTGGTAGTCACACCACTATTAGGATCCCCTATGATAAGATCCTTAGGGCGGTCTTTCTGAATTCTGATAGATGGCATTTTGGTGGTTGCATCTACTTCACATTCAGAAGGAGGTTCTTGTACTTCTTCAGACTTGAATGGAATGTCAGTTGAACTGTCAAGGAATATTTCAACATCCTCTATGACATCGATCCCTTCCTCTTTATCATCCACAATAACATTTATGGATTCCATCAGGACATTGGTCCTGTAGTTGAATACTCTGTAGGCTCTGCTGTTAGTAGAGTATCCCAGGAATATACCCTCATCACTTTTGGGATCCAGCTTCCTTCTCTGTTCACGATCTGTGAGAATGTAGCATTTACTTCCAAAGATATGAAAGTACTTCACTGTGGGTTTTCTGCCTTTCCATATTTCATATAGAGTGGAGGAGGTTCCTTTTCTCAAGGTGACTCTGTTGTGGACATAGCACGCGGTATTCATTGCTTCAGCCCAAAAGTGCATGGGGAGCTTCTTTGCATGAATCATTGCTCTGGCAGATTCTTGAATAGTTCTATTTTTTCTTTCAACTATCCCATCCTGCTGGGGAGTTATAGGGGAGGAGAATTCATGACTTATTCCTTCAGACGAGAAAAACTCATCAAACTTGGAATTCTTGAACTCCGTACCATGATCACTCCTAATCCGGACCACACAACTGTCCTTTTCCCTTTGAAGTCTGATGCACAGTTCTTTGAAGACATCAAATGTATCTGACTTCTCTCTGATGAAGCTTATCCACGTGTATCTGGAATGGTCATCAACCACCACGTAGGCATATCTCTTCCCACCAAGACTTTCAACCTGCATAGGTCTCATTAAGTCCATATGCAACAGTTCCAGAACTCTGGAAGTTGTAGGATGTCCCAGCTTTGGATGTGACATCTTGGTTTGCTTGCCCACCTGGCATTCTCCACAGACTCTTCCTTCATCAATGAGCAGCTTTGGGATTCCTCTGACTGCTTCCTTGGATATAATCTTCTTCATTCCCCGTAAGTGGAGATGTCCAAGTCGTCTATGCCACAACTTCACCTCCTGTTCTTCCTTGGCTGAGGAGCATATTGTTGAAAAGTTAGAGACTTTCGGTTCCCACAGATAACAGTTATCTTTGGACCTGGTTCCTCTCATAACTTCCTGATTGTCACTATTTGTCACAATGCACACCTCCTTAGTAAACTGAACATAGAATCCTTGATCACACAGCTGGCTTATGCTGATGAGATTTGCAGTTAGTCCTCTTACTAACAGTACATTATTCAGTTTTGGAACTCCAGAGCAGTCCAGCTTGCCCACACCTTTTATTTTTCCTTTGGCACCGTCACCAAAGGTCACATAGCTGGTAGTGTGAGGTTGAATATCCACCAGTAGATTTTCCATACCAGTCATATGTCTTGAGCATCCACTGTTAAAGTACCAGTCTTCTCTGGTAGAAGCCCTTAGAGCTGTGTGTGCTAACCTAGCATACCATTGTTGCCTCTGGCTGGGGACATAGCGCTTGTATGTCTTATGCTTAGGTCTGACATGCGAGGCTTGGTTAGGAAAACCATGAATCCAGTAGCAGAAGGCTTTGATATGTCCAAGCCTACCACAGTGGTGACACCTCCACTCCTGGTATTTCCTCTTCTGATGATCATTCATCCTAGTTCCCCGATGTTGAGACATTGGCTTTGACTTCCGCTTGAACTTCTGAACTTTAGCCTTTGGGCGTTTGTGTTCAGCTGAGGATCTTTTCCCAAATCCTAGGCCAGATTTGGTTCCAGACTTCTGTCCCACCTTTAGAATTTCTTCCAAGGTGTCAGTTCCCTTGTTCATCATTCTGATGGATTTAGTCATCTGGTTCAGCTTGGAGGTCAGCAAGACTATCTCACCATTTAGACCCTCTATGGCTGTCAGATGCTTCTGTCTCTCATCTTCCAGTTCTTGGATGATTTTCTTCTGCTTTTCTCCTTGTGCACGGACTTCTGCACTGGTGGTACACAGCTTCTTATAGGCTGCAGCAAGTTCATCAAAGGTCAGTTCATCTGCACTTGAGTCATCATCAGAGGCACAAACACTGGTTAGTGCAGTGACATGCTTGGCAGATTCTCCTTCAGATTCACTTTCAGAATCTCCTTCAGACCATGTGATAGTTAGCCCCTTCTTTTGCATCTTGAGATAAGTAGGACATTCAGCTCTGACGTGTCCATACCCTTCACAACCATGACACTAGATCCCCTTGCCTTGGTTGACCTTTTCTTCAGAAGTTGATCTTTTCCTGATGTCAGACGGGATGTTCTTGACATTAGGTCTCCCTCTTTGATCAATCTTCTTCACGAACTTGTTGAACTGTCTTCCAAGCATGGCTAAAGCTTCTGATATACTTTCATCACCTTCAGTATATCCTGCTTCTGACTCCTCTTCAGCATTGGATACAAAAGCTATGCTTTTGTTCTTCTTTTCAGCATTCTCACACAAGCCCATTTCAAAGGTTTGAAGAGAACCAATGAGCTCATCCACCTTCATATTGCAGATGTCCTGTACCTCCTCTATGGCTGTGACCTTCATAGCAAATCTCTTAGGCAAGGACCTGAGAATCTTTCTTACAAGTTTCTCTTCAGCCATTTTCTCACCTAGTCCACCAGAGGTGTTTGCAATTTCAAGAATATTCATGTGAAAGTCATGAATAGTCTCATCCTCTTTCATCCTCAGATTTTCAAACTTGGTGGTCAGCATCTGAAGCTTGGACATCTTCACCTTGGAAGTACCTTCATGAGTTACCTTGAGGGTATCCCAAACTTCCTTAGCTAGTTCACAGTGGTGCACCAGCCTGAAGATGTTCTTACTGATTCCATTGAACAATGCATTTAAGGCCTTGGAATTTCCAAGAGCTAATGCCTCTTGCTCCTTGTCCCACTCTTCTTCAGGAATCTGCACACTGACTCCATCTTCACCTGTCCTCATTGGATGTTCCCATCCTTTGTTGACAGCTCTCCAGACTTTGCTATCTAGAGACCTTAAGAAGGCTATCATACGAGGCTTCCAGTCATCATAATTAGAGCCATCCAACATGGGTGGTCTATTTGAGTGTCCTATATCCTTGTCCATGGTACTAGAAAGTAACTTCCCTAGATCTCACCCAGAAATTCACAGGCAGGGTGCCTGCTCTGATACCAATTGAAATTCTAGTTATCAGACTTTGGATGTCACACGGGTTGTTATGACATCCAATTCTGCACAGACAGGGTTTATGCAGAACTTAAACGTAAGTGCAGTAAATAACACAAGTAATTGTTTACCCAGTTCAGTCCAACATGACCTACATCTGGGGGCTACCAAGCCAGGGAGGAAATCCATTATTAGTAGTATCAATTCAAAGCTAAACTCACCCGTTTACAACTTATCACTTAATCCCTACCCAATGCAAATTCAATCTTACACTAAGATCAGAGTTCCTACTCACTCCCCCTCAATCACCTCAGTGATTACTACCTTTAATCAATATTAAAGACAAGTTGAAGTCACACTTCAAACAACTCTTGGTTGTGCTTCACAGCTTTAATCAAGATACACAGCACTCACGCTTAAAAGCTTTGAGCGACACAACACTTACAACTCAATGAACACCCTATGCCACAACAATCATCTACTTGATAATGGCTTGGCTTACAAGATACGTCTAATACAAGACTCACAAAAATACAGCAGTGAAGTATGATGGACACACAAAATCTTCACGCCTCAAAATCCCCGAAACTGAATGAAGGAACGCCTTCCTTTTTATATTGCAGTACCTGGGCTTTTGCACCTGTATTCTCCTGAATTTAAGGTCACACGAGTTCCCATAAATTCAACATTTAGGTTACTAACAAATAGGCTATTTGTTAGGTTCATTAAATGTAACTTGGTTGTTGATTTCCTGGTTTTTCTCTAAGCTGTTGACTTCCTGAAGAATAGCCCAAGAAAAGCTGAAACAGAAAACTGAACAACCTACAATCTAGCATATGCTGTCAGGAATGAATGTCACGACATTCAGCTTGACATCAAGGTCCATATGCTGAGTCTAATTTTCAGAAAACAGACTGTACAATTTTGCTGACCTGTACATGATCAAAATGACCATACTACAGTAACAGCTTACATTAATAAATGTCAAAGTGTCCAATTTAACATTTACACATTTGGCCTTAAGTTAGTTCTGTTATTCTCTTGAAGAACAAACTAAGTAACATGCTGAAGTATAGCAGAACACTACTCTGTCTAATGTTCAGTATATACTGTCCATGATGAATGTCATAACATCCAGTTTGACATTCATACAGTAGGCCTTCTGCCAGGTCTGGTTCTTCCTTGATAACCAGACTGCAAATGAATACTGAGTTCTAACAGAACACCAACTGTTCTATTCCTCAGTAGCTGCTGACAGGGATGAATGTCACAGTCTCCAGCTTGACATTCAATAAATCCTGTATTAGCTAATCCTGCAGTGACTACTCAAGTGTGTCATGACATCAGTCAAGACATCAGAGTACAGTTAGATATTCTAACCTACAATGTAGTCACATAAACATACCATGTCATGACATCAATCAAGACATTAGTAACCAGTTAGTGTTTTACCATATAATGCAGCCAATTAAGCACCTACAAACTCCCCCTTTGGCAAATTTTGGCTAAAACACTTTGATCCCTATAACAGAGTTCATAGCAGCGGAATCACACACCTAGCAGGAAATAAGCTTAGCTAATACACTCAGAGTGGCAGCACACACATGGAAGTTAAATAAAAACTTCACAAAGCAGCACATATACAAAAGTTAAATCTAAAATCTAAACTTCAACACACAGCAGCTGCAGGGGAGGATCTTCGAATCTGTCAAGAACGTCTGTGAACACAGACCAATCTGTTGTCTGGGGTATCACCTGTTACTCCCCCTTTTTGTCAAAAATGTTGCCAAAGTCAACAACATAAACAAAAAAAATGACAGACTTACAGACTTGGTTTTACTTCACAGTTTCAACCAAGTTAGTACCTACTTGATCTTGCTTCACAGCTTTGATCAAGTAATCACCCAGTTTTGCTTTACTGTAGGTACAACCATATCAGATGCCATGACTTTGTTTCTGACATCCAGAACCACTCCTGCATGAACAACGTCCTTGAATTCCTGCAGGTGCATAGGCCTTCTTACGTTAGGGTGTCTCCTTACCCTCTTGTTGCCACACTTGTTGCACGTGGTAAAGCTATGATCTGTTGATCAATCAGAACATAGTTCCATTCCAAACATCAGTGATTGCTATAAGGTCTCAGAGAGAAATATTCCCAGTTTGCCTCTTAAGTTTTTAAACTGAGTAGCATCCAGAGCCTTTGTAAATATGTCAGCCAGTTGAAGTTCAGTGGCTACATGTTCCAAAGTAATCACCTTGTCTTCCACCAGATCTCTGATGAAGTGGTGTCTAATGTCAATATGTTTGGTCCTGTTGTGTTGGATGGGATTCTTGGAGATATTGATGGCACTGAGATTATCACAGAACACTGTCATGACATTTTGAGTGACATTGTACTCAGTGAGCATCTGTTTCATCCACACCAGTTGGGAACAGCTGCTTCCAGCAGCTATGTATTCAGCCTCTGCAGTGGACAGAGATACACAATTCTGCTTCTTGCTGAACCAAGATATGAGATTGTCTCCCAAGAAGAAACATCCTCCTGATGTGCTTTTTCTGTCATCAGCACTCCCAGCCCAGTCAGCATCACAGTACCCAGATAGGACAGGCTCAGACCCATGTGAGTACAGCATGCCATAGTCACAAGTCCCATTGATGTACTTGAGAATCCTTTTGACTTGGTTCAAGTGGCTCATCTTAGGCTCTGCTTGGTATCTCGCACACACTCCAACTGCATAAGAGATGTCAGGTCTACTTGCAGTTAGATATAGTAGACTACCTATCATGCTTCTATACAAGCATTGATCAACACTAGGCCCTCCATCATCTTTGGTTAACTTCAGATGAGTAGGAGCAGGAGTCCTTTTGTGCCTAGCATTATCCATACCAAACTTCTTAACGATGTTTTTGGCATACTTGCTTTATGAGAGGAACATAGAGTCCTCCATTTGGTTGACTTGCATTCCAAGAAAGTAGGTTAGTTCTCCAACCAGACTCATTTCAAACTCAGATTGCATCTATTGAACAAAATGTGATACCATTTGTTCTGACATACCACCAAAGACTATATCATCCACATAGATTTGAGCAATCATGATTTTGCCTTCTTCATCCTTCACAAACAAGGTTTTATCTATTCCACCTTTTCTGTATCCATTTGAGGTCAGAAATTCGGTTAACCTTTCATACCATGCTCTAGGCGCTTGTTCAACCCATACAAGGCTTTCCTCAACTTGTATACATGCTTAGGTTGGTTAGGATCACAGAACCCTTTAGGTTGTTCCACATAGACTTCTTCATTCAAGTAGCCATTCAAGAATGCACTCTTCACATCCATTTGGAATAGTTTAAACTTCAGAATGCATGCTACCCCTAACAACAATCTGATGGACTCAAGCCTAGCCACAGGAGCAAAAGTCTCATCAAAATCAACCCCTTCAACTTGAGTGTATCCTTGAGCTACTAGTCTTGCTTTATTCCTAGTAATTACTCCTTTCTCATCAGATTTGTTTTTGTAGATCCACTTGGTACCAATGATGTTGGTCCCTTCAGGTCTTGGAACTAGTTCCCATACTTCATTCCTTTTGAACTGCTCAAGTTCCTCTTGCATGGCATTGATCCAGTACTCGTCAGTCAGGGCTTCTTTCACATTCTTTGGTTCAACCTTGGATACAAAGCAGGAATTTGAGCTTATTCCCCGTGACCTGGTAGTCACACCACTATTAGGATCCCCTATGATAAGATCCTTAGGGTGGTCTTTCTGAATTCTGATAGATGGCATTTTGGTGGTTGCATCTACTTCACATTCAGGAGGAGGTTCTTGTACTTCTTCAGACTTGAATGGAATGTCAGTTGAACTGTCAAGGAATGTTTCAACATCCTCTATGACATCGATCCCTTCCTCTTTATCATCCACAATAACATTTATGGATTCCATCAGGACATTGGTCCTGTAGTTGAATACTCTGTAGGCTCTGCTGTTAGTAGAGTATCCCAGGAATATACCCTCATCACTTTTGGGATCCAGCTTCCTTCTCTGTTCACGATCTGTGAGAATGTAGCATTTACTTCCAAAGATATGAAAGTACTTCACTGTGGGTTTTCTGCCTTTCCATATTTCATATAGAGTGGAGGAGGTTCCTTTTCTCAAGGTGACTCTGTTGTGGACATAGCACGCGGTATTCATTGCTTCAGCCCAAAAGTGCATGGGGAGCTTCTTTGCATGAATCATTGCTCTGGCAGATTCTTGAATAGTTCTATTTTTTCTTTCAACTATCCCATTCTACTGGGGAGTTATAGGGGAGGAGAATTCATGACTTATTCCTTCAGACGAGAAAAACTCATCAAACTTGGAATTCTTGAACTCCGTACCATGATCACTCCTAATCCGGACCACACAACTGTCCTTTTCCCTTTGAAGTCTGATGCACAGTTCTTTGAAGACATCAAATGTATCTGACTTCTCTCTGATGAAGCTTATCCACGTGTATCTGGAATGGTCATCAACCACCACGTAGGCATATCTCTTCCCACCAAGACTTTCAACCTGCATAGGTCTCATTAAGTCCATATGCAACAGTTCCAGAACTCTGGAAGTTGTAGGATGTCCCAACTTTGGATGTGACATCTTGGTTTGCTTGCCCACCTGGCATTCTCCACAGACTCTTCCTTCATCAATGAGCAGCTTTGGGATTCCTCTGACTGCTTCCTTGGATATAATCTTCTTCATTCCCCGTAAGTGGAGATGTCCAAGTCGTCTATGCCACAGCTTCACCTCCTGTTCTTCCTTGGCTGAGGAGCATATTGTTGAAAAGTTAGAGACTTTCGGTTCCCACAGATAACAGTTATCTTTGGACCTGGTTCCTCTCATAACTTCCTGATTGTCATTATTTGTCACAATGCACAGCTCCTTAGTAAACTGAACATAGAATCCTTGATCACACAGCTGGCTTATGCTGGTGAGATTTGCAGTTAGTCCTCTTACTAACAGTACATTATTCAGTTTTGGAACTCCAGAGCAGTCCAGCTTGCCCACACCTTTTATTTTTCCTTTGGCACCGTCACCAAAGGTCACATAGTTGGTAGTGTGAGGTTGAATATCCACCAGTAGATTTTCCATACCAGTCATATGTCTTGAGCATCCACTGTCAAAGTACCAGTCTTCTCTGGTAGAAGCCCTTAGAGCTGTGTGTGCTAACCTAACATACCATTGTTGCCTCAGGCTGGGGACATAGCGCTTGTATGTCTTATGCTTAGGTCTGACATGCGAGGCTTGGTTAGGAAAACCATGAATCCAGTAGCAGAAGGCTTTGATATGTCCAAGCCTACCACAGTGGTGACACCTCCACTCCTGGTATTTCCTCTTCTGATGATCATTCATCCTAGTTCCCCGATGTTGAGACATTGGCTTTGACTTCCGCTTGAACTTCTGAACTTTAGCCTTTGGGCGTTTGTGTTCAGCTGAGGATCTTTTCCCAAATCCTAGGCCAGATTTGGTTCCAGACTTCTATCCCACCTTTAGAATTTCTTCCAAGGTGTCAGTTCCCTTGTTCATCATTCTGATGGATTTAGTCATCTGGTTCAGCTTGGAGGTCAGCAAGACTATCTCACCATTTAGACCCTCTATGGCTGTCAGATGCTTCTGTCTCTCATCTTCCAGTTCCTGGATGATTTTCTTCTGCTTTTCTCCTTGTGCACGGACTTCTGCACTGGTGGTACACAGCTTCTTATAGGCTGCAGCAAGTTCATCAAAGGTCAGTTCATCTGCACTTGAGTCATCATCAGAGGCACAAACACTGGTTAGTGCAGTGACATGCTTGGCAGATTCTCCTTCAGATTCACTTTCAGAATCTCCTTCAGACCATGTGATAGTTAGCCCCTTCTTTTGCATCTTGAGATAAGTAGGACATTCAGCTCTGACGTGTCCATACCCTTCACAACCATGACACTGGATCCCCTTGCCTTGGTTGACCTTTTCTTCAGAAGTTGATCTTTTCCTGATGTCAGACGGGATGTTCTTGACATTAGGTCTCCCTCTTTGATCAATCTTCTTCACGAACTTGTTGAACTGTCTTCCAAGCATGGCTAAAGCTTCTGATATACTTTCATCACCTTCAGTATATCCTGCTTCTGACTCCTCTTCAGCATTGGATACAAAAGCTATGCTTTTGTTCTTCTTTTCAGCATTCTCACACAAGCCCATTTCAAAGGTTTGAAGAGAACCAATGAGCTCATCCACCTTCATATTGTAGATGTCCTGTGCCTCCTCTATGGCTGTGACCTTCATAGCAAATCTCTTAGGCAAGGACCTGAGAATCTTTCTTACAAGTTTCTCTTCAGCCATTTTCTCACCTAGTCCACCAGAGGTGTTTGCAATTTCAAGAATATTCATGTGAAAGTCATGAATAGTCTCATCCTCTTTCATCCTCAGATTTTCAAACTTGGTGGTCAGCATCTGAAGTTTGGACATCTTCACCTTGGAAGTACCTTCATGAGTTACCTTGAGGGTATCCCAAACTTCCTTAGCTAGTTCACAGTGGTGCACCAGCCTGAAGATGTTCTTACTGATTCCATTGAACAATGCATTTAAGGCCTTGGAATTTCCAAGAGCTAATGCCTCTTGCTCCTTGTCCCACTCTTCTTCAGGAATCTGCACACTGACTCCATCTTCACCTATCCTCATTGGATGTTCCCATCCTTTGTTGACAGCTCTCCAGACTTTGCTATCTAGAGACCTTAAGAAGGCTATCATACGAGGCTTCTAGTCATCATAATTAGAGCCATCCAACATGGGTGGTCTATTTGAGTGTCCTATATCCTTGTCCATGGTACTAGAAAGTAACTTCCCTAGATCTCACCCAGAAATTCACAGGCAGGGTGCCTGCTCTGTTCCAATTGAAATTCTAGTTATCAGACTTTGGATGTCACACGGATTGTTATGACATCCAATTCTGCACAGAAAGGGTTTATGCAGAACTTAAACGTAAGTGCAGTAAATAACACAAGTAATTGTTTACCCAGTTTAGTCCAACATGACCTACATCTGGGGGCTACCAAGCCAGGGAGGAAATCCACTATTAGTAGTATCAATTCAAAGCTAAACTCACCCGTTTACAACTTATCACTTAATCCCTACCCAATGCAATTTCAATCTTACACTAAGATCAGAGTTCCTACTCACTCCCCCTCAATCACCTCAGTGATTACTACCTTTAATCAATATTAAAGACAAGTTGAAGTCACACTTCAAACAACTCTTGGTTGTGCTTCACAGCTTTAATCAAGATACACAGCACTCACGCTTAAAAGCTTTGAGCGACACAACACTTACAACTCAATGAACACCCTATGCCACGGCAATCATCTACTTGATAATGGCTTGGCTTACAAGATACGTCTAATACAAGACTCACAAAAATACAGCAGTGAAGTATGATGGACACATAAAATCTTCACGCCTCAAAATCCCCGAAACTGAATGAAGGAACGCCTTCCTTTTTATATTGCAGTACCTGGGCTTTTGCACCTGTATTCTCCTGAATTTAAGGTCACACGAGTTCCCATAAATTCAACATTTAGGTTACTAACAAATAGGCTATTTGTTAGGTTCATTAAATGTAACTTGGTTGTTGATTTCCTGGTTTTTCTCTAAGCTGTTGACTTCCTGAAGAATAGCCCAAGAAAAGCTGAAACAGAAAACTGAACAACCTACAATCTAACATATGCTGTCAGGAATGAATGTCACGACATTCAGCTTGACATCAAGGTCCATATGCTGAGTCTGTTTTTCAGAAAACAGACTGTACAATTTTGCTGACCTGTACATGATCAAAATGACCATACTACAGTAACAACTTACATTAATAAATGTCAAAGTGTCCAATTTAACATTTACACATTTGGCCTTAAGTTAGTTCTGTTATTCTCTTGAAGAACAGACTAAGTAACATGCTGAAGTATAGCAGAACACTACTCTATCTAATGTTCAGTATATACTGTCCATGATGAATGTCATAACATCCAGTTTGACATTCATACAGTAGGCCTTCTTCCAGGTCTGGTTCTTCCTTGATAACCAGACTGCAAATGAATACTGAGTTCTAACAGAACACCAACTGTTCTATTCCTCAGTAGCTGCTGACAGGGATGAATGTCACAGTCTCCAGCTTGACATTCAATAAATCCTGTATTAGCTAATCCTGCAGTGACTACTCAAGTGTGTCATGACATCAGTCAAGACATCAGAGTACAGTTAGATATTCTAACCTACAATGTAGTCACATAAACATACCATGTCATGACATCAGTCAAGACATTAGTAACCAGTTAGTGTTTTACCATATAATGCAGCCAATTAAGCACCTACAACATCTTCAAGTAAGGATTGTAGTACTGGAGTACAAGGAGTAGTGTATCACTTGCTGGGGGTATCAACAATTTGAGATCAAATAAGAATAGTATTTTGGATCCAAGAGAGGGATGGACTCTTAATCAAAGAGTAAGGTAAGCATTTACCAAGACGTTGACTAGCGGGCCGCCACTATAAGGTAAAGCCAAAAAGAAAGACTGAATTAAGTGTTTGGGGTTGTTTGCCCAAATAACTATAGGATGAAAAGATGGTCTGTCATTAGGATGTCCTAAAAGGATAGACAAGGAGTCCAAGGAGAAGTATGATTGATCTCAAAAATATGGTATATGTTGCATGAATGGAGATAAGATAAGGTAGATTGATAAATAAGATAACTCGCGAAGAAACTGGGTTCTCCTACCTACGTACCCTTATAGTGAAATAAGGAAATCAGAGCTTTCGTAGTTCAACCCACTAGGGCTGAAAGAAAGATGATGGAGGCAAAAGGAATGAATGATTGAAATGATTGAATCGAAAGTATCGGAATGGAGAGACTTGATAATTATTGGATGAGAATCACATTAAAGTCTATGGGTAAAGGTGGATACGATAAGCAATGATCTAAACGTCTCGCACCTAAAGATATCCAGAATGAGTGTAGGAAAACTCCAGTCTCATTCCTTCTTTACCACTTAAGGCTCGTGGCATGCAACTCTAGTCTTAAAGTACAAGTGGAGAGAGAAGAGTCTTTGTAGTTGTTCCTTGTGATGATGAAGACCTTATCAATCGTTTGATTCGAATTGCATTAAAGTCTACGAATAGAGGAGAATACGATGAGCGATGGGTCATACGTCCCATACTCAGAATAGGGGTAGGAATACTCCAGTCCCACTCCTTCTCCATTACTTAAGGCTCGTATCGTAGAACTTGATTCATGACTGATAAGTTGTTGACGTAGTCCTTGCTTTGTTGCATTGCTTTGTTTCTTTTGCTATGTGAAGAGAGAGACTTGTCAATCGTATGGTTAGAATTTTGCTAAAGTCTATGAATAGAGGTGAATACGATGAGCGCTATGTCATACGTCCCATACCCAAAGATACTCAAAATGGGGGTAGGAATACTCCAGTCTCATTCCTTCTCCATTGCTTAAGGCTCATGCCACACTCTTCTAAATTTGATTAGACAAGTTTTTGTAGTTTCCACATTTGATGTGCTTGAATAATCCGCTGCTTGGTATGACTGAGGATGCCTTGATTGAAGATCTTGTCTTGAGGCCTTGAGCTTCACAGCTTGGAAGAAAAGTCTATTTAAGTGACCAAGGGTCTTTTGGTCACTCAATTTAGACTGTGAGATTATACAAGTTCAAAGGATTTAATTGATCAAAATTAGTTTTGATCAATTTAATCATGGGTTTTGTTTTGGTTTTAGGGTACTAGGTTTGGATCTAATCAAAGTTAGTAATTGTTAGAAACTATCCTAAGGGATCATGCATTAGAAATTGATTGAAAATTCTATGTTATAAGCCCTAAGGGAGAATGTACATATTGGTCAAAATATTGACTAAAAGTCCTAGGTATAAGTCCTAAAATTGTAAGGAAATGATTAAATTTCTATGTCACATTCTAACTCTAATGGGATCATGCCATTCTATCACTAAAATAACAAAAATAAGCCCATAAGGGCAAAATGGTCATTTGCAAAATATGTCAAATTCTATGGTCTAAAGTTGATTAAATCCTAATGTTTATCCTAACCTAATATTGAGAATGGGGTAACTCTAAATTTAATCAAAGCCTAATTGTTCCTAATCAAAATTCCTAATTAAAATTCTAAGGAAAAATCCTAATTAAATTCTAATGAAAATTCTAATATGCTAATGATCAAGATTTAAATTCTGATTGTCAATGACTAACCTAATTAAACTAACATTGTGCTAATTAACCTAATTAAATTGTAAAAAAACCAATTAAGAAAATAAAAGTAAAAGTAATTGAATTAGGAGGTGTGAAATGGAAAATGAGGTATACACTCCATTTGGCTATGGGCTGCAGGATGAGGCCAATAGAGCTTTTTTTGTGCAGGAAGCAAAAGTCCAAAAAATAGGTGGTGTGTGAAGTAAAAATGGACTTGGGCTGCGTCTGAGCCCAATCAATATTTCAAGCGCTCAGGGGGGGGGGTGCGCGTTGGAAACACATGGTAAATCAGCAAAGATACTAATGGGTTTGATTAAGCCCAAAATCCACTTTTTCCATAGTCACTAGGGAGGTATATTAGTAATAGCTGGTGTATGATAAGTAATCTCAATGGGCCTCACCAAGACTGAGCCCAAATCTTTCTTCTCTTGACTTGTCCAAGTCAACAGAATTCAAACTCTTCTTCATGCGCGCGCTCGTTCTCACCTCTGGTCACCTTGGCTCACCGCGCCGGCGTCCGTCGTTGGCGCCGGTATTAGCTAACCACTACACATTACCACCAATGGACGCACAATGACAAGCTAATCATGAATATGGTAATGGAATTGGGAAACAGTCCTTGTATCGGTTGAATCGAACGGCTAAATGGAAGAACCCTAGCTATCTATAAGTCAAATTAAATGGTGATTGGTTCAAATCAATCCCTAATACTATGGGGCTTCTATTTCCTACCTCAGATGCTACATCCTCGTGTGCTCAAAGCAAATAAATGCCACGGAACAAGAAATGACATACCGGAGAGGATGATCATAAAATCCACCGGTAAGTTCTGCACTTGATTCTTTCTTCTTCTTCTTCTTTTGTCTCCTTCTTCTTCTTCTGAATTTGAGAACAGTGAAAGTAAGGATGCAATGGCTTAGCTCAAGCAAAATTGAAGCTTCTATGTGAAGCTTCAATGGCTTCTAGGAGAAAAAAGAGTTTTGAGTAGGGTGAGGGAAGACATTGCAATAGAGAGAGAGCACAGGTTTAGGCAAAAAACCCAAGGGTGCTGAAAATGTGAGAGATGAGTTTCTTAAATAGGGGCTAGGCTTGGAACTTGTTAGCTCTAGATTCAGGTATGGAGTTGGTTAAATATGGTTAGGAGTTAGTTGGACATGACTCACTGAGTTAACTGAAAACTCAGTTGGTTAGTGAATGCTAACTCAGTTAGTTATGTTAATTTGAGTTGGCTAATGAATGAGTGAAATGAAATTAGACTGGCTACTACAAGTTTGGATGAGATTAAGGTTATATTGAAATGATTTTGGTGACTTGCTATCCATGTTGCAGGTTGGACTTAAGTGACTTTAATTTTGTACTTTGAAATGATAAATGTGATCCTTTTCTCATGCTTTGTTCAATGCTTCATAAATTGTTCCCACTGCTAGTATTCAACTCCTTACCCTCACTTGTTTCTTTTGCTGCAGCATGAACTTGAATGGATTTGGCATGTCATGTTCAAACTAGGAATAACAAAGCTCATGTTGATTTTGGCCACTGCAAGATACAGTCGCCATTGCATTTTTCTTCCAAATTCATGCCTCAAGGATAGCCATTACAACATGAGGACATGTCCTGTGAACCCACTGTGTTGGTAGTTCCAATTGGATTGTTGCAGCTAGAAGTGATGCTGCACAGGGCCAAGACCTTGAGGTATGTTTATAGTGTCGTGTTGTTTGCTATGCCATGATGTTAACTGGTTTGAATATGATGTTATGTGCATGAACTGCTGTTAGGGTCTTGAATAGAACAATGCACATCTTTATCACACAATGGTTCTGCACAATTTGCATTATGTCAACTTTGAATGTTACCAGGATGGGCCTGCCTAGTATGCCTTGAATTATGCACTGCTCATTGAAGTCTTGACTTGGTCTTGCAACTTGACAGTATGACATGTCCTTATGGCCTAAACTGGTTGAATGAATGAGATGGTTTAGGACCATAACTTACCCTTGCATTTTATTAGTTTCATGGTGACTCTTCCACTTGACACGTCCAAATATTGTTGCAGGTTCTTGGAGCTTGAGGATGCTACAAGTCTATAGGATGGTCTGTTTTCATCGTCATGTCTTTGGTTGCTCCACATTGCAAATTGGTTAATCTCCTGTTATGATTTTGGGTTTGTGCCATGATTCAGGTCCATATGCTACAGATTCACCTTGCAGATTGTTTTGGTCTTGGTATTTATTGATGATGGAAATAGTGCAGGCATAGTGTGTCAAGGTAGTGTGTCAAGGTTGTTATAGTAGTAAGCATTTGGATTTACAGCAGGTACGAGGACCAAGGTGTATTGATGCTTCAGTTGCAATTGAGACATTGATACATGCCATAACTGAGTTTATGATTATGTTGGGTTGTTTCTGCAGGGAGGGTCTTTATGCTGCAGCTTTCATGAGCCACCATCACCAGTTCTAGGCCCAATATATGTGTGATCATGTCATGGTCATGTAAAAGTTATGTGCTACTGCATACAAAGCAATGGTGTGTGCAACAGGATATAAAATGGGCTGCTGCAACAACAAGGCTAGCATTGTGTATTTCCATTGGCTTGATCGTGCATTCCCATGGTTTGATGTGTTGTTTTACATTCAAGCCAAGAGTGGTAAGCAAAGGACAATGGTTGGGTTGTGTTAGACCTCTTTGGAAATTGATTAGGGACAAACCAAGGACAATGGTCATTGGTTCCAAAATGCCAAAATGACATGGTTTGTGCACAATGCTACTTACTTGCAATGGAAGCAATCAAGAGAAACACCACCAAGTATGAAGATTGGATGACACATTAAAGCAAAATGCCAAGCCAAGTTTGGAGGATCAAGGGCAAGTGAGAGTTGACTTTGGTCAAAGTTGATCAAAATGTCAATTGTTGACCAAAGTCAACAAATGGTCAAAAATTTGATTTTCTTTGTATTTCCTTTGTAAATGGACAATGAATCAATGGCTAGGGTGAAATTTAGGGTTTTTGGATTTTGGGTTGACTTTGGTCAAAGTTGACCGAAGTCAACAATTGGTCAAAATGTCAAGACTTGTATTTTCTTATGTAGAATCAAATGTAATGGTTTAGCATGATGTGAAATGGATTGAAATGGTTTGAAATTGATTTTGCAATTGGTTTATTTATGACTTGGATGCTTGACTTTGAAAAGAAAATGACTTGATTGATAATATATGTTAACAAGGCCATGAACTGGGGGCATAAGATTAGGATTTGAATGAGGTATCCATGAATCAAAGGCATGACTAGCAATTGGCTTGAGACACAAGAAATTTGGTTGTTTGGATGACCCAGACCCTAGATGTATCCACAATCACATGAAGAACACCATGACCTTGAGACTAAGACCAGTGCCCAAAGTAGGGTTAGACCAAGCACATTGATAAAAGGTGAAGATTGAGGGGTCATGGATGCACAGTCAGGCCACCAAGTTCATCTGATTCACCCTCTCCCTGATTAGGGTTTCCCTGAGGTTTACCCCTCAAGCAAGTCTTTTGAATCAAGCCATAAGCTCTAACCATCAGTCTTCCAGTGTGTGAACCTGTATTAGGGTTTTGAAGGCCAAGACACGGTCTAGGGAAGCTCCATGAGATCATGCTTTGAAGAATTAGGGTTTTGAATACCCTAGAAGATTGCCTGGCCAAATCTTTGTTGAATTCAAGCCTTTACCATCACAATTAGGGCTTCACATCTTTATGCTTGATGACATGGTTAAATCATGTTTCTGAGCCTTGATATCCACACAAACCCTAGATTCACAAGCCCGAGTTTTTGAATCCATGATGAATGATGCATGGGGATGAATTATGAATGTATGCAAGTGATCTCCTGATCAAGTGGTTGGATGAATAATTAAAAAAAAGGAAGGACAAATTTTGGGGTACAACAATAGGTCTCTATTTTTTTATTCTAAATAGAATAATTCAAACCATGTAAAGAAATAGATATTAATTTTATGTAATTCAAAAAATCGATAAAAATTTTCTAAATATAATTCCGTTTGTTCCTTAGAGGAAGTTAAGAAATACCGAATTCTCTTTTCTAAGTTATAGTCAGCCTAAAAATCATTTCTAATTCATTATTTGTCTATAAAATTGAGAACATCTTTAGTAATTATCCCTAATATATGAGATTTTATTGGAGAATGAGATCTAGAGATTCTCTCTAAGTAAACTGGTTGATAATTGTAGGAGTAAAGATTTACTCCAGCAAGATTTACCCTAATAGTGGAATCTACCGAGTGTCTAACATTAGATGAAGAACAAATGCTACAAGACTTATGATACTATAGATCGACTTCTATTCATCCTAATCCTAACATATTCATCAATATCTTAGATTGCATCTCTAATTATTCTAGCTTTTGTTTTTCTCTTCGGTTTAACTACATCTTGAATATCAGAAGAAGCAGTCAATATCTTTGGGGTCATAGTATTAGACCTACTTAGATTTTCTTCAATAAAACATGTTTCATTCATATGGGTAGTTTTAATTGATTTAAAATCATAATTAATATTAATTAATATTAGAGACTTTATATGTTATTCTACTAATAACATATATGTTTGCAACTCCATGATTAAAATTGTTATTAAGATCTTGAACATAAATAATTAATAATTTTCTTTTTGTAAATTCATCAGCTAAACTCTTAGATGACACTTAAAGTAAATTGGACTATCATTAATGTTTGATTCATTTATACTAATAGTTAAATTGTGAAAATCTTTTATTCTAGTGTATCTTAAGACTAGTAACATAAGGGTGTTTAACCCTAGTGTAATGATTTTATGCTATTTGTCTTAATCTTAGATGGATATATTATAATCATATCTATAATGTTTTTCTAATAATTTTTGTTTAACAAATTTATAATCTCATGCTTATCTTTTACAGACGTTGATTCAATAATATGAATTTTCTTTTACTCTTAAAATTAAAATTATGTATCTTGTAAATTTCTTTTAACTTAATTTCTAACATAGTCCTGTTTACTAAACCTATTTTCAATTTTTTTAATTTTTAATTCTTGATTTTTCGAAAAATATCTTGATCTAATCATATATTATTGTTGTTCGATGTAGCTAGACATAAAGTTGTATTATTAGTATTTCATCGGCTGTTAGCATTCTAATTCACTCAAAACTTTTATTATCTTACAAATATTTTCTTATTAAACTTGTTATCTTTAAATTTAACTAAGTTACTATCTATCTCTCTCCTCCCCTTATTTTTATTTACTTAATTAAAATTAAAGTGTTTTAAACCAACAATTTTACTGGATCTTACTACAATGAGGATCACACACCACCATTAGCTACCCTCCTCTAAGAAAAAAATTAAACTCAAAGATATGGTTCAAAATAAAATTGTAAAATAAATAAAACTTGAAAATATCTAGTAAACTAAGGGATATATATATATATATATATATATATATATATATATATATATATATATATATATATATATATATATATATATATATATATATATATATATATATTGGTTATAATAGTATTATTTTATTTTTATTCCCTTATTTTACTAGATATTTTCAAGTTTTATTTATTTTACTTTTTATTTTGAACCATAACTTTGAGTTTAATTTTTATTTATTTTTTTCTTTTTTTTTGTGTCTTTTCTTTACAAAATCATACATTTATCACATTTGCCTCTATCGGCATAACTCCTCCATAGATGAAGATATACTTATTAAAAACAACATTATTAACTTTTATACTCACAATATAAACTCTAATAAAAACAAATACTGCAAAATTAATTAATATAAATCACACATCCATGAAATACAAACATTTCATTCCTTGAAGGCCTTAGAAGCATCAACAAGTATATCCTTCATCTTACCAACAACTTCCTGCATTTGTTCTCTAGAATGCAATGGTGCTGGATACACACAAACACAGTCCAAATTTCCATCTCTTATGGTATCAAAAATGGCAATAGATGGTCCCACTCCATGAATAGAAGCACATCCCAAATAGTCCTCAACACCAACCTCTCTTTGCTTCTTGCAACTGTTGTCCACAACCGTGTCCTCGAACACCGACATGATCGCGGTTCGCAACGAAGAAGATGAGGTTAATCCCGGATTCTCTATGGCCTTGCACATGAGGAAGTTTAAGTCTGCCATGTCGGAAAAATGTTTGTCGGTTTTCTTTGAGTTTGCGAAAGCTCCGTAGGTTTTCTTTGCAAGCTCCCATAGGGTTTCACCTCCTTTTATCTCGTGGGAATTGAGAATGGCAGAGTGGTAAAAACCTGAATGTTCATAGGAGTTAATTAGGAAGCATTTTGTGAGATTAAGTTATATTTGCTCTAATAAGAGAAATTTTCTGAGTTTTAAATTTTATTTATTGGAGAAATTTCACATGGCAACTTGGGTAACGTCTATTTTAAAAAAAAGAATTAAATAAGGTATGGCAACATCAATATTTAGTTTATAATAAAATATTTAATCTCAATAATATAAGATAGTTTTTTTTTTATCAATTGAATAAAATATATGTGAGTTGTAAAGGTATGTATGATGTAGTGTTGTAGTAATCACTTATTAGTAATGCATCAAAAATCAAAATAAGT